>NC_064419.1:6004583-6339166 GCF_023375975.1 Astyanax mexicanus | reverse complement strand
GCTGTTTTTGATATCTCAGCCTCACAGTCTTCTCCCTCTTCTCTCGTCTTCTCCTCTTTATCTCTGGTATCTCTCACTCTCTTCCTATTTCTCATTATCCTTTTTTCTTATTTCTCCCTGTCTCTCTATCTCTCTAACTCACTCCATGCTCCTTCTTCTCTCTCGCTATCACTCTCTCACTCTCTCTCTATCTCCTGTATCTCGTATCTTGTTCACTTTCTTTCTCTCTTCCACAATCTCATCTTTCCTTCTCCGTCTCTTTCTCATTAATCTATCCCTCTTCTCATCTCTCCTAGGCTTTTCTCTTCTCTTTCTCTTCCCTTTCTCACTGGCTCTCTGCTTGTGTCTCTCTCCCTCACTTATTATTTCTTTTTTCACTGTTTCTTTCATCCTGTCTTCGCTTTCTTTCTGAATCTCTTTCCTACACTCCTTTCTTACTCTCCTGTGCTCTTTAATCTCTCTCTCTCTCTTTCTCGTTCTCTCTCATTCCTCCGCCTGCAGCAAGAGAGGCTGGCGGAGCGCCAGGTCTGCCATCTGAGGCAGCAGCAGCAGCAGCAGCAGCGTCATTGTTTCAATGCCACTAGTGGTGCCAGCTGCCAGCACTGGCATGGCTCCATCCGACCAATGAGCAGCTGGCATGGGGCTGTGAAGAGAGCAGGGGGGGGGCCAGCGGCTGATACACAAAGGCACGGGACGGGTGTGTTAATCTGGTAGCATCACACTGATCAGCCATAACATTAACACCACTGCGTTGTTTTTACACTCATACTGTAGGAGAATTTTGTAGTTCTATGATTACAGACTGTAGTCCTGTATCTGTTTCT
Source organism: Astyanax mexicanus (assembly GCF_023375975.1). Classification (NCBI taxonomy): domain Eukaryota; kingdom Metazoa; phylum Chordata; class Actinopteri; order Characiformes; family Acestrorhamphidae; genus Astyanax; species Astyanax mexicanus. The sequence continues at coordinate 6,338,342 of NC_064419.1, read as the reverse complement.
CTGCATTCTATATTATTATAATCCTCCTTTTACCCTGTTCTTTAATGGCCAGGACCTAACTGGACCATCACAGAGCAGCTTTTATTATTTGGGAGGTGTGATTATTTTAATCATATAGAGAGAAAAAAAAAACGATGAACTCAGAAAAGAAGAGAAGAAAACTGAAGAGAAGAGAGAATTAGAAAAATTATAGAAGGGTAGAAAATAGGAAATAAGAAAAAAGAAGAAAAAGAAGAGAGGATACATTGAGAGAAGATGAGAAAGAAGAGAATAGAACAGAAGACAAGAAAAGAGAATAGAATTTTTTATAAAAATGATGGAACAGAAAAGAATAGAAAATGAGAAAAAGGAGAGAAGATACAGTTGTGGTCAAAAGTTTACATACACTTGTAAAAAAACATAATGTTATGGCTGTCTTGAGTTTTCAATAAGTTCTACAACTCTTATTTTTCTGTGATAGAGTGATCGGAACACATACATGTTTGTCACAAAAAACAGTCATAAAATTTGGTTCTTTCATAAATTTATTATGGGTCTGCTGAAAATGTCACCAAATCTGCTGGGTCAAAAATATACATACAGCAACAAAATTTGTCAATTTTGGTGATGTAGCGAGTTGTGTCAATCAAATTAGCTTCATGTCATGGCCTCTTCACTTCTTGTAAGTGATTCTGATTGACTACAGCTGTTGACTTCTCATGAGCCCATTTAAATAGGGCTCATTTGACCCAGTGATTAGACTCAGCTACAAAAGCTACAATGGGAAAGTCAAAGGAACTCAGTGTGGATCTGAAAAAGTGAATTATTGACTTGAACAAGTCAGGGAAGTCACTTGGAGCCATTTCAAAGCAGCTACAGGTCCCAAGAGCAACTGTGCAGACAATTATACGCAAGTATAAAGTGCATGGAACAGTTGTGTCACTGCCACGATCAGGAAGAAAACGCAAGCTATCACATGCTGCCGAGAGGAGATTGGTCAGGATGGTCAAGAGTCAACCAAGAATCACCAAGAAGCAGGTCTGCAAGGATTTGGAAGCTGATGGAACACAGGTGTCAGTCTCCACAGTCAAGCGTGTTTTACATCGCCATGGACTGAGAGGCTGCCGTGCAAGAAAGAAGCCCTTGCTCCAGAAAAGGCACCTTAAGACTCGGCTGAAGTTTGCTGCTGATCACATGGACAAAGATAAAACCTTCTGGAGGAAAGTTCTCTGGTCAGACGAAACAAAAATTGAGCTGTTTGGCCACAACACCCAGCAATATGTTTGGAGGAGAAAAGGTGAGGCCTTTAATCCCAGGAACACCATGCCTACTGTCAAGCATGGTGGTGGTAGTATTATGCTCTGGGGATGTTTTGCTGCCAGTGGAACTGGTTCTTTGCAGAAAGTAAATGGGATAATGAAGAAGGAGGATTACCTCCAAATTCTGCAGGAAAACTTAAAACCATCAGCCCGAAGGTTGGGTCTTGGGCGCAGTTGGGTGTTCCAACAAGACAATGACCCAAAACACACATCAAAAGTGGTAAAGGAATGGCTAAACCAGGCTAGAATTAAGGTTTTAGAATGGCCTTCCCAAAGTCCTGACTTAAACCCCATTGAGAACATGTGGACAGTGCTAAAGAAACGGGTTCATGCAAGAAAACCATCACATTTAGCTGAACTGCACCAATTCTGTCAAGAAGAGTGGTCAAACATTCGACCTGAAGCTTGCCAGGAGCTTGTGGATGGCTACCAAAAGCGCCTAGTTGCCGTGAAAATGGCCAAGGGACATGTAACCAAATACTAATGTTGCTGTATGTATATTTTTGACCCAGCAGATTTGGTGACATTTTCAGCAGACCCATAATAAATTTATGAAAGAACCAAATTTTATGACTGTTTTTTGTGACAAACATGTATGTGTTCTGATCACTCTATCACAGAAAAATAAGAGTTGTAGAACTTATTGAAAACTCAAGACAGCCATAACATTATGTTTTTTTACAAGTGTATGTAAACTTTTGACCACAACTGTAAATTGAGAGAAGATGAGAAAGAAGAGAAGAGAGAAGAATAAACAAGGAGAAAAATAATAGAAGAGAAGAGAACAGAAAATAAGAAAAAGGGAGAGAAGCTACACTAAGAGCAGAGAAGAAATGAAAAAAGGAGATGAGAAGAGAGAAGTAGATAGAAAATAAGAGAAGAGTAGTGAAAAAGAGAAATGAGAAAAGCAGGAACTAGAAGAATAGAATAAAAGAGAATAAAGAATAAAGAGAAGAAGAGAAGAGAAGATAAGAAAAAAGGACAAAAGCTACATTGAGAAAAGAGAAACAAGAGAAAATACAGACGTAGATAGAGAAAAAAGAGAAGACAAGATGAGAAATGAGAAAAGAAGAAACTAGAAGAATAGAAAGGAGAGAAGACAAGAGAAGAGAAGAGAATGGAGAAACAAAAATAGCAGTGGAAAAAAGAGACAGAATGAAGAGGAAACTAGAGAACAGAAAGAAAAGAGAAGAAGAGAAAACAGAAAGGTAAATGCACAACTCAACTAAGAGTGTGTGTGAGAGAAAAGAAATAAAGAAGAAAAGAAGTAAAAAGGGAAAAAAGAAAAGCAGTGCTGCTGGAGTTTTTAAACACCTCAGTGCTACTGCTGAACTGAGAACAGTCCACAGCGTCCTGTGGGCAACATGCTGTGGGCACTGATGAAACACTAGAGCACTAGAGGATGACCAACACTGTAAACTGTGCAACAACAGATTTAGAGCTTCTATACTTGACTTAACTTTATCTACAAGGTTTAGCAGCTATAGATAATTTCCATACATTTGAAAACCTAAATCCACATTTCTGATGACCCGTGTGCACTGGCACTTTTCGCCAATGCATATCACCGTGCAGGATCTCTCAGCTCACTTTATGTGGGCGTGTCTGTGACGATTATTATTATAGCAAGCGATGTAGTAAATTCAAAGTTTAAGATAAAAAAAAAAAATCAATCTCACTGTAATCTATAATTCTATAAATCCATATTGCGCTATTTTTTTTAGCTTTTTTTCTCTGGTTAAAAGGTGGCTGTTCTGTGTGTGTGTGAGGCTCGTATGTTTAAAGTGTCAGCCTGCTCTTCCCTGATTGGCTGGACGCAGCGCGGCAGCCGGATTCATTTGAATATTGCAGTTGAAATTGAGCTTTGCTGAACTTTTTTTTCGCAAGAGGTCGAAGCTGCATTTAACGCAATTCAAAGCAACCCAGCATGCACCGTGGCATGCAGCAGCTATCCATTGAAATATAGTAAATAGTAAATTTAAAAATGAAAGCTTGTGGGTGGAGTTAGCCCCAATCAGCAAATTGAAAGGTGATTTTTTGGCTCCACCCTCCCAATGCTTTTTGATTTACCCAGGCAGCTGCAGGACTACTGCCAGCCACCCCCTCCCTCATCCCTCATTAGAACCCTGGGAGCCGTCCCCGAGACCGCAGGCTCTATTAGCGGCCTATCTATTAGTGGTCGGCCGCTCTGGAATGGCGCTCATGTCTTGATGCTGAGGGCAGCGGAAAACTTTTCCAGCGCACGCCGTTTGTTTAAAGTGCTTCCAAATGACACACGCCGGCATATGCAATGCTGGCAGTGCTGGCAACGATGGGCGTTGAGTGTTTTGGGAGCCACACACAACGCAGGGTTTGATATGTAACGGACAGTGTGATCCTAATGAGGCATTTCAATGCAAATACGACGCCGCCGCCGTGCGCTAACGGGTAACGGATCTCGGCACGGTCGCGGCGACGCCACAACAATATTTAGCTTCGTTTTTCCCGGCATTGTTATGTTTGACTCGGGCACCCTGTTTTTACTGCCTGGCTTTAAGTCAATATTGACGATGTATCGCCTGGTAGCTATGAAAAATAAGCTGTGGTTAAAAAAAGAGAAATGCGCGAATAAAACAACACGAGGTCAGGACATCAGTTAGACCGCACGCTCTCCCGCAAAGTAACGGAGAGCAGGAGGAGAGGAAGAACAGAGCAGGAATGAGCTGAGAAGACAGGAAGCGAAGGAAGGCCAGCTTGGCATGGAGGAGAAAAAAGAAAACAAAAAAAAAAAACAGCAGAATGGAAGTTAAAGGGGAAAGAATCACAAACAGAGACGAGGGCAGAGAAAGTATGATCAAAGTCTTCTGAGCAAACCGTCCTTTCTTCTGCTTTTTTTTTTTCGCTCTGTGGCGAGGCACGCTGCCCGCCGCCTGAACCCAGAGTGGCAGCTGCTCTCCGGCAAGAAGTTACGGCCACCCCGCGGCCCAACCAGCATTTAGCACACACACACACACACACACACACACAGAGATACACACACAGATAGGGACATGAGGTCACTGAGGGGAGGAGCAGTCAATCAAACACAGGGCAGCAGCATCATCATCTCCAATTAAAAAGCCATCAGGATGATCTCAGGCCGCATGGTCAGACCCCAAGCACTAACTCTTCTACCCCAAGTATCCTAATTAGGACTGTTTGTTGGCAAGAACCCCGCAATACAATATGCTTTGTCTGGAAGATATGGACAACATTTATATCATGATATAAATTAATTAATTTATTGTGTACAATACCATAAAATGCCTGTGGTGTTTATCATCACAGACATCTACAGTGTTGTTTTACTGCAAAGTTGTGAAAGAGACCATTTTTCAGTCTACAGATTCTAAAACATGAAAAAATCATGCATCATTATACTATCATGGCTGGGCACAATTCAGGAACGCATAAAAGCAGATGAAAATATACTTTATTTACAAAAATATTAGGCAAAGGCATGTTCAAACAGAAAAGGGTCAACAAAAAGGGTCAACTGCAGTAACAAAGAAATATTAATACCTTTTATATAGCTAAACCATGTGGCTAGTACTCAGGTGACCTGCTTACTGCTAGTGTCATGTGCTGTGTCATGTGACTGGGATTGATTAATGATTAATGCCGAGGTGTGGTGCATCCTGGGCAATGTAGTCTGAAGGCTACAGAGTGTGGGAAATACAGGAGCACTTTTAGCACCAGGTGTGATATATGTATATATATATATATACAGTGCTTGTGATTTATATATATTGCTACACACAGTTGGGTAATACTGTAAGCAAGAAGATATATTGTGTTTACATGTGATTTTTGAAATTCAATTTTCGAAAAAAAAAAATATATATATATATATATTATAGTATATAACACAACATAATATGCAATATGGCTGGGTAAAAAAATATATACTGGTATACAGTACAATTCAAACGTTTAGATTTAGACTTAAGGGATCATGTAGAAAGCTTTTTGGTGCTCTAATCTGGGTTGCTGTTAACTTGCGGTTTCTGAGGCTGGTAACTCTGATGAGCCAAACTCTATATCTACATATATGTTTAAGAAAATCAAAAGCTACATTTGTAGCATTTGTATATTTTGGCACAACTAATCTGTGTGTGTGTGTGTGTGTGTGTGTGTGTGTGTGTGTAGTGTGTGTGTGTGTGGGCCGGAAGGTTAAAGGCCAAGATGTTTACGCAGAGTGAGTAAGTCACAGCTTCAGATCACAAACACACACACACACATATCACACACATCACACACAGATCAGAGATCCAACACAGATTATAGATCAGACGCAGATAAGAAATCACACACACAGATCAGAAACAGCAGGTCTGTGGTTAAACCTGCTGAAATGCCAACCACACCAATCACAGCCCTGCCCATCCCATATTACTCACTCTCACTATCAAGTCTAAAGTCACTAAAGCATATATATATATATATATATATATATATATATATATATATATATGCTTTAGTGACTTTAGACTTGACAATAAAACACAGTGGATCAACACCAGCAGATGACATGTCTCTTTATCCAAACCATCACTGATTGGTGGAAACTTCACACTAGACCTCGAGCAGTTTGGACTGTGTGTCTCTCCACTCTTCCTCCAGACTCTGATCCTTGATTTATAAATGAAATGTAAAATTTACTGATGATCAGTGATGGTTTGGAGAGACATGTCATCTGCTGGTGTTGATCCACTGTGTTTTATTATCAAGTCTAAAGTCAGTGCAGTTTTGTTTTCCTGAAAAAAAAATCCTTACAGCACTTCATGCTTCCCTCTATCCTGTGCAACTTTTATGGAGGTGCAGATTTCATTTTCCAGCAGGACTTTTGGGCACACTGCCCACATTGTTGCCAAAAGTACCAATTGTTCTTTGTCAATAATATTTTATATTGTTTTCAATGGCTATAAGCCATAATCATTAAAAATAAAATAAATAAACGCTTAAAATAGATCACTCTGTAGCTGTGTAATACATCTATATAATATATGAGTTTCACATTTTGAACAGAATTACTGACATGAAGTCAATTTTCAATGATATTCTAAAATTATTTTGTGCACTCAGTAAACTAACAGAATTATGTAAATGTACACTATAGACATACCTAAAACATAAGTTTTAGATTTTTATTTTTTTATTTTATTTTTATTTTTATGTTATTTTGTAGTATTAAAGTATTTTTGTGGTATCAATGTTTTTTTCTGCAGTCAGAAGGAGTATGTATAATATTATACATATGTATCATAGTAAGGTGGTTTGTTTTTTGGCAGGAATGCTCTCTCTCTCTCTCTCTCTCTCTCTCTCTCATCCATCCATCCATCCATCTCTCTCTCTGATTGGTTGTTCCAGGGTTGTTCCTGCTGTCAGCACTAACCTCACTAATGTCACTAATCTCAAAATTAGTGATATTTCAGTTTAGAGAGACATGGGTATGTTTTTTAAATTATAATATAATACGGGAAATTTGCGGAAAAATACTAAAAAGGAAGAACAGCAGGAAAGAGGGGTAAAATTGGGTAGTTTCCCGGCTAAAACGGGAGACTAGACAGGTATGTACACAACCTGGATACAGAATAGTGCATCAGTAGAAGGTCCATCTTTACATAGCTGAACTGGCTGATGGGTGGTACAGCAGCAGATACAGTGTGTTTCTGTTTGTTGTGGAACTCTGTGCAGTAAATCAGTAAATGAGTAAATCAGATCAGGCCTTGCTGACCTTTACTAAAGCTCTGAAAGCTCTTACACACTGGGCTGAAATCCCCTGCGCTGGTTCTGTTTACTCCCAGTATGTGTCAAGTCATGATTGGTCCACCGCAAATGGGAAATTAAATTGGTATCAGTTTCCCTCTTGACTAATCTCTCCTCATAACGGTGCCCGAAATGACGCCAACGGAAGACGCTTCCCCAAAACAGAAAGTGCCACATGTTTTTTTTGAAATTGCTGCTTTCCTTTGAGCTCTGACCGTACAGTCTGATTGAACCCGTACTCGCGCGGCAACTGAAACCCTTCCTCACCGCCAGAAACTTCGCACAGGCGCTTTCTGTCAGCGCTCTCTTGACGCAAGCACCTGCAGTTGTGAAAGGGGGGGGTTTCTTTCTGACTTCGCCAGCCTTTCATGTGGCGCGCCGTGACAGAAAGAAAGACGGAGTGATGAGGCATTGTCTTGAAGAATTTCCCACTTCGACCCCTGTGTTGGTAATCAATCGATGAGTCAGGCGCTTTTCGAAGGCTGGATGCCTGACCTACATCTCTGATCTCGGAAAAGCCTCCATACATCCACTTCTTTCAGAGATGCGGGGTGGAAAACGCGCAGAGTCAGCGGATTATATATGTTTTTGCTTTAGTAAGCTGATTTGAGCGAGCCTCTCTGGTGCTTTATAAGGAGAGAGAGAAGAAAAAAAATCTGCTTTGATCGCCCTTTTCCCTCCTGCCAGTTGGATGCTGTGTGTCTGAGTAACCCCGTCGATACGCGGGCGATTCGTTAACCGTTAATCGCTCGGCCGTTTTTACAGCGCTGTGCAGAAGTCTTATGAGAAGATGAGCTGTAAATTAGCTGGATAGCAGGAGAGCTCACTTTGCACTTAAGTCATGATAATTAATATATATATATATATAAAATCAGCTGCAATGGTGATGAAAATCTGATTGCTCAAATTACTGTTTTTTTTTTTTTTCAAATTTTCTCTTGTTTTTTTTTTTACCAGTTAATCTGGCCAATTGTCCCACCCATCATGGTTACCATACAGCAGCTCACAGATGCCTTGTGCTGACCAACATTACAACATTACTTTAGGAGTGATGAGAGAAAAGAGCACCATCTACCCACTCAGAGAGAGCAAGGCCAATTGAAATCTCTCGGGGCTCCAGCAGCAAATGGCAAGCTGCATAACTGGGATTCAAACCAGCGATGATTTAATATGAATAATATAATATAAATATAAAAAAATAAACAGTTTCAGACACAAAAAATATATAACCCTTTGCTTATTTCATTAAATAAAATTAAAAATATTTTGTATAAAATAATAGTAAAATAGTAGTGTAACAAAATAAAAAAACGTGACAAAAAATGTAGTAATGGAACTACAAAAATCATGCAGCATATTTAGTGCATGCATATAAACTGCAACAAATAATTAAAAGTAAATACAGTAAACAGCAAAACTAAAGTAAATAGAATGCTGAATGTATTATTTATTTTCCTTCAGATGTATTTATTTTATATGAGATATATTTAGTTTTTGGGGTGTTTTTGGATGTTTTTTCAAACCAATTAAGAAACACGTGTCCTCAAAGATAAATGTGCTAATTTCTAGAAGGATCTAAAGTATAAACCCATTCTGGTTTCTTTAAATATATTTCAGCGTGTGATCCTGTATAGCTTTAACCCTTGTTTGGTGTTCATATTTTTGTTTCTCATTTACTTTGTTACTTGTATTTAATTCAGCAAAATTAAGCAATTTTACATTAAAATGCGTTACACATGCTTGCTTCACCTAAATTGCAAGCAATATAAACAGCTTACATGGTTAATATTTGCCCTTTACCTTTCTTATGGTACATTTCTTTTAAAAAGTGCTGCTCTTTTTTTATTAGTTTTTTTAATAAAATGTAAAAGAAAATGAATTAAACTCAAGATATGAGTAGAAAATTTGTTTAGTTTCAAATTTACAAATGAAGCAATGTTTATTAGCCCTTGGCCAAACATACTGTATGTAATATAAATGTGTAGGGGGGGGCAGTGTGTGTTTATTGAAAATGTGTTTTGATATATGTTTTTCAAAAAAAATAAGTCAATGCCAATGAGTTTGAGTTAGAAAAAATATATTTTTTTATCATTTGATGAAAAATGAAAACGGGTCCCACAGACCCGAACACCACACAAGGGTTAATATAGTCTTCAATATTAAATTTACAATGTAAAAAAAAAACATTAAATGAAGAAAACACATTAAATAAGAGAAGAATTGTTTAAACTTTTGTCTGGTACTGTTTTCTGTAAGTGTTCTGCAGTGTGTTGTATTGGTGTGGAAATGTTGAACACGTGTGATTTGAACTGTTTCGGGTCTGAGGCTGAGACGAGCGGTTATTTGAGGAACTTTCGTGCATTAGAAGAACCAGGGCTGGAACACATCACTGCTTTGTGGTGGAGAACATCTGCCTTACAAACACAGCGAGCCAGGGCTGCCAGATAACATTTGCTTTGTCAGTGAGTCGTATTTTATACAGCCGGGAGTATAAATAAATTACACCTGGACTTCCCTGCTGTGTTGTGGCCTTTGGTTTGTCTTGGATACAGTAAACAACTTACAACATCCTAACAAATGATGAAAAAGAGTGAATATCTCACACTTTCCAGCAGCCAACTGAAGTATCGGGGGTCTGTACCCAACCTGTTACACACTGCTGAACCCAAACAAAAACCCAACAAGTTCTACACAGTTCTACTGACATCAACAACAAAAGATACATTAAGATAGAACAGCTTTAACTCAATAATAAAACCCTGCATATAATCCATAACTACTATATACAGGAGTTAGACAATGAAACTGAAACGTCATTTTAGTGTGGGAGGTTTTATCACGGCTAAACTGGAGCAGCCTGGTAGCCAATCTTCATTAATTGCACATTGCACCAGTAAGAGCAGTAACAGTGTGAAGGTTCAATTAGCAGGGTAAGAGCACAGTTCTGCTCAAAATATTGCAATGCACACTACAACATTATGGGAGACATACCAGAGTTCAAAAGAGGACAAATTGTTGGTGCACGTCTTGCTGGAGCATCTGTGACCAAGACAGCAAGTCTTTGTTATGCATCAAGAGCCACGGTATCCAGGGTAATGTCAGCATACCACCAAGAAGGACCAACCACATCCAACAGGATTAACTGTGGACGCTGTAAGAGGAAGCTGTCTGAAAGGGATGTTCGGGTGTTAACCCGGATTGTATCCAAAAAACATAAAACCCTGGCTGCTCAAATCACGGCAGAATTCAATTTGGACCAGAACTGTTTTATTTTACGCTTTACTCACCCAAATAAATAGGAGTTTTCATATAAGAAATCTTTGTAAATTAACATCCAGCACTCGTTTGACTTTGAAAAAAAAAATGATTTCAGTTTTTTGTTTATTTAGGTGCTCCCAGCGATGAGACCTGCTGAATTAGAAGGTAAACATGGCGACACCCCTGTTCCTTCCTAACTCATGTAATGTAACCCCCTCTTCACTGCCTGTTTCAGCAGGCTGGATGTCTCAGACCCTGACAGTGCAGACAGTGTGGAGCTGTGTATCACCAGCACCAGCATCCCGTTCACACGCCCCCCCCACCACACACACACACACACTGCTGTAACAGTGAGCGGGCAGCTGTCCCACTAATGTGGTGCGGCTGAGACTCGCTGGCCGTGCAAAGACGGGACAGACAGGGTGAATGGAGATGTCTTTCTGCACTACAACAGCTGTCCCAGCGTTTCACTGGAAATGCTTTTACGAAGCTTTGGACACACCCGGAGACCCCCGGCCCCCCAATTTCCCACAATTCCCCCACTCAGGAAAACCCATACTGAAAGTTTATACTGAACTAAGTGTAATAATCATAGTAGAGCTACACAGTATATCATACTACAAACATGCATCATATCAAACATCACTTTCTGGAGCAATTAGATAAAATACCATAAACCTACTGGCATTATGCCACAGTCAGGGTGTTGAGGAGGAGTTGAGGTGGTGATCATGAAGTGTAATGGGATGAAGTGCTACAGACTAGAAGCTCTCCAGCCCAGAGGGTTGTTGAACCCAATTACACAACAGTTGATCTCAAAGCAGGTGAACCCAAGAAGAAAGGAAAAAATAAACAAGTAAATAAAAACACCGCTCCTTACACAGGATCGAACCCATTTCATCAGGGACGCGGTCCAATACACTACCACTGCCCTGGCTAGTGAATTGGGACACAGCCAGGAAAAAAAAACCTTATAAGGAGATTGGGAGCCCAAGAACGGACGGAAAAAACGAAAACAATCGGAAACTAAAGTCATGCCATGTGCGACAGAGAGAGACGGGGGGGGGGGAATATAAACAAAAGCTCACCAGAAAAGCATTTTATCTTTTTGCGGGCCACCTATTGCCGAACCCTGCTTTAGTAGAAAAGTCTAGTAGAAAGTCTTTCCTGGACAGGAGAGACTGTTACTCCAACAAAAGCCAAATAAACACTAATAAACACGCAGTGAATGAGTAGATGTCCCAATACATTTGTCCACATAGTGTACTATCGCCTTAAAGTAAATTGACCAAACTGCAATTCTTTACTCACATTGCACAACTAGACTGCTGACACAATTGACATCAGCTTTACAGGTCCTAACATAGAACCTTGTGGGACTCAACATGTGCTTCATATGCTTAATCCTCGTATTATGTTCATTTGTCAGGAACAGCAATGCTGTTTCTGGGTCAAATTGACCTGGTGCATGTTTAACCATCCAAAAGATGTCTGAAACCAAAAAAATCCTAACAAACAGTGTGAATATTTAATTACTAACTGCATTACTAATTATTCTATCAAATCATATTTAGTGCAATGGCGTTCCTTACTTCTTCCTGACCTCTAACAGGTAGTGGCTCAATTAGGAGTATTCACAAATATTTCATAAAAAATATATGTTCATACTTTTTTAAATGTTTCACTACTTTGTCACTTTTGAGAGACCAATATAAAAAAAAAAAACATTAGTTCTACATAACACTGAAGCAAAACATTGCAATTTTGTTTTAGTTTTTGGCAGGGGGTGGTTGTTGCAAATATGTGAGATGAACCATTTTTATATTAAATGTAGATTACACTAATTAAGGCAAGCAGAAGAAGTTTCATACCGAAAAAATACTTCAAACTATTTTTTTTTAGATCTTCGAACTTTAAAACAGGTCAGTTTGACCCGTAACATAACAGGAGGGTTAATATCACTTTGTGGTACTACAAAAAAGGTTTAAGCGATTCTAAGATCATAAGATCATAGTATTTATATATAGAGGAGAGTTTCACAACATGGACATAAAATGTTACATGTGATAACGCTGTTGGATTTCTCGATACCATCGATATAAAACACAATAAATTAAAAGTATACATTAGTTACACCTAAATTACTTCCACCTCAAAGGTTTTCCCGTACGTAAAAACTACAGTTTAGTATAGATACTAGGGTTCAAAATACTTGAAGTATCTTATCAAGTATTTTACTCAAGTAAAAGTGTAAAAGTACTGGCTTCAAAGCTACTTAAAATATAAAACTAAAAGTAATGGACAAAATTTTTTAAGCCACGCCACACGACTCTATAGTAGTGCAGTACCCCCCCCCCCCCTCCCCCTCCTTCTCCACAAAACACATTTTTATAAAAGCCATAATGACTATAATGTTCTATTATTAAAATGTTACTGTTGTTAAATTTGGGATTTTGCACTAGGCTCCTCCCTGTTTCAGCTGAAAAATAGAAAATAAATGTATTTTTTAGTAGAATGTAAATATATTAAAGAATCTTCTCTACATACAAACTACAATCAGATTTACTCTATATCAGGATGAAGAGATTTATCTGGATAGAGTTTTTTTTAATGATTAGAAGCCAGAATTAAAAAAAAATGAACTGAAGTGAAATAGGAGTCATTTTAGCAGCTATTTTTTTTATGTAAAAAAAAAATAGAAAGTTCAGATAGTCCAGTATAGACAAAATGTCTACTTAAGTAAGATAAAAAAGTATTTTTTCCTCATTACTTAACACCTCTGAGTATTAGTGTCTACTATACGCAATTAGGACACAGCTTATTCATAACAGAGTTCATAACTGTGCTCTGTGACTCTCTGTTACTTTCCATTACTCACAACACGGATTTTCCATTTGTTTTTGTCAGAATGTCTATAGAACTATATATGACTGTTAGTCGTGTAGATTAGAACCTGGATTTTATCTGAAAATAAAACACACACACACACACACACAGACACACACTTATACACACACTTATACACAGACTGCAATTAGTAAAAGTTGTATGAGTGGCCTCTCAGGCAGCAGAGAGAGAGATAAAGAGAGAGAAAGAGAGAGAGAGAGAGAGACTAATGTAAAGCATTACAGCTTTATCAGCCCTGCTGCTCGCTAATGGCTCTGCTATTCTATACATCTGGACCAGAGCTGAAACATTACAGTGTGTTTACATTTAGATAGAGAGAGAACACAAAGCCCTTATTCTTCTCTCTTTCTCTCTCTCTCTCTCTCTCTCTCTCTCTCTCTTTCTCTCTCTTTCTCTCATTCATTCAATTCAAGGTGCTTTATTGGCATGACAAATAGTGCTACATTTGTGTTGCCAAAGCCTGAGTTACACAGTTTTAACAGTAAAGTAAAAGTGGAAGAATAATGAACTGATTCAGAGATTAACAATTTCTAAAGTTTAGAACAGAACAGATTCTACATTTTAAAACAATGCAAAAAAATATATAAAATATAAAATAAAATATTATATTTTATAAAAAAAAAATATAATATATGAATAAATAAATATTAATAAAAATATATAATTAATAAGTGTAGGTGATGAGACAAATTAACCAAGTATACTCTATGAGAGTGTGTGTGTGTGTGTATAGTGTGTGTTAATATGATATTTAGTGTGATATGCTCACTCTCTGTCTCTCTCTGTGACAGGCTGTGATGTATTGAGCTGCGAGAGTGCAGCTCTCTCTCTCTCTCTCTCTCTCTCTCTCTCTCTCTTTTTCAGTGCTCTGGCTGGGTTTGGGTGAAATCTGAACTGTATTCTCCAATCAGAGTCTGACATTAAGGTTTATATAATTAATGTTCTGCTGATAGTGTAATATCGGGGCGGTGCAGTAACGCGTGTGTCGTCAGGGAGCTGTGGTACAGTAACGCTGCAGTGTTTATCAGCCCGGGCTGCAGTACAGCACTGTAATCAGTGAGACTTTAGGTGGTGTTATCAGCTCCAGACGGCAGCGTGACGTTGGTCCTCAACAGCACAGCGCTGCTCTCAGGACGTGTGAGCAACGACTGCTCTGAAAAACACTGAATACAGACGGCAGACGGTGTCATGATGAACTGATGATTTTTTTTGGGTAAAGAATGCTAAAAGTGCATTTTCTATTTAATATACTTAATAAAAGTAATTAATATAACACATTAAATATACTTTCTCTGTATTTCCATATAATGTATTTTTAAACAATATGCTTTAAATTATACATTGTGTTGATAGAAAATATATGTAGTGGCATTAAATACTGTTTAAAGTGCACTTTAGTGTAGTTTTCTTTTTCAGTGTCATTAAAGCAGGACGCAACGACAAAATGTGATTCCTTCACTCGCTGCTGTGTGACATGACAAGTTTATATTTATTATCGTGTTTCACTACAACCCAAGTCCATTTAACTCCGGAGTTCTCCTTTAATTAAGGTCTTAATGATATGGCTTGAATTTTTGCACCAGGACTAAAGGCATAAAGTTATTCAAAAGCAGTGTGTAAGACTGGTGGAGGAGAACATGATGTCAAGATGCATGAAACATGTGATTAAAAACCAAGGTTATTCCACCATATATTGATCTGTTGATATTCTGAACTCTTAGAACTTAGAACTATGAATATGAACTTGTTTTCTTTGCATTATTTGAGGTCTGAAAGCTCTACATCTTTTTTTGTTATTTCAGCCATTTCTCATTTTCTGCAAATAAATGCTCTAAATGACTAAAATATTTTTATTTGAAATTTGGGAGAAATGTTGTCTGTAGTTTATAGAATAAAACAACAATGTTTATTTTAATCAAACATAAACCTATAAATGGCAAAAGCAGAGAAACTGATTTAAAAACTGAAGTGGTCTCTTCATTTTTTCCAGAGCTGTATATATAAAATTCTACATTACACACACTATAGGAGCAGGATGCGGGAGTGCGTGTGTGTGTGTGTGTGTAGATCCTGGAGCCAGCGCGGGAATCAAAGCCCCATTAACTTATTGGACATTGACAGACATAGCGAGGGTCAAGAGAGCACTGCAGCTTCATAGATTTTTCCTTCAGACAGAGAGACTACAAGACTGCCCTCTCTCTCTCTCTCTCTCCATTTCTCTCTCTCTCTCATTCTCTCTATCAGCACTGCAGAAAGTGAGAGAGAGAGAGACAGAGATAAAGCAAATTAAATCAGACAAATATTAGTGGACACCACCACTTTTAATGATTGCATTATCCAGTTATCCAGCTACCATAAGCTGTCACTTGCATGCATGTCTCCACCAATTACCAGCTTAACCATCTGGGGTGCTGTTAACTTGCGGTTACACTTATAAACTTATCCTGTGCAACAGAGGAACTCTTGCTCTTCATTTCCTGGGGCGTTCCTGATGAGTGCCAGTTCCATCATACACCACTTGCCTTCTATGTGCCTAGAATTGAGCTGTGGAGCAGTGGAAGTGAGAGCTTCAGCGAAGTAAACTTCCGCTTCCGTAAAAGTTCTACAAGGAGACTTAAATGCATGTTACTTGCATGCAAGTCTCGACCAATTACCAGCTTTCATCTGTCTTTAAAAGTGTTAAACAACCCAAAATACTCTGTAAAGCTGTTATACTGCAGTTTCTAAGGCTGGTTACACTTATTAACTTATCCTGTGCAACAGAGGAACTCTTGCTCTTCATTTCCTGGGGCGTTCCTGATTAGTGACAGTTCCATCATACACCCCTTGCCTTATATGTGCCCAGCATTAAGCTGTGGAGCAGTGGAAGTGAGAGCTTCAGCAAAGTTAACTTCGGCTTCCGTAAAGGTTCTACAAGGAGACTTAAATGCATATTACTTGCATGCATGTCTCGACGAATTACCAGCTTTCACCTGTCTTTACAAGTGTTAAACAACTCAAAATACTCTGTTAAGCTGTTATATTGCGATTTCTGAGGCTAGTAACTCTTATAAGCTTATCCTGTGCAACAGAGGAACTCTTGCTCTTCCTTTCCTGTAGTCTGATAAGTGACAGTTCCATCATACACCCCTTGCCTTCTGAGCTGTGAGGCAGTGGAAGTGAGATCTTTAGCAAAGTAAACACTTCCGTGAAAGTTCTACCAGGAGACTTTAATGGATGGTAACTCTTAAAAACTTATTCTGAGCAACAGAGGAACTCTTGGTCTTCATTCCCTGATGAGTGCCAGTTCCATCATTCACCCTTTTTGCTTTCTATGTGCGTCAGACGTTGCAGTCGATGAGGTTGGGGTGGTGATCATCATCCAACATTTTAAGTTAACAAACTTTATTTCTTGTCACTACCTACAATCAAATCCTCAAAGCAAGGCTAACTGAAATTAAGTAGAAAGTTTTTTTTTTCCTGGACAGTACACATAAGAAAAGCTGAATTAACTTCAATACATTAAAAAAAACAAAACAAAGAACAAGCATGTTTCCTAATACTTTTGTCCATGACGTTTTAATCCAGGAAACGTTGGATTAAAAGATAAATACTACAGTGCTGCTAAAGTTCTGGGTCAAGCTTTTGAAAAAAAAGGACGCTGCGCCTTTAAGAGAGAAGCGGGCCGAACACCTCCCCCTGCTGGACGTTGGCTGAGCCGCTGAACTTGACCTGAGCTGACCCTCGTCCCTCCCACCCCTCCCAAATTTCCGCTGCCGGAGCACTGGAGCACATTCCAGCCTCGCTGTGTTTACTGTGTGTGTGTGTGTGTGTGTGTGTGTGTGTGTGTGTGCTGGAACGTCCTGCTCCGCTGACTTACAGTGCAGACTCACATGTGAAATGAGCACAGAGACACACAGAGGCTCTGAAGAGAGGATAAATAGAGGCCGAGCATCTCTAACACACACTTCCAGACTTTACAGACAACACAAATGCACTTAATTTACACAGTTTATAGTGATACACAAAAACCTTGTATCTCCATTTTTGCACTTTCTAATTCTTTCACCAACTTACAATTTTGTTGCATGATAGTGACAAAATGTATGCACTAATATATACATTATATATGCACTATAGTATCTGGACACTTGTGTTAATTAGTTTAATTACCATTTAATATAATATAATATAATATAATATAATATAATAGGATAATTTCCCAATTTAGCTAGGTCAATTGTCCCACCCATTCATATACTACTTAGCTGTACATCGTCGCTGTCCAATAAAAAGCACTTATCTCCAAAACAGCAACTTTACAGGAGAGAGAAAAAACCTAGTAAACTTTTAATGGAAGTCAATGTAAAAAGTGTTTATTTCAGGTAATTTTAAAGAGTTTCTATTGGTCCGTTCATCAAGAAATTTTTGGCACAGTATGAGTGACAGTTTGGCTGTTCAAATTATGTAGAAAAAGAAAAGGCCACAACACAAGAAAAGGTAAAGACAAGCACGTCTCCTCCGACACATGTGAAGTCAGACTCCGCCTCTTTTCAAGCTGCTGCAGATGTATCATTCCCAAGTAGCATCACAGTGCACTCGGAGGAAAGCGCAGCGACTCAGTTCCAATACATCAGCTCACAGATGCCTTGTGCTAAACAACATCACCCTAGGAGTGATGATGTGTGCCAATTGTGCTCTTTCGGGGCTTCGGCAGCTGATGGCAAGCTGCATGATCAGGATTCAAAACAGCAATCTCCAGAGACAACTCTTGCTCTTCCTTTCCTTAGGCATAACTGATGAGTGCCAGTTTCATCATAACATTTTTAATGGTCTTTGCGGTGACTGCATTTGATAAGGATACTTTTAAAGTTGTTGAAATTTCTTCATTTCTTAAAGAATTATTTTCTTTACTTAGTTTAGTAGTTCTTGCTTCTCATAATATGGATTAGAACATTACTTAAATAAGGCTATTCACTGTATACCTGTAACTCTACCTCTTCACAACTTTACAACTGATGCTCTCAAGTAATTAACTCTTGACCAGTTCAACACAGCTGTTAACTGAAAGCTATTATATGTGGAAATTCTGAGTGTGTTTGAATCAGTTCACTTCAGTGCAGCTCTTTTTCTTTTTTTAGAATGTTTTCTTCAATTTTTGACAGTACAGACAGAGACACCAGCGAGGTCAGCCTCTGTGGCCACAGTTCAGCCACAGAAAAGGGTGGATATAAAAAAAAAATCCTGGCAGTTCAGAGACAAGACTGATGTGGTCAAAATCTCTCCAAGATGAAGACATAAATATGTTCACTTTCTGCACATTTTAGACATAATTTCAAATTAGTTATTACGTATTTAACTTACTAAAAAAAAACATAAACCATCGAGCCATATATATATATATATATATATATATATATATATATATATATATATATATATATATATATATATACAATAAAACTGAAACACCTGTTTTTTTATTGTCCTAACGGACACTTCTAGTGGAAACAGGAGAGTTGAGGTACACATTAAATTCTGCCGTGATTTGTTCAGCCGTGGTTTTATGTTTTTTGGATACAATCCGGGTTAGCACCCGAACATCCCTTTCAGACAGCTTCCTCTTACAGTGTCCACAGTTAATCCTGTTGGATGTGGTTGGTCCTTCTTG
Organism: Astyanax mexicanus; assembly: GCF_023375975.1. Lineage (NCBI taxonomy): Eukaryota > Metazoa > Chordata > Actinopteri > Characiformes > Acestrorhamphidae > Astyanax > Astyanax mexicanus. Next base: position 6,319,442 of record NC_064419.1, on the reverse strand, counting down.
GTGGTATGCTGACATTACCCTGGATACCGTGGCTCTTGATACATAACAAAGGCTTGCTGTCTTGGTCACAGATGCGCCAGCAAGATGTGCACCAACAATTGTGTGCATTGCAATATTTTAAGCAAAACTGTGCTCTTACTCTGCTAATTGAACTTTCACCCTCTGCTCTTACTGGTGCAATAATGTGCAATTAATGAGGATTGGCCACCAGGCTGGTCCAATTTAGCCATGAAACCTCCCACACTAAAATGACAGGTGTTTCAGTTTCATTGTCCAACCCCTGTATTTAACTGAATAATGGATAACACATTAGGAATAGTGTCCACAAATATAAACATACAGTGAATTCATTATCAACATACATCCCTAAAACACACAGAGCAATAAAGTCATGAACTCAACTCAGAACTGAACTGAACTGAACTGAACTGTATGGAAGCCAAAGCCTGCAGTAGACAGAGTGTTTTTTGTGCCACTTGGCGTGCCGTACAGTGAAGCGCAGCGGGAGGGGGCGGGTTCCAGAGGAAGGTCAGGTCCCGCAGGACGGGCTTTGCATGATTCCGCTCCTGCTTGATATCACTCCTTAGTCAAACCACCATACGATTTGTTTTGACACGTCTTTTATGCCGTATTTATTCCCTTCTTATGAAACTGGAACGAGAAGAGAGAAATGGGGAGGAGACGGCAGGAGCTGAGCCAGGTCACGTGACTGCAGCACACTGTCGCTGTCATAAGAGGACCTCATAACTCATTTCTTAACGGATGAAACAAGACAAACAACTCTAAAGAGTGTAAAAGTTATTTAAAGTGTAGAAAGTTTTACTTTACAAGATTTGTTTTACAAAGTTTAGCAGCATTTACTGTATAGAACAAACGTGAAGTTAAAATATTGTATCTTTTATCTCCATTTGTGCTGTTTTTTTTTTTTTGCTTATTTTGTGAATCTTCCATTGAATTTTAAAAAAGTTTTTTTTTTTTTTTCTCCTGTAAAGTTGCGTTTTTGGAGTTCTGAGGTTTTTAGGTTTTTGCGTGACCATGACTCTAGAGTACTGTAGTCTCTTTATATCTCACTGTACATCATTATTGTGTAATGTGTCTGATCTGCTCATTGTTTTAGAGCAGCAAGAGATATTCTTGGGGGGGAGGATGGAGGGAGGGGTGCGTTTTTGGAACAAATGCCCCATTGAATCTCAGAATGAGGGAGAAAGAGAGAGAGAGAGAGAGAGAGAGAGAGCTGCGGGTAATGCTGGGTCGCCCGGCCTCCAAGCTTCATTAAGAAACACACCAAAACAGAGAGAGAGAGAGAGAGAGACAGACAGACAGAGAGAGAACAAGAGAGAGAGAGAGAGAGAGAGAGATGCCCTACATATTAGCTAATAGGATTTGTGGCATCATGTTACAACCTGAGGCTCAATCATAAAGGCATCGTATGAACTATAATAATATATGAACAGCATTTTATACTGATATATATTTCTACTGGTATATTTCTTTATTTTAGCTTTCTGGCAAAAATGCACCTTTTAGCTTTCATGGCTAAATAAATCCACACTAAACTGAACTGAGAGAAAGAGAGAGAACGAAAGAGAGAGAGAGAGAGAGAGAGAGAGAGAGAGAGAGAGAAAGAGAGAGAAGGAGGCAAAACAGTGAACTGAACCACAGCAGTCGAGCTTCTGTTACTGCTGACCCAGTACAACCCGGAAAAAAGAGAGAGAGAGAGAGAGAAAGAGAGAATAAGAGAGAGAGAAAGAGAGAGTGAACATTTGAGAGAGAGAAAGCTATAGATAGCTAGAAAGAAACAAAGAATAAAAAAAAGTAAATAAAATTGTAAAAAAAAAGAAACAGAACAAAGAAGAAAATTAGAAAAGATTTAAAAAAGAAAGCAAGACAGGAAATAAAAAATACAGAAGAGAAATGACAAAAAAAAAGAAGCAAACAAATGACAGACAAAGAAAAAACACGTAACAGAGAACATTATAAGAATGTTTTAATGTTTTGCAATGTTTTAAAAGCAGGATGCAGGAAGGTTAGCCTGTAGAGTTTCTGAATTAATGTTGCATGAACGTTTCTCACGCAATGTTTCCAGGGTAGACGAATCCTTACATTATGAAAATGTTAACACTAACATCCCCAAAGCAAAAAATGAAAACGCTAATGGATGCTGGTGATGATGCAGCATCATTACCAGAACGTTTAAAAACGTTAAGTGGATTAAAAGTTTTAAGAACGTTACATTTTTTTCTATGAAAAACTGTAAAGAAGAGAAGAAAGAAGATAACACACAGAAAAGAAAGAAAGAATGAAAGAAAGAAAGAAGGAAAGGATCACACCAGTAAAAAAAAAGGTGCTGCACCTTTAAGAGCAATTGCTGACTGGATGCCTCTCTCTCTCTCTCTCTCCACTCCCTCTCCCCTGGCACTCTCTGTGCTGGTTTGTGTATAAGTGTGTGTGTGTGTGTGTGTGTGTGTGAAGCTGCAGTTCCTTATCTCGGAGTTTACAGCCAGCAGTTTGGAGGCCATTAGGCTGGTCAGGTGACGCTCGAGCCTCTCTGACCCAGACGACAGCGGGTGAAGGTCAGAGGGTGGGCAAGAGCAGCGTACAGTAAAACAAAGTGCATCCCTCTTAGAGCTGCACGATATTGGAAAAATTTTACATTGCAACGTTTTTTCTACTATATAAATATATATCGCGATATTAAACAATGCAGGACCCGTAACGTCACCAGCCCCGCCCCCAACCCCACCTACGCACTGTCTTGAGTCAGAGCCGACTCAGGTGACCAACCTGGAGCTGAGTCAGCACTATAGAGTCGGTGCCGAGCACTCAAAACCCGAGAAAACCAGCAAAACAACAGTAATCTGCCCTTAAATCAGGCATTTAAGTGGCTTTTTAAATAGTAAATAAGAGCGTTTTTCAATCTAATTTCTAATATCTAATTAATATCTAATGTCCTTCGGGATCAATAAAGTATCTATCTATCTATCTATCTATCTAATTTCTAATATCTAATTAATATCTAATGTCCTTCGGGATCAATAAAGTATCTATCTATCTATCTATCTATCTATCTATCTATCTATCTAATTTCTAATATCTAATTAATATCTAATTTCCTTCGGGATCAATAAAGTATCTATCTATCTATCTATCTATCTATCTATCTATCTATCTATCTATCTATCTATCTATCTCTACCTACCCACCTATCTATCTATCTATCTATCTATCTAATGTGCATGCGCACATCACAATGACGATATATCGTGCAGCCCTATTTCCTCTGTTCCTCTGTCTCTTTCCCTCTCTCTGTCTCTCTCTCTCTCCCTCTGCCTCTCTCTCTCTCTCCCTGTGCCTCTTCCTCTCCCTCTCCCTCCCTCTCTCCTGACTGTTTGACCTGTAGACGCTGCACGCTGGCTGTCCTGCGTCTGTCTCGATACTCTCTCCTCTGGCAGGAGTGTGTTTGTATAATCAGCTGAATGATTGAGCTGATGGAATCACGTTTCAGTCAGTGTTGTTTGGACACTTCTCCACGGCTGCATGTCCAGCTGGACGATACGGCAAAACCATCACCTCGGATGAACCGGGACTCAGTCCTGTGTGTGTGTGTGTGTGTGTGTGTGTGTGTGCTGTGACAGTGGCAGTCTGTATACTACTTCTTAGTTCTGGGCGATTATGGCCTATAATAATAGAAAACAATCTGATTTTCGATTATAATACATTTTCCCCCCCTATTAAAAATCAAACTACAGATGACAAAGAAATGGTTAAAAACTAGGTTTACCTGTTTTAAAAAAATGGTTTGGGTTAAGTCGACTCATTGAGTGAATCAATGGTTCAAAACACTGTCTTCAGTTTTAACAAATGGTAAGATTTATTTCTAGCTAAATATATGCATTATCCCATTGGGTGTTTGTGTTGCAAGTGCTGAAACTTTTTTAGGTACGAGAAAAGTTGTGAAATAGTTAGAAAATATGCAGATGGACAGTGGATCATCAGATTGTCTCAGATTGTCTCAGAATGTATCTCAGGGCCTGTACCTCTCTGTAAGGCCCTTTCTCAGAAACTGTAAAGAGAAAAATTACATAGAAGAAGATAAAGGATACAAATCTCAACACACACTCCTGCAAACACCACACACACACACACACACACACACACAAAGCATCAACCCACTAAACTCCAATAACTTCTTGCAAAGGCCAGTGTGCTAAAAGTCTTTTCACCCACAAAGAATGATACTAGATGGAACCGGCTGAGAAAATCAGCACAGGAACGCAGCAGCGCATCAACTTCCGAACATCAAACAACACTGTGAGTCACTCCCTGCAAATCAAACCGCTAATTACAGCCCAATTATTTATTTATTTATTTGTTATTTATCTTCCTGGAACTCAAACCACATCCTTGTATTTATTCACCAGTACAGATGTTGAGTTTATTTACATTACTATAATTCAATCAAAAGTTTGTTTATTTTTACACAGTTCCAAAACATATCATATTTATCTTTTAGAATCTCCCCTGTTTACAATCTGAAGGATGTTATTGCAGACCATGTGACCTGGACTTTTTTTTAAATAAACAGACATATTCTAATTAAAGTCATTTTGTTTTCATTTGCAGTGATACTGATTCTGATCTCTTTGTTTTGTAAATTACTTAGTGTCTATGAAATAAATGCATCGTCTCAGACTGTTTCTGTCTCAAGTTCTGTCGGACGGTCTCAGATTGTCTCAGACTCACTTAATTTCTTAAACTTTGTCATATTAAACTTTGTCTCAGTCTAAGACTGTAAGAAACAGATTAACTTTGTCTTAGATGCCTCAGATGTTATCTTACTCTATGTCTCAGGTTTTGTCTCAGATTCCGTCTTAAGCTTTGTCTTAAATTCTCTCCGACTATCACAGAGTATCTCAGACTCTGTCTCAGGCTTTGTCCCAGTTTATTATGTTGGCTTTATCTTAAATACTCTCAGGCTGTAACAGAATATCTTAGACTCTGTCTCAGGCTTTGTCTCAGATTCTATCTTTGGCTTTGTCTTGGATTCTCTCAGACCTTCTCAGACTTTGTCTCAAGCTTTGTCCCAGACTATTTCGTTGATTCTCTCAGACTATCACTGACTATGTCAGACTTTCAGAATCTCAGGCATTGTTTCAGATGATGTCCCAGAATATTTCTCTCAGACTCTCTTTAGTCTTAAGAATTTGTCTCAGATTTTATCTCAGAATAATGCAATCATAGTCTAACTAAACCTTGTCTCAAATTCTGTATCTCAGACTCTATTTTAGGCTTAGTCCCAGATTATTTTGTTGGCTTTGTCTTGGATTCTCTCGGACTGTCACTGAGTATCTCAGACTCTGTCTCAGGCCTTGTTTCAGATGGTTTCCAAGAATATTTTAGTCTCTCTCCGACTATCTTTAGTTTTAAGACTTTGTCCCAGATTTTATTTCAGAATAAGACAGTCGTATACTAACTTAACCTTGTCTCAAACTCTGTATCTCAGACATTGTCTCAGATCATATTTTAGGCTGTGATAAAGTAAGCTTTGTCTAAGATTTAAGAATATCCCACATTCTATCTCAGTTTATCTCAGACTCTTAACAGTGGATCATCAGATTGTCTCAGACTGTATCTCTGTCTGTGAGGCTCTTTCCCAGGCTGCACCGGGGCGCCTGTTCGTCAGCTGCTTCTCAGCACCGCCGCTAACTGCCAGCCTACACCCTTTTATACAGCATTGTAAATTTTAACACATCTCTCGGCCTGCCAGAGCAACCCGCGCTCATTTAAAATGATTTACGGCAGCAGGACTTGGCTCTGCTTGTCTCCCTCTTTCTCGTCTTTCTTTCTCGTCTGTCTCGCCGTTTCTCTCTCTCTCTGAACGTGCTGTAAAAGGCGCTTTTCTCCCGCTCTCCTGCTCACTTTTACTCTGCAGCTGGTGTTAAAAAGGTCACGGGCGAGGAGTGCTGCTGAACACCAGGAGTGAGTAAGGCAGGAGATGACTCAGCGGCTTTTATTTCTCAGAAGGGCGAACCGTAGCATCCTCTGTGATTTACACAAAAGCGGCAAACACATGTCCGTCCACCAACCGCTCTGCGGCGCACCTGGGATTCTTCGCAGCTTTGGAGCGACAGTTCTTAGTACTGTATTTACACCCCAGCAACGGGACTCTTCTCAGAACCACGGCTCCTTTTTTTATTGTGCAAGGTGACTACTGTTAAAAGAGCCACCGCACATAAACAATAGTTACATTGTGCTACAAGTGACAGTGATAAAGAGGAGGAATTCAGATTTTTAGGCCTATGTGAGCACAGAATAATTCACTTTTGCTGTGCTTTAAAATCAAATCAAATAAAACCAAGTTTATTAATAAAGCATTTTTTAATAGCTTTTTTTCACTTCTGTTGTCGCAAATCAGCTTTAAAGGAATGTAGTAGCAGGATAAAGATTCTAAAACTCCTGTAGACCTGAATATATCGATTTTAAATAGTTAGGACGCACTGAACTTTTTCAACTTTTTGACTGAATCTGAAACCAAACAAACATTTTGCTGAATACCGATTTTCATTAGCATTGTTTTTAGTAATTTAACTTTTTTTTTTTTTTAACATTGCAGAAAATAGGCTGGCTAAATGTACTTTTGCATTGCTTTTCAAAGACAAAATACTAGGAAAAAAAGCAGTTTAAAACATTTTCAACAATCAAACAGACATATCAAAAATACCAAAAATAGCTAAATACTGTTCAGCATAAATGACAACTTTTTAAAGTCCAAAATTATTCTAAAGTCCAAAAGTGTCCAGAAGTGTCAGACGGCTAATTTCAGCTATGGAATATTTAGTGCGTCCTTAGTAATCATAATACACAGTATACAAAGTCACAGATATCAGAAAAATGACTGATCAAAGTAATTTAGTATTAATAAAAGTAAAGCTGCTTACTATCTGGAGTACAGTAGAACATACTACAGGCTGATATCAGTAGGCAAACAGTCCAAGAATATCTCAGAGACTCAAGGAGACACATCCCTCCTCCATGTAATAAGAACAAAATAGGAAACTACATCCTAAAAAAACTCTAAAAAAATGGTCTAAGAATCTAAGAATAAGGTTTCCAGTAAACAGGGTAGTGTGGCTGTGATGGTGCAAATGAACTGAAATCAGCTGCAAAAATCCTGAACATATTATAGGACTGAACATATACTGTACAGGGGTTGAACAATGAAACTGAAACAACTGGTTTTAGACCACAATAATTTATTGTCTTGACGGACAGTTCTGGTGGAAACAGGAGAGTTGAGGTGCACATTGAATTCTGCCGTGATTTGATCAGCCTTGGTTTTAAGTTTTTTGGATACAAACCGGATTAGCACCCCAACATCCCTTTCAGACAGCTTCCTCTTACAGCGTCCACAGTTAATCCTGTTGAATGTGGTTGGTCCTTCTTGGTGGTATGCTGACATTACCCTGGATACCGTGGCTCTTGATGCATCACAAAGACTTGCTGTCTTGGTCACAGATGCTCCAGCAAGACGTGCACCAACGATTTGTCCTCTTTTGAACTCTGGTACGTCACCCGTAATGTTGTGTGCATTGCAATATTTGGAGCAAAACTGTGCTCTTACCCTGCTAATTGAACCTTCACACTCTTCACGCTCTTACTGGTGCAATGTGCAATTAATGAAGATTGGCCACCAGGCTGCTCCAATTTAGCCATGAAACCTCCCACAATAAAATGACAGGTGTTTCAGTTTCATTGTCCAACCCCTGTTTATCTTTTTAAAAAGTCAAATATGTTATCCAAGTAGGCCATGCAGTGTTAAAAACTGTATAGCTGTGAAACTTTTGTCTTTGTCTTTTTGAAAAGACAGAAAAAAACGCCTTCAAGCTATAAAACTTGTCATGTTATGGCAACCAAATCATTGAGAATCAAACACACACCCATACACACTCATTCACTCGCCCAAGGCCTGCTTACTCACCTCTCTCCTGCACGAAGTAGGCCAGGTAGAGGTCCAGCTCTTTGACGGAGACGCTGATGTGGTGCGGTTGCACACACAGGATGTGGTTGGAGCACTGGCCTCCTTTCACCAGCCGCTCGCCGTCCGTGCTCTCCAGGGGAATCCCTTTGAAGAGGATGACCATCACCAGGTCCAGCCTCCACACCTTGTCGGCTTGCCGGAGGCAGTCGATCCGCCGCATCTTGCCCTTCTGGTCGGGGTTGGAGAGGACGCAGCACGGTGGCTTCTTGCCCGTGATGGAGAGCACGAAGTCCTCGCGGCACTCGGGCCGGATGTCCTTACGCAGTTTGGCCAGGAGGCGGGACGCCCACTTCTGCTTGACCTCGGGCTTCTCGCCCAGCAGCTCGTCTTTGACGGCGCGCTCCTCGTCCTTGGTCATGCGCTTCTCATGCTTTTTGAAGTACTTGCGTTTGCGCGCCTGCAGGTTGAACCAGGTGTAGGCGAAGGCGCGGACGTGCGGGAGCAGCGCCTCGATGAACGGATGGAACTCATCCTAAAGGGATGGAGAGAAGGAGGAGGAAGAGATGGATGAGTTTTGGACAGAAACTGCATGTGCATGAACACTTTGATTTCCAGTTTAAGACTCTTTACTGCAGGACAAACACTAGGAAACTACACTCTAAAGAACAGAGGTAAGATATGAGTACTTTTTTGTACTCAAAGGTACACTCTTCATAATTGTACCCTCAAAGGTACAATATTGGTCTTTACAGGGTCAGATGTGTTCCATCTAAAGTACAATGTCTTTCCTGACAGCAATAAGTACAAATTTGTACCATTTAACCCGAAAAAAGGTACATTCAGTATTCTGTATCACTGTACTGATAAACAATATATATTTAAATTGCACATTTTTTTATTTAAAAAGCCAGACAATTTTGGATTATCAAGTTTTTGAGCCATATTTAGTTGATGATAATGTTCATAATCTTTATAATCTTTACTGGCACAAAAACCATGTTTACAAAAAAGGACTTTCACTAAAAGTTGATGCCTCATGGATGTTCAACTAGCATTCGTATAACATTCAGATGAATGTCAATTAAATGCAACTGAACTCTAAGATAGGAGTAAATGATCCTCTATTGAATATAACTCTACACCCAATTTAACCTTAACATTTTAGGGTTAGGTTTAGAATAAGATTTATGGTTAAAGGTTGGGGTTAGGTGTAGGGTTAAATTCTGTAGAGAGTCATTTACATTTATCTAAGAGTTAAGTTGCATTTAATAGACACTTATTTGTCTATGAGTCATAAATTATAAACCATCTAAATTTCCTCTAAAATTACAGTTAAATAATAATGGTATCAGGGGTTCCAGCTGTCAACCAAAATTTTTTGTACAGTTTACAGCTTCTTACAATTCAATAAAAATGCCTGCTTTTATCTAATACTGTATGAACACTTCAACATTGAGTTTCTTTGATTTTACCAAATTGAAAACCTCTGGAATATAATCAAGAGGAAGATGGATGATCACAAGCCATCAAACCAAACTGAACTGCTTGAATTTTGGCACCAGGAGTAAAGCAGCATAAAGTTGTCCAAAAGCAGTGTGTAAGACTGGTGGAGGAGAACATGATGCCAAGATGCATGAAAACTGTTATTTAAAACCAGGGTTATTTGATCAAATATTAATTTCTGAACTCTTAAAACTGTATAAATTTTTTTTTTTAGAAACTGAAGTGGTCTCTTAATTTTTTCAAATGTTAGTTACTTTGATGTTGAACCCATTGCTAATTGCTAACCCAGAGATTGTCTAGTCCAAATGCAAGCGTGCTGTTCTGCAGAAAGCAGATACACTGTTCTACAAAGGGCAACACAACATCCTCACCGAACCCCAGTGACAGATTAACGGCTGGCAGCTGTCCAACGGCCTACTGCTCCACCGATCAACATACAGAGAGAATTACCCCTCTGACCACACTGGACATTCCACACACTACACACGTCCAGCCATTTATCAGAAGCAGCCGGTGATATATACAGTCATTATGGTTACAATTACACATAATCATATAGGCATCATAATCACACACAATTATCTGGGCGCAGCATATAATACCAGCTCTTACAGATCACATTTAATATCCTGAATGTAAACATATAGCTTTTTAATCTTCTTTAATCATGTAATATATATGTATATATTTTTTTATAAGAATAGATATATGTTTTTTAATATATATATATACTGTATACTTGACAGGTCTCCAATAAAGCAACTATTTTTTTTTTTTTTATAACGTAACATGCAATATGTATTATTTAGTATCTACTAAGATTTTTTTTTTCAGTATCCAGAATGTATTTTTCAGGGGAAAATGACAACACAATGACAGTGAGTGTCAATGACATGCTCAGTATGCAAAACGCTAGTGCCAAGAGCCAAAGGGAGGTTTTAATTTATATTTATAAACATAATTACTTCAACTTAAGTACCTACTATTAATTATGTATTTAGTATCTACTAGGAATTATTATTCAGGACCATGGATTCATGTATTATTTGGTATTAACTAAAAATATATATTTTTTGTATCAAATATGTATTTTTCAGTGTCTACAATGCAATGCTTCTTAACTATAATGAGTTATTCAGTATTCACTATGAATTATATATGGTTTTCAAGTATAAATTTATATTCAGTATCTATTCAACTAAATTACACCACAGTTAGTTCTGACCCTGTAATGTGATTGGCTGAGAGGTGTTCCATGAGTGCTGTTAACAGCCGGTAATGCACTGTGACCGAAGCTCTCCATGTATTAATTACTCTAGCAACGATGCAGCGCTTACAAGCCAAACAGCACAGCTACAAACAGAGCAGCTATGGAACTATTTAACTGGCGGAGTGTTTATAACTATACAGATATTTAAAGTATTTTCTCATCCTTTAAACTCAAAATCTTTTAATTAACAGTGATAACAGATAATAGAACGAGCCTGCGGCCTCGTGCCTATGAACGTAGCACAACAGTGCCAATACTACACATTACAGCACGAACCTCAAGTGTAATACTGCTTAAATAATATTAAGTATGTTCTCAGTTTACGCAAATTATTCAGTATCTGGCATAAATTATTTGTATGCAGTATCAGCAATTATCAATATATCTATTATAGATTATTATTCAGTATCTACTCTGAAATATTACTCAGTATACTAAGCACTATTCACAGTAAATCTAACAGTGATTAAAAAGCAGTGTTTTAAGTTAACACCCACAGTGCTGAGTTAACCCTGAACAAGGTAGGCTACTGTGTATGAAACCACTATGTGGTTTCTGCAGGTTCCTCAGTTCTAAAACTAAAGCACTAGGTCGTAGGCTCACCTACCGGCCTTTACAGCATAAAGAGACAATAATAATATGATTTTTATTGAATATTAAATATAAAATATATTGTGTTGAGCAGTGGAGGCAGCAGATTTATGGCTGACGCTGCAGAGCTGCGTTGCGGAGGCTGTTGAACAGGCGCGTGTACAGGAGGCTTCTCAGCAAAGCATCACAAAGCCACAGAACTTCATGGGCCCGGCCCGAGCACGGCCCGCCATCATTTATCCAATTACGTTTTGTTGACTATTTTCCCTCTTAGTGGTAACTTTCGACAACAATACACATCTGTGTGCCTCGCAGGCCGCTGCCGACCACACGGCCCAAACTGTCGAGAGCGCGATGGCTCCGCAGCCTGCCGCTCGCTCTCGCTAATCACTTCCATGCTCTCGCTCTGCTACAAACCCTCCGCCAGCGCCGGCGTGCAGTGCAAAATGGCGCCGAAAAAAAAAAGAACCCTGGAAAAAACCTGCACGACTACCAGCAACCAAAACACATCAGCGGCGTTTCGGCGCGGTGCAGCATTGCACGCCGCACAGCCTGCTGCATGCATGAACAGCACATGCAACTCACTGTATATGTTTGCGTGTGTGTTTGTGGATGGGTGTGTGTATGTGTATGTGTATTTATATATATGGCACAGTCATAACAAGAGTGCTGCTCATAACCTCCACACAATGAAAAAATTCCACACAATGTTTTATTGTGTACAGTAAGGAGGGAGATTTGCTGTAGGGGCCGTAGCCAATACCGATATTAAAGTATTTTAAGTTTTAATAAACAGTATATATATATATATATATATATATATATATATTTTTTTTTACATCAGTGTTTTACTGACTGATATGGCAGCTATAAACAATATATAAACTACATAATCAAATGTTTTAATGAATGTATTATTTAGCTGCTCACAGCACACGTGTGTGAAAGTGCACACTTAAAAGCAGTACGAGCATAATTACGGTTTATTTAAAGTGGGTGAGGAATCTGTGTAGTTTCAGTTGGTTTTTATACACAATTATGTTAAATTATGTGACTTTTTACAGATTACATATGTTTCTTGGAAGTAGGCAAGCATTAAACCACCAATACAATTCCCCCTTAAACTGGAAATACACAGGAAATAAACAATACATCTGCTGACTTTATTAGGCAACTAACCTATCTAGCTAAAACGGATTTCACAAGGTCAAATGGCTAATTTTTCCAAGCTAGCATGCTGGCTAACTCTCTGATAAATTCTACAGCTGGCCATTAGCTTGCTAGAGCACGAAAGCTAATTGTTATACCTGGCTGCTAGCACCAACGCTCGTGGTGGTGTTGCTAATGCCTGGTCGTGGTGTTGCTAATGCCTCTAGCCGGACGCTAGGTAGCGTGTTGCTAATGCTGTTAGGTGGGTGCTAGCTGGCTAATCGCTAATGCTGCTAGCCAGATGCTAGCTGACTCATCGCTAATGTCGCTAGCCGGACACCAACTAGTTCATCACTAATGCTGCTATGTATTTGCATACTTTTTAAAAAAAACAAAAAAGGAGTTGGTTTTAATTTATCTTATAACTACAACCTAATAAAAGACCTTGTTTTATGTCAGCAGTAGTCAGTTTTAGTAGAAACATAAATTAATCATTCATCCTAAAATATGAACAGCTTAATTTTACATACTGAAGAAACTCTAAGAAAATCCAAGTAGGGAAACTTATTTTAAGATTTTTCTGTAAAAATGACCAAAATGTTATGCGGGTTATACATAAAAATACTAATTATGTAATACAAATTATTAAGTAATGTCAGAAAGATGTTTAGCAAAAATGACGAAAAAGCTTTGAGATTTTTATTTTATTTTATTTTTTTAAGGTAAAACTAGCACATAATTTTTTAAAGAGTGAACATACTGTATTTTTCGGACTTTAAGGCGCACCATCTGAAAACCCACTGTTTATTTGGGTGAGTAAAGCCGTTATTGTAAGCTTAGATTTCCAATGTTTTCAACAGTGCAGTTAGCAGCAGCGCTAGCCGCAGTTAGCAGCAGCGCTAGCACAGCTAGCATTACAGTGAGCCAGCTAGCGCTTCTTCGCATATAGCTTGTTTTAACACAGTAAACAAGCAGACTACAGATTAAAATACTCACCTCTAAACAGCGATAGAGCTAGTGCTTAGCGCAGTAAGCGGCTAATGCTGCTTCAGCCTCGGTGTTGAAGAAGCTAAACTGAAACTCCTGTATAACACTGTACTTCAGCTCCTTAATACCTGACTGGTAGAATTCATACATACATTTTTGGAAATTTAAGTGCACCTTACAATGCAAAAAAAAAATTGATAATATAGTGTAACACAGCACAGTAAAACACAGTTTAATAGCAAAACACAGTACTACGCCAAACAAAACACAGAGAAGTGCTCAGCACAAGTCAGTGTACTGCCTTTCACCTCCCTGCCCTCAGTCCACTCCACACCTCAGAACAGCCAAACACGTGTGTTTATGTGTGTGTGTGTGTGTGTGTGCTGATGTGTAGCTATAAAGATACCACCTCTACTAATAAACACAGTGGTAGTGAGTAACAGCTCATAGGACCTTCAAAAGAAACACATTTGACCCTCGTTTTCACTTTTACTCCTGTTTTTCTCTGTAGTCTACAGCCTGTTTAACATGAACAGGGTCTGGATGTTTTATTACCTACTCTGCATTCGACTCACAATATAAAAATAAAACAAAAAACACAATACAAATCTCTCCATAAATATCTGTGTGAGCTAAATATCACTACACAGTTTTTCTTGCTGTCTTTCTGTAATTCAACCAAATCAAAGGCGTTCACTTGGTTGACTGAGAACTTGCCAAGTGATTGTTGTGTCATGTTGTGCGTATGTGACACTACTAAATTTAGAGTAGTCAGACGGATGTACAATTGCATTACACAATTGTAATTGAGGATATTTTAGTGTATGTGGTTAACACACTACACACATGAACCACACAACATGAGGAACTCAAATCATGCGATCTTTCACTAGGAGGAACTCACATTGTGTCCCAAACTTATAGTATTTTAAAAAATGGGACTGTAATTTTTGTTTGTGATAAAACTTTGAAAAAATTTAAATTTTCCATAATTTTTTACTACATCTATATATATACAGCTCTGGAAAAAATTAAGAGACAACTTTAGTTTCTGAATGAGTTTCTCTGATTTTGCTATTTATAGGTATATGTTTGAGTAAAATGAACATTGTTGTTTTGTTCTTTAAAGTACGGACATTTTCTTCGAAATTGTAAATAAAAATATCATTTAGAGAATGTATTAGCAGAAAATTAGAAACGGCTGAAATAAAAAAAAAAGATGCAGAGCTTTCAGACCTCATATAATGCAAAGAAAACAAGTTTATATTCATAAAGTTGTAAGAGTTCAGAAATCAATATTTGGTGGAATAACCCTGTTTTTTTTAAATCACAGTTTTCATGCATCTTGGCATCATGTTCTCCTCCACCAGTCTTACACACTGCTTTTGGATAACTTTATGCTGCTTTACTCCTGGTGCAACAATTCAAGCAGTTCAAATTGGTTGGATGGTTTGTGATCATATATCTTCCTCTTGATTATAATCCAGAGGTTTTCAATTTGGTAAAATCAAAGAAACTCATCCTTTTTAAGTGATCTCCTATTTTATTCCATATATGTATATAGTATAGTTCAAACCAATTAGATTTAGGCAGCACAAGAGCAAAAATAACAGCGCAACCTTCAGACACAGAGCATGCCCCAGCTGGCCAAATACATTCAGGGAAGGTGGAAAACTTTAGACTTTATTATTTTTATCTGACTTTCTCTTTAAAGAGAGGTATGGGTTTGGGGAGAGAGAGGGAAAGAGAATGAGAGACTTTATTTTTATGTAAGAGGAACAGCAGGACATAATGTGTTTTTATTTCCAGTTCTTTCAGGGTTCTGGAGGCGCTGGAGAACAGGCTGGAACGGTTCAGAGTAATCAGCTCAGGGGTAATTGGGTGTTTGGAGAGAGCCCGGTCCCGACCCGAACACGCTAACTCTACAGAAACACCATCTGTAAATCACCACCGGAACAGCGGCCCGGACTGCCCAGCTACAGTTACTGTACAAACTGCTCTCCTAAAACTGCACTCAGTTCACTACAGAGAGAGAGAGAGAGAGAGAGAGAGAGAGAGAAAGAGAGAGAGAGAGAAAGAGAGGTTTAAGGAAATAAAGAAAAACAGGTGAAAATGAGAGGTGGCATGAATAAAGAGAAAGATGTAAAAAGAGAAAGGTAAAAAAAGAAAAAGAAAAAGAGAAGACAGTAAGTGGTGGTGAAAACACCACTGAGGGAAATGGAGAGCAATAGTGCAAGTGAGATAGACAGAGAGAGGAGAAAGGGTGAAAAAGAAAAAAGAGAGACAAAATAAAGGAAAAAAAAGCAAAAGACAGAGTGAGAGACAAAATGAGAAAGAAAATTAAGCCAGAGAGTATGAGAGGAGAGACAAAGAGATGTAAAGATGAGAGATGAAAGATGAGAGAAGAATTTGTGAAAGAGAGAAAAAGTAAGAGACAACCATTGGAAGAATAGAAAGAAAAAGGAACAAAATAAAGAGAGAGGAAAGGTAAAAAATAGATCGAAAAAAGAAGAAAGAGTAGATAGTGAGGAAAATACACAGGGAGAGAAAGAAAATGAAGAGAAAAAAGAGTAAAGTAAGAAAGTGAGTGCAAGAGGAGAGACAGAGCAAAGAAAGACTGAAAGATAAAATAAAGAAGAAAGAGAAAAAGAGAAAGTAAAATGAGAAAAAGAAATAAAAGTGAGTTAGCCAGAGGCATTAGTGAGACACAGAGAAAGAAGAAACTACACAAAAAGAGGGAGCTAAACAGAATAACAGAAAGGGAAAGAAGGACAAAAGAAAAACGACAATAGAGAGTGAGCGAGAGAGAGAGAGAGCAAAGATAAAAAATGAAAAAAAGTGAAAAAGTGAGAGCATGGGAGATAAAGTGTGGAAAGTGAACCAGCAATACTGTAAACAAGACAGACGGTTAAAGAGAGGGAGAATAATGTGTGAGAGAGAGAGAACGAGGGAGAGAGAGAGAGAGAGAGAGAGAGAGACTGATGGAAAACAGGGATCCGGTCTGGAAAGAGGACGGAGAGACGAAAAGGCCAGAAAAGTGACGGCATGCTCTGAACCCTGCGCTGTTTTTACGACAGAACCGTGTTTAACGCTAAAATAACTTGCCCTCTGTCCATCACCAAACCAAACACAAGGCGCTGCTAAGCAATGCTAACGCTAGTTTAATAAGATGCTTCTGGAGCCAAAGCATAACTAACAACACTCCATTTTCATTAGCAATCAGGACAGTAAAGGACCAGAGCGAACAGAGTATCATTTTATATGGACAATTCTAGCCAGATGCTGCCAGTCATGATCATTAACACGCACTGTGCTGTCCACTGTGGGTGGTAAGGCCTTCTATGACAAATTCCTGTTATACTGTGGATAGAAGAATATTAAAAAATCCACAAAGCTTCAGAAATAGACTTTCCCATCCATCTGCACCCACCATCAAGCCTCAAAACAACTCAATACAACCAAAAAAAGCCTTGCCATGAGCACATTGTCTGTCGCTAAACCCAACAAGGGTGCTGCTTAGCAATGCTACCACTAGTAAGGCCTAACACTTCCACTTCCAGAGCCAAAACGTGCCTAAAGACACTCCATAGCCAATCAGCATTCGGAACAGTGACAGATGAGCCCGAACTGAGCAGCCCGGCCCGATTTAAGACTTCTCTCCGCTCAATTTCTCCTAAAGCCACAGGGAAATCAGGGCTGCTCAAACACAGCAGGAATTTACAGCAGACCACAAATACACACAAATTTATCTGAACCAAAGTATTTGGACACCTGCAAATTCACTAATTTCTTGTGAAATCCAGAGAATTAAAAAGAGCTTATCCTGATATTTTTTGAGTAACTCTGTCTCTACTCTCCAGTGAAAGCTTTCTACTTGGTATCTACTTGGATTTGGAGCACTGCAGTGAGAATTTGGGCCCAATCCCATTTCACCCCTTGGCCCTACCACTCATCCCTATCCCTCTGTTCTGGTGAGAAATTGCTGAGAACTGGCATTTCTCATAACTGGTTCCTCCAAAAACCCATCTAATTTAAGCTCCCTAGAAAATCTTCTTTACTGTATACAAACTGAGGTGTCCCATGACTTTTGACTCTTGCCATGTCCAATAAAGGGGAAAAGGACACTTTGTATTGATCCGAGAGACATGAGTGTATTTTAATTTTAAACATATTTTCAGCAGATAAAAAGATAAAACTGTTTTTTTAAAGCAATATTCCTAGCATAGCTGCATTCTTTATTATCTTGTCTTATTTATTTGAACCACACCAAACAATGGCTCAACAATTAGCTTCTTAGACTTTATTTATTGTCATTCTTAATACACCTCTGTACGCAGAACGAAATTTCGTTGCATTGACTCGCAGAAATACCGAGAAAAATAATAAATATAGCATGTAAGTACAAATACAAAAATATATGAAAATTTAGCAGCATAAATTAAGTATAGATATATCACATAGTTACACAATGTACATCTTCAAAAATATACACACCTCTATGATAGAATCATAAATATCTATAAATAAACTGACTTGTGCAGTTAGGAATATGTAGAGTGTAAAAAAGTAAATAACTAATACTCAGTCAGAGTTTTCTTAAATTGACCAAGGTTTTAGGAGTTTAACAGTCTAATAGCTTGGGGGAAAAACTGTTACAGAACCGGGTGGTCCTGCACCGCATACTCCTGTATCTTTTTCCAGAAGCCAACAGGGAAAACAGACCATAGTGAGGATGTGAAGGGCCACTGATGATGTTTTGCTCTTTAGCCCGTTTTCTGCACTACAACTATACACTCTCGCCGCTTTTAGACTCTTTAGCCCGTTTTCTGCGTTATAACTGAGCACTGTCGCCGCTTTTAGACTCTTTGGCCCGTTTTCTGCACTACAACTGTACACTCTCGCTTCTTTTAGACTCTTTAGCCCGTTTTCTGCACTACAACTGATTATTCTCACTGATTTTAGACTCTTTGGCCCGTTTTCTGAGCTACAATTGAACACTCTCGCCACTTTTAGAGTCTTTGGCCCATTTTCTGACACCTAGCATTCAAACTTTGAATTGCACGTTATAAAAACCTGCTTAATAGCGGGACAACTTTTATTTTATTTCTAAAATATATCAAAGGCCACTCCAAAAAAAAAGTTTACTTTTACTTTTAAGGATGCTAGAACTTACTTTTACTCGATCATCCCTAAAAATGTCAGCTATGCCCATGGTAGTGTCCTAGCCTTTCACAACCATTACCTTCCACCACACTGTCCACTGTGAGTGGTAATGCCTTCTATAAGGTCCTGCTCCCACTGTGGATTGAGTAATGTTAGATGTCCACACATCTAAAGAAACATGGATCAGGGAAAGGCTGTGGGAGTTTGAGAGCTGTAGTTGAGCATTCGGCTCTCCATCCAGCTTCATAACGCTGTAATGTTTTCATACCCCCCCACCTCTCCACCTCCCCACCCCTCACCCTTCATCCCCAATCCCACCCTGTACAACTTCCATCTGTTCAAACCTCACTTTTACACGGATCTGAAGGGGGAAAGCCACACAAACCTCTCTCTCTCTCTCTCTCTCTCTCTCTCTCTCACTCATACACAAACTTTCTCTCTCTCTCTCTCTTTCTCCTTTTGTCTTCTTCTTTTTTCAAAATTCTCGATCCCACTTTCACGCCTGAACCTCCAGACTACAACAAAATCCAAAGTTTCATGTGTTGCTCTGTCTGCACTCAGTCCAGTTAGTTTTGTTACTGATGCAGGCAGCTGAGGGATGGGTCTCAGTGGAGAGGATGAGTTGGAGATCAGTGCTGGCGCGCTGCCAGGGATGAAACCTGAACGCTACGCTACGAGAGGATAAAGCTGCAGAGCTGGAGTCCAGCAGCAGTGTCCTTAAAACACCCACTCCACACACACAGAGAAAAAGGAGAAAAAGAGATAGAGAGAGAGAGAGAGAGAGAGAGAGGAACGACAGACAGAAGATAGGGAGTAAACACATGAAAGAGAGAGAAGATGCTTGGAAGAGCAGAGAAAAATGTGTAAAAATGTAAAAAGTGAAAGAACAGAGGACGAAACGGAGAAAAACAGGGAAAGATGAGAAAAAGGGAG
The DNA here is from genome assembly GCF_023375975.1 of Astyanax mexicanus. Classification (NCBI taxonomy): domain Eukaryota; kingdom Metazoa; phylum Chordata; class Actinopteri; order Characiformes; family Acestrorhamphidae; genus Astyanax; species Astyanax mexicanus. Next base: position 6,299,868 of record NC_064419.1, on the reverse strand, counting down.
AGTCGGACAAAAGCAAAAGAGGAGGACAAAAGAAAAAAAACATTAAAAACTCTGATTTCCACCTGGGCCTGAGCTATTACACTAATGGACACACACATATACACATATATACACTAACACACGTGCGCACACACACACACACTCTGTAGAAGAAAGCTGCAGACCGTCCCGCAGTAATCAAATCATTTTGTTATTGCAGGAATGGGACTGTGTTCCTATTGGCCGCGGTTGCCGGGAGACGGGCTTTATTATGGCTAACAGAGGGAACCGGGTTCTGCAGAGTTTTTTCAGCACACACTCGTGCAGCGTGTGGGACGGTGAGGGGGGGGGGTCAGGAGCATGACTGAATGGGCGGCTGCGGTAACACACACAGAAAGCGTTGCCCCGGGTTACCCGCCAGTCTCCAGCATGTGTCGCAGTCGGAGGTTTTCCCGACCGCCTTCCCGAAAAGTTTGGCCGCAGGAACCCGGCGAGGAAACACTGACCTCAGTGCTCGGAAATGTGCCGACTGTTCTGAGCCACATCATTAACAATCAAAATAACTCGAACGCTAAACGTTCAGAACTGCAATTTGTAGAGAGAACCTTGTGAACTGTTCCATTAAGGAACCACAAAAACAGAACACCAGAGCTTGGCCGGTTGGGATGCAACAGTGGACACCTGCGTTGCTGTTTCTCGTGCAGAACTTTGAAAACTTTGAAATCGAAGCCTTCAAGGTCTCACTTCATCGTTTTTTCATTCATTTTAAAATGTCTAGTTCTTTCCTCTGGTAAAAATGAATGAATGCCATGTGAGACATTTTGTGAGAAAATCCTCCAGTGTTTCTTTTTAGCCCTGCTTTATTTCACTGAATTACCGGTCTCTAATGAAAGACAGGATTTGGCCTGGTTCATAAGCACTGTAAAAAATGTCTGTAGTTTTCACAACAAAAATACACTGGGAAAAAAACTACAATCTGCACTGCCTGGCCAAAAAAATGCGGCAGATGTTCTGCAGGTTTAGGTTCAGCAACAGTATGTGCTGAAAGAATGAGGTCAGCTGACTACCTGAATATTTCCTGAATATAAACCAGGTTATTCCATCAATAGATTTTATATTTCTTCCCTGATGGCATATTGACGGCCATATTCCAAAATAACAATATCAGGATTCATGGTGCTGGAATTGTGAAAGAGTTCAGGGAGCATGAGATCATCATTTATTATTTTCACACATGGATTGAGAGAGAGTTCACCACAGAGTCCAGATCTTAACCTCATTGAGAATCTTTGGGATGTGCTGGATGGAGAAGAGCTGCTTTGTGCAGTGGTCAGACTCTACCATCATTAATGCTGCTGCAAGATCTTGGTGAAAAATGAATGAATCCAGCAACACTGGATTAAAATACAGTAAATCTTGTGACACTGCAGAAGCTTATCGAAACAATTATACAGTGAGAATGTGTGATGCAATCTAAGATAATGGTGCGCCAATAAAATATTAGAGTGCGTGATCATTTTTTTGGTTAGGCAGTCTATAATAATATGCTTATATTAAGCAAAGAAATCGGCCAATGAAGTAGCAGAACTAGCCAGAGGGCCTACATAACTATGGAACACAGCTTAGCACCACTTAGCAGCATCATTGCTACCACTTTGTGCACTACAGCAACCACCCTAACAAAACAGTTATACTACAAGAGTTATACTGTGCAACTAGACTTCAGGAATGCACTTTTCTAGGTATTACAGTTATTACTTTTCCAAACCGTCGCTTTTAAGTCACAGACTCAGCTCTGTCGCCCTACTGCTGCAAAAAGTTATGGGTGGAGACTCACATTCTCTCCATCTCCTTTTCTCTCTTTCATTCACTTTCCTATTCTTCTGTCTGTTTCTTTCTTCTGAATGCTTCTTCTGCTTCACATACATTTTATTCCATTTAATTCTGATAATAATTATAAGTAAAATATAAATAATAGTACAGTGCAGTAATATTAATATTGCTGTATTTTTAACTCTTTCGAGGAAAGCCGTGTGGGTCAGGGGGAGCAGTCGGGGCGTCTTTATGTCTGCAGGTAGTATCGACTGCGCTGACCACAGCGACGCTCTGCATCAGAGAGAGAGTGGAAAATTCTTACTGTATTTGCTCATACGTACGTTCATATGTGTGTGTGTGTGTGTGTGTGTGTGTGTGTGAGTGTAGCAGGGTTACTGGAACATTCCCAGAGGACTCCCAACATTCAAACTGAGTCAAAGGGGATGCTCTCTCTCTCTCTCTCTCTCTCTCTCTATATATATATAGTCTAGATGGAAACAGGGGTCCACGAGCACATAGTGGATTTTTTTTCGCCACCTGTTTTTTCTTAATCTTTGAAGTGTCTATTTTAAGATTCTGACAGGTAACAGGATGAAATAATGTCCCATGACATTTATTTTTAACCCTTTAATGCATCTATGCTAATTCTGAACGGGAAAAAAAATATGAAGAAAATGGCATAGCTCCTTGAGTTAACAACCTATACAGACAAATGAGCACACTTTTCCATACAATTCTGGGCCAAGGAATTTAACCGAATGGTTATTTTTAAGTTTTTTACACATTTTGACTTGATTTTGGGACAAAAATATAAAAAAAATGCAAAAAAATGTAAATTTGCCTGTATGTTTTCACATTACACTAAAATCATGTGCATTAAATATAAACATCTTGGGGTTTTTCTTAAACTTTGAAGTGTCTACTTTAAGATTATGACAAGTAACAGGACAAAAAATGTCCTGTGGGGCTTATTTTTAACCCTTTACTACACCTGTCCCAATTTCGAACCTGAAAAAAATATTAATTAATTGGCATAGCTCCTTAAGTTAACAACCTATACAGACAAATGAGCACACTTTTCCACACAATTCTGGGCCAAGGAATTTAATGGAATGGTTATTTTTAAGTTTTTTACACATTTTGACTTAATTCTAGGACAAAAATATCAAAAATTAGCAGAAAATGTTAATTTGCCTGTATGTTTTCACATTACACTAAAATCATGCGCATTAAATAAAAACATCCTGATATTTTTCTTAATCATTAAAGTGTCTTCTTTAAGATTCTGACAGGTAACAGGACAAAAAATGTCCTGTGGGGCTTATTTTTAACTTTTTACTACATCTATCCCAATGCCGAACCTGAAAAATAATCAAGAAATTGGCATAGCTCCTTGAGTTTACAACCTATACAGACAAATGAGCACACTTTTCCATACAATTCTGGGCCAAGGAATTCAATAAAATGGTTATTTTTAAGATTTTGACACATTTTGACTTAATTCTGGGACAAAGAGATAAAAAAAAATAGCAGAAAATGTTAAGGTCGCATGTAGGTTTTTACATTATACTAAAATCCTGTGCACTGGATAAAAACATTCTGAGATTTTTCTTAATCCTTGAAGTGTCTACTTTAAGATTCTGACAGGTAACAGGACAAAAAATGTCCCGTGGGGCTTATTTTTAACCCTTTACTACACCTATACAAAATCCGAACCTAAAAAAATATGTAGAAATTGGCATAGCTCCTTCAGCTAAAGCCCTATACAGTCAAATGAGCACACTTTTCCATACAATTATGGGCCAGTGAATTCCATAGAATGGTTATTTTGAAGTTTTTGACACACTTTGATTCAATTCTGGGACAAAAAGATAAAAAAAAATAGCAGAAAATGTTATGGTCGCCTGTATGTTTTTTTACATTATACATTATATTTACATTAAGAAAAGTCTACTTTTAGATCCTGACAGGTACTAGGATGAAAAATGTAATAAGCTGCAGAACTAATTGATGATAAAATCCAACAATGTACTAAAAATAAAGTATTAGTATAGTGTGGTACTAATAATTTTAATCCTCATTATCACCATTGAAGAGATCATAAAATCTCTGTCCCTCTGTCCCTTCCTCCTGAACATCTGTCCCCTCTACAATCAATCCTGTCTCTTCTGCTCTTGCAAAAATGTCAAGAGAAGGAGGGAAGATGGGGCAAACTGACCAGACCGGCTCCAACACCCCCTCTTCCATTGTCTTCTCCCAACCCGTGCCCTGATCGTAAGGGTTTGGCCTTTCAGATTTTGGCTGATCTGTCCTTTTTTAGCTGGAAACCCTGTAGTTTACTCTGTCTACTTTAAAACGTGCATCCAGGGCTCTGTTAACACCCACCATCTTTTGCAGCATCTTGGTTCTCACGGCATTAATGGAGGTCAGTTGGCTAATAGACATACATAACATTATCTCCTGCTGGAGCTCATTGCTGTCCTGCCACAATGTACCAAGCTGCAGCTTCTTCAAGGGAGCTACTTCGACTTTGCTCTTAAAAGAACACTGGTGCAGCATAGTGTCCCAGAAGAGTGCTCCAGTATTTAGATCCCAGAGCTCCAGCTAGCTCAGAGACATTCACTAGCTCACTATGCAAGCCAGTTCTGTGGTCAAGAAACATGGTAAGGTTGACACTGCTGACATGGTAAAGGAGGTTCAGTAATGTGTTGGTGTTCAGGGTCCTCATCACACTAGACTTGTACCCCCACTTTACAGCTTGGTGGAGGTACAGGACAACATGGGTCTCCTGGTTTGACTGCAGGGCGTGGATCTCTGAACCCTGAACCCTTAACAAAATGTAAAAAAAATTACACATACCTGTATATTGAAGACTCCATTCAAATGTTTTTATAGCATTTGGATATGTGATGACTAATGTTAAGCACCGATAACTATAGTCAACTTACTTGGACATTTGTTAAAGTTAGGCAATTGGATCTCATATACCCATACCACTGCCCTCACTTCTCTAGCCCAGATGCTGCCTCATTGCTCCCCCAGACCTTGAGAAGCAGATCACATAGCTGCTTCTTATTTACCTTATTACTAAGAAAGCATTTAAAGTCACAAGATTTGTGGGTGTATGGGCCACCAATTATGACTTTCTCAGTGGAGAATCATCTGACCCTCTCCTGGGCTTTAACAGAGTCTGTCTGGTAGCAATCTGTGGAGATTAAGTCCTGCTTGAGAATCAAATGGTTTAAGAGCTGCATACAAATCTCTCCACATGTTGGCTGAAGGTTAGTCATCATATGGAAAAGAGCATTGACATCTAGTATGAAGAGTGCATCCTTAGGGTAGGTGACCTCCTCATCTCTATCTTGAAGGAGACGGTGGCCTTGATTGCTTTGTGTGCACACATTAGTGCCAGAAGACTTCAGAAAACTTCATGAAAGTTTTCTCCATGATCTTGTCCAGTACTGAGAGAGCCCCTGGGATTAGAGATAGCTCCTAGCTTGATGTAGGTGGGAGAGGTCAATGTTGGCAAGAAATGCCTCAAACCATGTTAGGTATCTGTATGGATATGGCTTTAAGCCAGCTTTACATAGTGGCAGGTCAACAATGAGCTCCAACAGGAGATAATGTTATGTATGTCCATGGTCAACTGACCTCCATTGATGCTGGAAACTTTCATGAAGTTTGTGAAGTCTTCTAGCACTAATGTGTGCACACAAAGCAATCAAGGCCACCACTGAGGCAGCATCTGGGCTAGAGAAGTGAGGGCAGTGGTATGGGTATATGAGATCCTATTGCCTAACTTTAACAAATGTAAGTAAGTTGAAAAAGGCTCAGACCTTAGTTATCGGTGCTTAACATTAGCTGTCATCACATATCCAAATGCTATAAAAACATTTGAATGGAACGCTAGAATTGTAGAGTCTTCAATATACAGGTATGTGTAAAAAAAAATACATTTTGTTAAGGGTTCAGGGTTCAGAGATCCACACCCTGCAGTCAAACCAGGAGGAGACAGACACCCGTGTTGTCCTGTACCTCCACCAAGCTGTAAAGTGGGGGTACAAGTACAGTGTGATGAGGACCCTGAACACCGACACATTACTGAACCTCCTTTACCATGTCAGCAGTGTCAACCTTACCATGATTCTTGACCACGGAACTGGCTTGCATAGTGAGCTAGTGAATGTCTCTGATCTCAATACAGTTTTACATTGTACTCAGATTTGATTAAAAAAAACAGTAATAGTTTACTAAATACAGAAAAGCTTAAAGCTCACCTTCCGCGAAAATCCGATTTTTCTTGTTTTTTGTGGAATACAGTAGGTCTCTCCGAGTTGAATGTGTACACCTGCACATTAAACTGTTTTGCAGCCCCCATTGTCTGCAGGAGCTAAGCAAAGAAATCCCCCCTCCCCCCCTCCGAAAAACGGGTGAATTTTGAATTATCTTTCTGCCTACGTAGGCAGAAACTCACAGACCAGCCCACCTTGGCTCGAGAAACTCCCAGAGGCGGAGCTGAAGCGACGCAACATCACCGCTCATCAGTTAGGAGGTGGGAGGCAGTGAGCGGCAGAGCGGTGGAGGGGCGTCGCAGTGCTCCTAGCCAATCAGAGGAGAGATATTTGCATGCTGTTTGCATGTATGAATATTCATGAGCAAAGCTGGAATCCGGTCATTTTGGACACACGCCTAAAACAGTCCATTAAAAAAGAGCTATACAGAGACACCTGAGCACTTTTTTTTTTACAAAAACGGCTCACATGTCATTCATTCATACTAGAGACCACAACTAGACATTTTAAAATGAAAGAAAAAACGACATTGTGGCAGGACAGCAATGAGCTCCAGCAGGAGATAATGTTATGTATGTCTATTAGCCAACTGACCTCCATTGATGCTGTGAGAACCAAGATGCTGCAAAAGATGGTGGGTGTTAACAGAGCCCTGGATGCACGTTTTAAAGTAGACAGAGTAAACTACAGGGTTTCCAGCTAAAAAAGGACAGATCAGCCAAAATCTGAAAGGCCAAACCCTTACGATCAGGGCACGGGTTGGGAGAAGACAATGGAAGAGGGGGTGTTGGAGCCGGTCTGGTCAGTTTGCCCCATCTTCCCTCCTTCTCTTGACATTTTTGCAAGAGCAGAAGAGACAGGATTGATTGTAGAGGGGACAGATGTTCAGGAGGAAGGGACAGAGGGACAGAGATTTTATGATCTCTTCAATGGTGATAATGAGGATTAAAATTATTAGTACCACACTATACTAATACTTTATTTTTAGTACATTGTTGGATTTTATCATCAATTAGTTCTGCAGCTTATTACATTTTTCATCCTAGTACCTGTCAGGATCTAAAAGTAGACTTTTCTTAATGTAAATATAATGTATAATGTAAAAAAACATACAGGCGACCATAACATTTTCTGCTATTTTTTTTTATCTTTTTGTCCCAGAATTGAATCAAAGTGTGTCAAAAACTTCAAAATAACCATTCTATGGAATTCACTGGCCCATAATTGTATGGAAAAGTGTGCTCATTTGACTGTATAGGGCTTTAGCTGAAGGAGCTATGCCAATTTCTACATATTTTTTTAGGTTCGGATTTTGTATAGGTGTAGTAAAGGGTTAAAAATAAGCCCCACGGGACATTTTTTGTCCTGTTACCTGTCAGAATCTTAAAGTAGACACTTCAAGGATTAAGAAAAATCTCAGAATGTTTTTATCCAGTGCACAGGATTTTAGTATAATGTAAAAACCTACATGCGACCTTAACATTTTCTGCTATTTTTTTTTATCTCTTTGTCCCAGAATTAAGTCAAAATGTGTCAAAATCTTAAAAATAACCATTTTATTGAATTCCTTGGCCCAGAATTGTATGGAAAAGTGTGCTCATTTGTCTGTATAGGTTGTAAACTCAAGGAGCTATGCCAATTTCTTGATTATTTTTCAGGTTCGGCATTGGGATAGATGTAGTAAAAAGTTAAAAATAAGCCCCACAGGACATTTTTTGTCCTGTTACCTGTCAGAATCTTAAAGAAGACACTTTAATGATTAAGAAAAATATCAGGATGTTTTTATTTAATGCGCATGATTTTAGTGTAATGTGAAAACATACAGGCAAATTAACATTTTCTGCTAATTTTTGATATTTTTGTCCTAGAATTAAGTCAAAATGTGTAAAAAACTTAAAAATAACCATTCCATTAAATTCCTTGGCCCAGAATTGTGTGGAAAAGTGTGCTCATTTGTCTGTATAGGTTGTTAACTTAAGGAGCTATGCCAATTAATTAATATTTTTTTCAGGTTCGAAATTGGGACAGGTGTAGTAAAGGGTTAAAAATAAGCCCCACAGGACATTTTTTGTCCTGTTACTTGTCATAATCTTAAAGTAGACACTTCAAAGTTTAAGAAAAACCCCAAGATGTTTATATTTAATGCACATGATTTTAGTGTAATGTGAAAACATACAGGCAAATTTACATTTTTTTGCATTTTTTTTATATTTTTGTCCCAAAATCAAGTCAAAATGTGTAAAAAACTTAAAAATAACCATTCGGTTAAATTCCTTGGCCCAGAATTGTATGGAAAAGTGTGCTCATTTGTCTGTATAGGTTGTTAACTCAAGGAGCTATGCCATTTTCTTCATATTTTTTTTCCCGTTCAGAATTAGCATAGATGCATTAAAGGGTTAAAAATAAATGTCATGGGACATTATTTCATCCTGTTACCTGTCAGAATCTTAAAATAGACACTTCAAAGATTAAGAAAAAACAGGTGGCGAAAAAAAATCCACTATGTGCTCGTGGACCCCTGTTTCCATCTAGACTAATATATATATATATATATATATATATATATATATATACATACACTGTATATATAGTGCTGATTCATCCATTTCTCACACTGTTACAATAAAGAAAGGAGAGGGGATGGGATGCGGGCTAAAGAAAAAAAAAAGTAAGAAGATAAATAAAAAAGAGAAGAACAAATGAAGCAAGAGGGAGAAAAAAAGAGGATAAAAGAAAAGAAACAAAAAAAGGAAAAAGAAGTGTGTGAGAGAAAGATAGATAAGAGCATAGGGATAAGAGACAGTGGGTAAGAGGAAACAAAATGTGAGAGAAAGAGAGAAAGAAAGCGATAGTAAGAGATTAGGAAGAAAGAGAAAGGGTAAAAGAGAAGGAGAATAAAAGGAAGCAAAGCTAGAAAGAGAGAAAGAGACAGAGAGGTTAAGCGGAAAGAGAAGACAATAGGACAGAGAAAAAGACAGATGATAAGAGAAAAAAGAAGGCGTGATAAAAAGAAAGAGAATGAGAGAGAAAGGTTAAGTGTAAAGAGAAGACAATAGAACAGAAAAAAAGACAGAATAAGAAAAAAGAAAACGTGATAAAAGAAAGAGAGAAAAAGAGAGACAGATTGAGAGAGAGAGGTTAAGTGAAAAGAGAAGACAATATGACAGAGACAAAGATAGATGATTAAAGAAAAAAGAAAAGGTGATAAAAAGAAAGAGAGACTAAGAGAGAGAGAGAGAGAGAGAGATAGAGAGTGAGGTGTGGAGTGAAGGCTGCAGTGTGTGGGATAGCCCGATGCTCTGTTACTTCCTCTTTTTTTTCTTTCCCACATTTTTCCCTCCAAATCTGTGAAATTCAGGATGTGAACGTTTCCGTGATCTCAGCCTGAACACCGCCGGTCTGAGATCTGCAGTGATATGCAGTGACTGTACTGGCAGGGTGGTGGTGTATGAGGTGTTAGTGTGTGTTGTGCTGGTAGGAGCGAGTGGATCAGACACAGCAGTGCTGCTGGAGTTTTTAAACACCACAGTGTCACTGCTGGACTGAGAATAGCCCCACAATATGGAAACAGTGAACATTTTCCACATTTTGTGTATCAAACAAAAAGGTTTTTAATCTGTGCATATTGCTAGAACGATCCTGCACAGAGCATTATTAATATCACTACCTGATAAAATATAGAGCTGTATTTAGAATCTCTTCCTGTAACAGAAATATTGCACTATATATCAGGGGTCTGCAATTAGGTTTGGCCGCGGAACAGAAATTTTCCAAGCCATTACTTGGTGGGCCACAAAAAAAAACATCTGTTTCGGAAAACAAAGTGTAAAGGGATGGAGTGCTACAGACTAGTAGCTCTCCAGCCCAAAGGGTCATTGAACCCAATTGCAGAACAGTTGAATTCAAAGCAGGGAAACCCAAGAAAAAAGGAAAAAAATACATAAATAAACACAGCTTCTCACGAGGGATCGAACCCGTGTCGTCAGGGTCGCGGTCCAATACACTATCGCTGCCCCGGCTAGTGAATTGGGACACGGCAGAGGAAAAAAAACACCCTTATAAAAAAGATACAGAGCCCAAGAATGGGCAGAAAAACAAAAAAAGGGGCAAAAACTAAAGTCACGGCACGCACAACAGGGAGACAGGGGAGGGATGTAAACAAAAGCTCACCAAAGAAGCATTTTATTTTATTGTATTTATATATTTTTCATTATAGTTATAGAAATCAGTAAACAGCCATAATGAATCGCAAAATGTGGTGTACAGGTGATGCACACGAGAATTTGCACTGTATCTTTAATCCTCATATAGCTACAGCAACGCAAATGCTATATAGCGAATAGTGAACGAGTTAATCACACGAGTGAACCAATCAGAACGCAGCTTCAGTTTTCTTTAATATCGTAGAGCCATACAACAGACATTTTTATGATATACATAAATATATGTAAAGTAGCCTTATTATACTTAAAGTCTTAAAGTCCTTAAAGAATAAAAAGAAGAAGCAGTAATGAAAGGAGTCCGACAAACAAACAAGAGCTGTCAATCATTGGCAAGATCTAATTATGACAAACTGCGGCAGGCGGAGGTTGTTCTCATGCCAGCTAAATGCACCTGTCCCATTAGCATCTGAAACAGCCCCGCCCCCCCCACCGCTGAGAGAAACACAGAGCAGGTTTGTTTACTGAAGATTAGAAACAAAGAAGCTTCGGCATAATGAAGTCCGGCTCAGTCTGACGGAACAATTAGCGCTATACATCTCCAGCCCTGACGCTGAGAGAGCTCTGGAGGGGTTGGGGGGGCTGGTTGGAGAGGAGGGGAGGGGGGTGGGATTTTCTAACGTGGGAAAGGAAGCGCTGAGGTAAGAGGGCTCCGCTTTAACCTCAAACTTCAAAACAGAGACACGTTAACATCCAGAGCACTACAGCGGCAACGCCTGTTAACCTCTACAATCCCGAGAACATGACTGTATTGTGTTTAAATGAAACAAAAACTGGATTTGAAAAAATAAAATAGTGCTGGATTATATAATGTTTTTTTTTTTTATTGCATGACTGGGCTTTTATATAGGTTTATAGGTAACTTACTGTACTGTTAGAAGTACATCTAATATAAAACATTAAGGCTTTCAATTAAAGCTTCAATTACTATTGGGTTTACTTTGTCCCAAAAAAGTGCAAAATTACACAATATATGAAGAAATCAGACTTTATCAGCAGAAAAAACAGCTAAAGGATATAAACAATAGATCTTAAAAATATATATATATATAAGTTAATACGCCAGCAACTTTAATATGGCTCCCTTTACAAAACGAAACTTTATACATAGTTCCATAAACACTATAAACAGACCTAAAATACTCAATGTTTAACAATTCAGAAGTGATTTTTTTAAGCCATTACAGAGGCATAACAGCATTAAAATCAGTCACAATTCTCGTTTTTCTCCAATTAACAAATACATTCAAGTATTTGTGTGCATTAAAAATTTCCCTCAGCTACAGTATTAATACATTTAAAAGGTTCTCTTTTCTGAGTGAATAATTGCTGTTTATTTACTGTTGCTTTTCTATTTTACTCGGATAAAAAACACTCATATAGTGAAGAACAGCAGCAGGAGCTCCTCAGATAAAGTGTTGTTTTCATCTCTCTCTAGGCAGGACAGCGCTAGATGAGCGTTTGACTTCCTGTGTGTTTTAGCTTGTTATACTAATTGGCTAGCATTAGCTAGCGAGCTATACCTGCTTCTTTGGCGGTGCTGTTCTACACAGCAATCAAAATGTTGAACTATTGCTTTTGAGCTACTGACACTGTGACACTGGGCCAGTATACAGCTTTTTGTTTAATGTGTAATTACTTGTTTTTACAGGTATTACAGAGGGAAAAAAATGCTTTTTAGGAATATTGAGGAACACACCAACAACTAATAATAAGCAACTTCACTGCAATCGATTTGCAACAGCATTACAACCACGCATAATTATTAGCAGGTGTAGGCTCGAGGGGTTTAAAGCTGTATGAAGCCCCAGTTTTGAGATATAAAGCAGTGGGAAAACTATGTTCTCTAGAAAAAATGGGACTCCTTTTTCCTGACTTTACTAACGCTTGTTGATTGTCAAATGCAATCAAATCCTACTATCAATGCTTTAAAAGCCAGTAGAAAGCCTTTTTTATACCATTGATTTCAAAGAAACAATAAATGAGCAGGTGTTTCAATACTTTTATCCATTAGGTGTGCATTCAGAAAGGTTATAAGAATGTTATAAGACCTTTATTTACTGCTCTATTTGATGTTTAAAGCTAAAATAGCCAGTGTAACGCTTGTGCATGCTCTGCTTCCAGCTTACCTGTTCACGAACGTTAGGAGATGTAAGTAAATTTAAGCACAGATAAAGAAATATATTAAAATACTTAGTCGAACAAAAATGTTCTCGAATTCGTCCCGCCCTCTTCTCCCTATTCGTGCAAGAAAAACAGGCCAAACGTGGCAAATCTCTCTTATATCAAAACCGCCATCGCTTGTGACGTTCCCTGGTGAACATTAGCGCAAACGCGCAGCGTGTTTACAGTCAACCCAGTGCCTTTCAGAAACCAGTTTACTAAAATGTGCAGCAGTTCTGGGGAAACACCACCCTGACGCGTCCCCCTGCAGCCTGCACCCCTGCCTCTGCACTGAGCCGCCGCCGCCGCAGCAATCTCGAGCATCCTCCGGCTTCCTGGTCGCTAAATGAGTAACGGCAGCAGCAGCAGCGGCACAAGGTCAATACAGTCGCGGAGAATCCTCCGTACACAACAACACAACAAACACACCCAGCACAGTGCTGAAGAAGACACATGAGCAGCGTGGTTAAACTGGAGACACAAAAAGTCCCCAGAGCTCCCAGCTCATCAAACCACAGCGCCGTCACCGAGTCCTTAACCTATCGAGCTGCTTCAGCTCTTAATATTCAAGATCCTAAAACCAGATAAAAGCAGTACAGGGGAAGGGGGGAAGGTGCTAAATGAGTAACGGTTAAAACCGCAGTTATCTATGGCTACAAATGTCAATCAACGACTCTCAAAGGTCTGCCGTGACCCGTTTACGACTTCTGATCAAAAACGTAAGTGAGCACTATTACGTGCGATGCTTCTTCAATCTGATATTGGAGATAAAACACCAGCTTCTCCAGCTTCTGAAACAATATGCAACTGTAGAAATGGGGCATTCGATGCTAAGCTGCCAACAGTCACAGAGACTCGCGTGGGCCAGGCCAGATAAGGGGGTGTTTACTTCATTAAAGTGGGTTAATTAGGATTATTTTGATGTACTGATGAACTATCGCAGTATAGTATATTATTTTCTTGTTCTGTAATACTGTTTAACCTCCTGAGACCTGGACATATGCCTCACATTTTTTACTTTCTCCTTGCTATTTGGAATTACTGGGACCTAAGAAGTATTAAAAATAAACTTTGTCCTTGTACAGGAAGTCATTTTTGCAAAAAAAAAAACAACAAAAAAAACAACAACCACCAAAAAAAAACAGTGTCCTCATGTGGGGACGGTTGTTTATTTTAACATTTAAAAAATACCCTTTCCATTTGGGACCAGAAAGCCAAAATTAGTGCAAGATCTAAATGTTAGCTTTCTACAAAAATAAAATCAACTTATTTCAAACAAAGAAGTGGAGGATCATTTTCTCTTTTACTCATAAAGATTTCATAAAACGTGTTTTCATTATTTTGCCTACTTCATCGCATTAAACAGGCATATATGCTTGTAAAATAAAAAATATAAGAAAAATACAGTACAAATTCACTGACCTTTATTTCTTAAAGTACTTTTTTTTTCTTTACTTACCATAATGTGGATTAGAACATTACTCAAATAGAGCTATTCACTGTATTCCTGTAACTCTACCGCTTCTTTACAACTTTACAACTGATGCTCAACTGATGCAACTGATGCAAGTAATTAACTCTTGACGAGTTCAGCACAGCTGTTAACTGAAATCCTGAATTCCAGGTGACTCTACCTCTTGACTGAGAAAATCCAGCCAAGATGTAAAAAAAAATGTCTTTATCTAAGCAAGAGGTGTTACTTTAAAGAATCTAAAATATAGAAAACTTTAACACTTTTTCTGTTTGATAAATAATTCTATATAATTCATAGTTTGGATGACGTTAGTATTAATCTACAATGCAGAACATTGAATTTAAGGTATGTCCAAACTTTTGACTGGTACTGTAATTAAATAAAAATGCTCTCATGCAAAATCTTTAAATCTTTTATGTATATGTAAAAAGTTGTGTATATATAATAATAGTGTACTTGAACGATATGCACAATAATTAAAGTTTACTTTTTCTACTTTGTGCTGATTTTATACTAGTTATGTACTTAGTAAAATATATATGCTAAGTATTATTTTATGAAATTATTTTATGTGCTTTTTATGATAAAACTATACTTTTACTAAATGAGTCTAAAGGAGTCGATATTTCTGCAATAAAACTCTACTTCAGTCAAATTTGCTACAAAACAATAATTTTGTGTTGACAAATTAAAACTGTGATAATAACCTTTTATGTGTTAAATTTATACCTAAAAAGTTTACTTTAGTTACTTTAGTGTCTGTAAAAGAACTTAGATATATTGCTTTTGTTTTCCCCAGTTTTTATACATTCCTCAAAGTGAATGTGATGTCATAAATCTATATTTTAATCACATTTTTAAAAGATTTTTAATGTTCAGTCGGACAGCTCACACAAATATACTTAAAAAATAAAATACGACTAGTATACTCAATATGAATTTAGTGCAAATTTATATCATTTCAATTACAAATAATTAGTAATTAAGTACAAATTATTGGTTCCAAAATAACATAGCTTAAGTACAGACCTACTTCAGCATAATTTAAGTATACTTCTTCTTCACAAGGGTAAAACTACCGGTACTTGTAACTGCAGTGTAAATAGACAGTGCTAAACTGCTGCAGGGGTGATATTTAAAATGTATATATTAAATATATATGGGCATATGTTAAATTTTATGTAAATTAAAAAGCATGTTCTGGAAAATGTTATATAATTAAAATCCATTCATTTTAATAAAGTTGGGAGGATTAACTAGTTTTAATGTGATACTGGCCCTTTAAGAGATTTAGCTGATACTGCAATATAATGCGCAGTAAAAGTTCTCGACAGGCTTTAAGCCTCGCAGTGCTTTCATACAGATCATCACATCCAATTAGCGCATCCAAACCAATCTGAATTCCCGTGCATGCTGCGTTCGTTAATCTGCCTGAATGATGAGCTTACGCTTTTAATTCCTCTCCTGCATCAAAAGAGAGCGGAGCACTGAGGTGAAGCTGTGAATCACACTTCATTTAAAGAGCTAATATCCCACATTTCATCAGTTTCTCCCCTTGAGGCTCACTTTACTATCATCATTTATTTAAAAAAATTACTGTATTTTTTTCACACTATAAGACGCATTTAAAACCCTTTAATTTTACCAAAAATAGTTAGTGTGCATTATAAAAATAATAATCTGGTGCTCCTTATGTATTAATTCTACCAGTCAGGTATTAAGGAGCAGTAAAGCCACTCTGCTGAATTACAGTGTTAAACAGGAGCTTCAGTTTAGTTCTCCAGCACCTAAAGCTGGAACTGTATTAGCATTAGCCGCTAACCGCGCTTAGCACTAGCTCTTTTGCCATCTAGAGGAGAGTATCTGCCTGTAGCCTGCTGCTAACCCTGGCTAGCACTGCTAGAACAACATTAGCATTTCCCGCTAACTGTGCTAAGCTCTAGTTTTTTTTGCTGTTCAGAGGTGAGTATTATCAAACTGTAGTCTGCGTGTTTACTGTATTAAAACAAGCTACATGGGACAAACCACTAGCACAAACCAATATCATCCTGGCTTACTGAAACTCTCAGGGTTCCTCAGTGTAGTGCTGTCAGGCAGCATTTATTACTGTTAACTGCATCTAGCGCTAGCGGTTAGCTGCTAATGATAATATTGCTGCTATAGTGGAAATCTGGAAATCTAAGCTTACTCTAAATAAACCGAACGGTCTTTACTCACACAAATAAAGGAGAGGAGTTTTCAGGAGAGAAATCTATGTAGATTAACATCCAGCACTGGTTTGACTTTAAAAGAAGATGTTTTTTTTAAGAATTTCAGTTTTGTTTACTTAGCTTAGCTTAGCTTTACAGTTCTCACCACCCAAAGCGGTGTTTAAAGGAAAACAGGTGATTCTAAACCTGTTGCATAATGCGTGTTATGTAATAAAATAGACCAGAAAATAGACGTTTATCGATAATGTGCTTTTAAATCTGGATACAAATACAAAAAATTTGTTTGTCTGTTTTAGCCAGCAACAATATAATATTAGCTTGTGGCTAACAAAGAATTATATTCAATTCAATTCATTCATTGTTGTGATGTTAAATATTCTAAAATACTAAAGAGAAAAAAGAATAACGTTAAAAGAAGATTAATTCTGTGAATTATCAGCCATTGGATGTTTTTTAGTTTATAATAGATAATGGCTTAATGTTGCAAAAAAAAAAACACTGGATGTTACCGTGTTAACAAACTGTTATCTCATACCAGTAAATAAAACACACAATTTTGATTTATTTGCTTATAAATTCTATCGTGAAAGTGCCTAAACCATTTTTTTTAAGGTTTGGTAAAACAGTTTTAACACAGTCAAAGTAGCTAAAGCAGCATCTACTGTAGGTTGAACTGTAGGATTAGCATTGCTGCTAGACCACTAAAACCACTAGACACTCTAAAAGCCGGCTGCAGCTGCAGTTTATGTTACACCTAACACATTAATCCAGGCTTCATAATGCAGGTTCTTCATAACCTACAGACACTCCACATATAATGACAAACAGCAAAACTTAACCTGACCTATCCACAACTATCAGCAAGTAATCAAGCTCAGAAAAACAGCTAAAATCCACTTGTTTTAAGAAATAAAATACCAGTTTAACCATATACAAACCATCCAGTGCCTCTGTACTAGCCTGGTATCCATTATATTCATAATTCTGTTTGTTACTTTAATTTTTTTATAATTTACTTATACTGTGATACTTTAAAAGATGATTATCATACCGTAAAAAATGTCATATTGTTGCAACCCTACTACTGTACATCAATACTGTTCTACTGGCGTGGTGTGTTCTGTTCTTTCCAAAGTGTTCACACCTCTCAATTCTGACACACACACACACACACACACACACACACACACACACACATAGAGCAACACATACAGGCCCAGGCCTCAGAGTGTGAGCAGATCAGACAGCAGCAGCAGCCCCTGACAGTGTTCTACCTGTTCCCTCTCACAGAGCTGTCACACACACACACACACACACACAAACACACACACTCACGCCATCGATTGGTTCTCTACAGCAAGAGACACACACACACACACACACACACAGAGTGCTGGGTCAAATCAATCCCACTGCCTGCATGCCTTTCTATATTTCACTACAGTATCACTCAGGCTCAGGTTACACTTTATAACACACCACATTCTATTTTAACACCTCCTGCGACACAAGTGCCAGCAAAACATCAACTTTACACAACTTCATACCCGACCACATACTGCCAAATCTAAAAATGGACAAAAAGAGCATTGCACAGTGAACAAGAGCACAAGCAGCAACCACCTCCAAACCATCTCCAAATCTCAATAATCTCCAAAAACTCACCATCAGTTATAAATTAGTATTAATAGGGAGTTTGTCTCTCACTTACAGTTTTTTCCAATAGTTACAGCACAATTTTGTAGACTGGTTTTATCAAAATACTTAATACAAAACTACATACAGCATTATCAAAATCAAACTGCTGCAATAAATAGCTTCAAGCAATTCATTCATATTACCAGATTTCTGTCCAACCTATTACACACTGATAAGCATAATAAAAAACACTCGCATCTTTAATGAACTTTATCATAATACTAAAATAGTTTTTAGTTTACATCATAATTCATTCTTTATTTGACATATTCTTAAATGTGTAGTTTTACTTATGAATTAATGTATTATTTATTTACTTTTTGATTTATGTATTGTTGTAAGACTTTACAATAAGGGTCACAAACAAAATGACAGTAATAAACATTGTTAAATGGTTAAGTAAGGTTTCAATCCACTTGGTTTTATCTAATTAAGACTAGTTAAGACATTATTAATAATTGGTCAGTGTAACTTTTATTAATTTATTTTTCTGACTGTTTGAGGCTAAATGCAAAAAAAAAAACAAATAGAAAAAATAGAAAAATAGAATATTGAATTTTTCCTTATTTCACGAAAAATTTAATAATTTATCTATTTATTTTATAATTTTTTTAATTTTGCATTTTGCAAGTCATCAGATTTGTGTTACAAGATACAAAAAAATGACAAATCTGAAACTCAAGAGAAAATTCTTTATTATTTTTCTTGAAATTCTGTTTGCAAAAACTAGATAATAAAAAAATATATCCATATTTCTTCACTAGTTTTATATACAGTTTTCTATGTTTGAATTTAGCTTGATACAGTCAGAAATTTAAACTGCTAAACGTTACACTGACCATTACTACTATTATTTTTTTATTATTACTATAAAATGTATAAAAAAGCGTAAACCCTCATACAGACTCTATACAGTCTGTGGGATTGTGGGTAAATCAGGGCAGTATGCTGATGCTGTGTGGGAAATGCAAAGCAGCCACTCCACTTGAGCTCTGACCTGAGCATGCCAGGACAATAGGCGTCCATTATGGGGATTAGAGGGGATCGTCTGGTCAGTCTGAGTCCAATCTGTCCCTCATTCTGCCCACCACACACACTCTCTCTTTCTCTATCTCTCTTTCTCTATATCTCTCCATCTCCCTCCCTCCCTCTGTTGTTGTAGACGACAGACGGCGCGAGAGCTCCGCTGTGTCCAGCTTAAGCTCACTTCCGAACCCGATATATATATATCTGTATATATATTTATCCGATATATATATATCTGTAAGTGTAGATCAGGTCAGAAAGATTGTGAAGGTCATGAGAGAGCTGTGGAACACTATATTTATAAATATAATGTATATTTTTATTAATATATCTTCCTCAATATATTTAAAAATATTTTATTTAAATATACAGCTCTGGAAAAAATTAGGTTAGATCTCTTCAGTTTCTGAATCAGTTTCTTTGATTTTGCTATTTATAGGTAAATGTTCGAGTAAAATGAACATTGTTGTTTTATTCTATAAACTACAGACAACATTTCTCCCAAATTCCAAACAAAAATATTGTCGTCGAGATCATTTATTTGCAGAAATCAATATTTGGTGGAATAATCCTGTTTTTTAATCATAGTTTTCATGCATCTTGGCATCATGTTCTCCTCCACCAGTCTTACACACTGCTTTTGGATAACTTTATGCTGCTTTACTCCTGGTGCAAAAATGCAAGCAGTTCAGCTTGGTTTGATGGCTTGTGATCATCCATCTTCCTCTTGATTATATTCCAGAGGTTTTAAAATTAGTAAAATCAAAGAAACTCATCATTTTTAAGTGGTCTCTTTTTTTTCCCCAGAGCTGTATCTGTATATACTGTTTATTTGGTATGTATATTACTGTATTTGCATTGTTTCTTTTTTTGCTTTTGGGCTTTATATTGTATACTTGAATACATTGTTATATTATTTTTTTTTATTTATACACCATTTGATTTAATTTGATTTGCATTTAGACTTAGACATAGGTGTGGAACTGGCTCTGTTGAAACTGGGAGGGGAGGGGGAGACGTTGAGAAATGCTGAAATATTGGTGGAATTCCCCTTTAACGGCACACTGCCATTCAGACACTTCATATTTTGTCGAAACAAAGTTTTATTTTTCTTATTTGCTGTCTATAATGCCCCCCTACGCCATGAAAAAAAAAACCTCAATTAATGCTTAACTAAACCAGCACTATTTGGTCCAGTTAAAACAGACTTTGGTTTGTTTGTACTCTAAGTATGGTTAGATTGAGCAGGTGTGAAAACTGTAATCACACTCGGGGGTGGATCAAAACGAACTCTGACTCAGCTATTAATTATATTCCATTTATTTGAGTTAAACTGCTAATAAGGTGCAGTTTAATCTGATATATTAGCCAGATAACGCTAATTACCACAGCTATGAACAAATGCTGTCTCTGCTCCATGCTGTTTACAAGCACAGTTTGTGCAGTGTTCACTGTAAATTTTCAGCGTTCCTTTACTTTCTTGCTCCTGCGGCAGACAGTTCTGACCAATCAGAGTAGACAGTATGCTTGTGTAGTTTATTGGTGCACATTTTGGTGCGTTTAGGTTTATGCCTGTGTGAAACCAAACCAAACAGAGGGAGAAACGCTTCAAGAAATCCATAGAAAGAACTACAGGTGTGAAAAAGCCGTTAGTCTCTGTTATTCTATATAGTTGTTGTTACTACGTTGTACTATAAAAATAACTGGACAAAATCTAATATCAGAAATTCATACATACACTATATATTCTTATGATTGTGAGTATCTTTTAAAGGAATGCATTCCAATGAGTTAAAGTTGCACCCATTGCTGACACAGATGTGCAAGTGCACACATACACAGAACTCTCTAGTCGATGTAGAAGCAAAGGGAGAACTGTGTTCTCTGAAAGTATTGGTTTTCATCCAGTATATCTGGGATAGGGGTTTGAGGAGCTGAAGATGAGCAGCAGTGGTAAGCGTCCAATATCCTGACCTCACTAATGATGGATTGTCCTCACAGCAATGCTGTTTTTAACCCTTGTGTGGTGTTCGGGTCTGTGGGACCCGTTTTCATTTTTCATCAAATGATACTAAAAAAAATTTTTTTCTAACTCAAACTCGTTGGCATTGGCTCATTTTTTGTGAAAAACATATATCAAAACACATTTTCAATAAACACACACTGTACACCCCCCCCCCCTATACATTTATATTACATACAGTATGTTTGGCCAAGGGCTAATAAACATTGCTTCATTTGTAAATTTGAAACTAAACAAATTTTCTACTCATATCTTGAGTTTAATTCATTTTCTTTTACATTTTATTAAAAAAACTAATAAAAAAAAAGAGTAGCACTTTTTAAAAGAAATGTAACATAAGAAAGGTAAATGGCAAATATTAAACATGTAAGCTGTTTATATTGCTTGCAATTTAGGTGAAGCAAGCATGTGTAAAGCATTTTAATGTAAAATTGCTTAATTGTGCTGAATTAAATACAAGTAACAAAGTAAACCAGTAACAAAAATATGAACACCACACAAGGGTTAATGCACTTGATTTCAGGAGAACCAATGAATATCCCAATAACTTTATCCATATAAAACTAGTGTATAAAAAAACATAAATGACCACAATCGTAAATGATTGTAAATACAGTCAATCTGTGTCTGATTCTCCAGTCATCCACCAAACTGTCACTGCCAGTGGTAATAATCCCGGCCGGGTCCGATCACTGAGCTTTTCTTCGAAGGCTTATATTCTTCCAATCACGCTGATAGCTCAGATCTGCTGCAGCCGGATATCAGCAGAGATAGAGGTCAACAATGATGACACCTCACCTTAATCTCTACAGCTCTAGCTACACCACACACTGCTGAGCGCTCTGTATGTGTGTGAGTGTGTGTGTGTGTTTGTGTGTTAATGTGTGCGCCTGTGGGGTTTCCCTATCTTAGCACAGCCAGGAACAGGAAATAAGAGGAAAAAGGGAAGTAGAGAATTAAAGTCTTCAGAGGAAACTCTCTGAGTTTAAAGGAGATGTCCAAATGAGGCCTGAAACAGACATGACTCAAATCAAAGACGTTTCAATAATGACATGATTGCTCTAATGGTCTAAAGCGCTGGCACTATGATCTGGAGATTGCTGGTTAGAATCTGAGTTATGCAGCTTGCCATCAGCTGCTGGAGCCCTAAGAGAGCACAATTGGCCTTGCTCTCTCTGGCTGGGTAGATGGCACTCTCTCTCCACATCCCTCCAAAAGGGTGATGTCGATCAGCACAAGGCATCTGTGAGCTGCTGTATCAGAACTGAGTAGCTGCGCTTTCCTCCGAGCATTATCGCTGTGATGCTACTTATTAATGCAACATCAGCAGCAGTTCAAAAAGAGGCGAAGTCTGACTTCACATGTATCGGAGAAGGCATGTGCTAGTCTTCACTCTCCTTGTGTTGTGTTTCGGATATATTGCCTATCCTAGTGCTTTGCGGTCAATCAAATCAAATTTAAGTAAAACGAATGACTGTTTTAATGCAATTTTAATAGAGGAACAATTAAGATTGTACATCGACATATAAATATAGAAGCTGCCAGACCGAGTAGTGTCTCAGTAGATAGGCTTCTGCTTTTGTCAGAAATCTGTAAAGAACACTATTATGTAGCAGTAATTTTCATATTTTACACTTTTCCTCATATTTATCTGAAATATGAGGAGGCCATTTTTGCACCATGTTTAATATAAAGCTAATAGTAAGCGGCTTACTATCCTAAACTTTAAATAGCTTTTTTAAAATCTTTGTTTTATGTTGATTACATGCAGTTTTTATTTATTTCTCTTTTTTCAGTTATGTAAGAACTAAAAAGCTGATTGTATTTGAGAATTGCTCATATATATTTAAAGATATTGAAGACACTGTTTGAATATAAAATTGCATCATAAATCTTCTTTAACTCTGAATTAACAAAACTAATCTTCCACTGCTACCATCAACATACTGTATCATAAACCAGGCTGCAATTTACACAGATTTACGAGAATGACGGTTCAGAGAAACTCAAACCCAACAACCCCACTCGGAGAGAGAGAGATCCCTCAGTGTTTGGGAACATGCTCCACACACTGTGCTCTTTGTCTCCCACATAAACAAAATTACATGTGACGTTCAGCTTACACATAAAAACTGGAGAAGCAGCCTGAGGTGCCGCATCTGTGGAAAAGCGTTAAGTGCAAAACAATGGGCAGAGAACAGCGGAGAATCCAGTGGCATTCAGAGACGCATTAATATTGAACGAAGCAAAGCCGAGCGCGGCCGAGCCCAGCGTCTGAACAGCTACTTAAAACCTACCAGCCTAATGAGCAGACTGCAGAACTCGCTCTCAAACAGAACCCAAACACAGATCAGCAGTGTCTATTATACTGCCCAGCAAAACATGGGAAACAACCCTTTATTTACAAATGAAATGCAATTTTTTACTGATGGTCAGTAATGGTTTGGAGAGACATGTCTGGTCTCCATATCTGCTGGTGTTGGTCCACTGTGTTTTATTATCAAGTCCAAAGTCAGTGCAGCGTTTTTCTGCAAAATCTTACAGCACTTCATGCTTCCCTCCGTTGATAACTTTTATGGAGATGCAGATTTCATTTTCCAGCAGGACTTGGCACACTGCCCACACTGCTAAAAGTACCAACTGGTCTTACAGTATATAATATTCAAATTTTCTGAGACATAAATTTTTAGGTTTTCATTGTCTGTAAGCCATAATCAGAACTTGGATACACTAATTTTTCACAAGATAAGAAGTACCATGGTGTGTGCTTTCACTATTTATACCTCATTCTACCCCACTTTACTTCTCTCTATCTCACTCTAGCTCACTTTACTTCTCTCTAACTCACTCTACCTCAGTCTTACACTACTTTAATCTACCTCACACCATTTCACCTCACTCAACAGACTTACTCACACAACCTCACTCTATCTCACACTACTTCATTACTTCTACTTCTGCTCTACCTTGCTCTACCTTACTCTACCTCACGGCATCTCACACTACCTCATTCAACAAAGCTCTACTCACACAACCTCACACTTCCTCACTGAACATTGTTGTACTTATACAACCTCACTTCATCTAACACTACCTCAGTCTACATCACTCTATCTCACTCTATCCATCTCTGCATCTCACTCTCTCTACCTCAGTCTACCTTTGCAATTGTTTGCAATGTTAAAGCGGCTCTTTTGATGTGTTTATTGTGAAAACTCATTTTGCAATAACTATAAAAATATGATTTATTGTACAGCCCTAATATGAACTCTTTGAATAACAAACGTTTTGGAGTCAAAAGTGTCAAGATATTGACACCCAATCTGGGTATTGTGACTTCTAAGCAGACCAGAAAGCACCAGCAGTGTTTTTTAGATAATTCCTGCCAATGCTCTGGAGGAGTGTTGTTGTTGTTGGGTACAGAATGGAAGAGGACTCTCAGTAAAAAGCAGGTGATTTGACTTAGCCTGAATGAACAGGGCTAATTAAACGATGGTGATGGTGGTAGTGATGGTAGGGGCGGGGGGTCTAGAGCCCTGAAGAGCCCGAGGCCGGCTCTGGGGGCAGAGGGTGGCTCTGAGCTCTCTGGCCTACACACAGGCTCCGTCTCTCTCTAGGCTTAATTACATCAGGCCTGTAACTGAATTTGGCTGGAGCTCCAGGACCACTGACAGCACAGTTCTAATTCTGGAGAATCCTGGGGAAATGAACTAGGTCTTCCTCGCTCTCTCTCTCTCTTTCTCTATCTCTCTTTCTTTCGCTATCTCTCTCGCCCTCTCTCTCTCTCTCTCTGCCATGGGAGAGGCAGATCAGAAGAGACCAAATCAAATTAAATCTGCTTTCAAATGGGTTGAATAATTGACGAGCTGAAAAAGAGGAGGATATGGAGCCTTTCAATTATTTAAGAGTCAGAACCGAATTTCGAGACTTGTTGACTCTCGTTCGTCCCACTTTCCAGCTTCCGCTGGGCTAAAGGTTAAAGCAGGACTCTTTATCAGGCCACCGTCCCCGCCTTGTTATCTTTCCCATGAAGGGAATGTGTTATAGGGTTCATCCGTCTGACGGCGCGAGCGCAGGGCACCCAGGCACATTTCACCCAAAGCTTAAGCCTATTAAAAGCACTTAAATCTGACAGCAGAAGTATAAAGTATCGACAAACTCCTCAAGATTAATCCATTGACTAGCATGCTGGAGGCAGAAGTCGCTCCCCTGGCTCGGGCACCAGTTGGAACAGCGTGTTCGCAGCCTTGGAGAATTTATGAAAGCTGTGATTTTCGTCTAAAGGACTGGATGCGTTTTTAAACAGCACATTCATTATGCTGCAGAGTGAAAACTGGGAGACGAAGACGAAAAAAAATGATAACTACAGCCAGTACAAGAATTTCAAACACAAATAAAGCACTGCTGCTCTTCCAGATACTATAAAACACAACAGACGTTCAGCCGTTTAGCTGGTTAAGCTCTTGAACAGCACAGGGTTTGTTTTTATTTCTAGAAGAATGAACAGTGTGAACAAGCTGGTCTACAAGTTAACTATCCAACCATTGTCGTCAGCAAGGCCAAGCTGGTTGACCAACATGACCAGCAAGAACAAGCTACTCGACCCATTAACTATCCAACCAGTGTGACCAGCAAGACCCAGCTGGTCGAAAAGCATGACCTGAAAGACCAAGCTGGTCAACCAGTAAGCCAGACAATTTGTATGATCAAGCTTTTCCATGCTTGTCAACCACCATGACCAACCTGGATGAGTAAGCTTGACCAACAGGTTCAACCTGCATGGCCTTGACCAAGCTTGTTGACTACTATAGCCAGCTAGAAAACCATACAACTGTATAATCAACCATTACCACACTGAATGAGGAGCTTCTGCAAAACCAAGCTGGTTAACCACGATGACCAGAATGCATAGCAGCTAGACAATCAGAGTAACCGAGAGTGACCATGCTGGTTGACCAACACGACCAGCCTGACCAGCATGACTAAAACCAAAAGTAACAGTTAATCAGCATTTCGACCAACGTGAACATCAATGACCATCTTAGACCATCTGACCAGCAAGTAGACTAGCTACCAGCAAAAACACCAGTCTTGAGCTGGATTATTGGAATACTGGGACTGTGTTCTCTGGAGCAATGGGGCTCCATCCAATGCTTTTTGATTGTGAACAGTTGAAGAACTGTGGTGAGATGAGGTCCATAATATCTTGACATCCTGACCTGCTCTTGTGAATCCTCACAACAAAGCCTACTTTTATTGGACAGTAGAGACTCCAACAAAGAGTCACCCTTGAGAAACCAAAAATGTTTAGGTGTCCCAATACTTTTGTTCACAATGGTCTATGTCAGAGCATTTTATCATCAAATTAAATAACTGTTCATAAAAAAACACTGCCATGCCTCACAACCTGACTCCCCCGTCAGTTACGGTCAATTACATAACACGCTAGGCCGCTAATCTTCATAATCCGTTCTATGCCACAACAGGGCCCCTGCCTGAGCCCGGCAACAAAGCCGGTCCTTCAGTCCCTCTTCTTCCTCTCTCAGTGAGGCTTCTGAAGCTGGAGGGAGGGGGGGGGGGCCCGGCCCACCGAAGGCTCAGTACTGGACTTCGCTTGGGAAGCGGGCAGGCTGGTTCACTGCGGATTTAACTGATGAAAACAGGCAACAATCCTATTTGCTTTGATCTGAATGGCTCCTGTTAGCCTGGAGTCTTCAGTGGAGTTCTCTTTAACTTCACACGGCCCACGCCACAGGATCTCTGTCTCCGGGAGTCTCCAGCAGTTCTCTGATGTAGACCCATGTTTTTTTCTCAACCACGTACCTTTCACACTGTACAAATGCAACGTCAGGCAAATGTAAAAAGACACAGTAACTGACTACTAGCGCTCCAACTAATGGCTATTTTAGTAGTCGACTAATCTGTTGATAGGCCTGTCACGATTAGAATATTTTGTGAACGATATACAGAGGTTGGACAATAAAACTGAAACATCTGTCATTTTAATCTAGGAAGTTTCGTAGCTAAATTGGACCAGCCTGGTGGCCAATCTTCATTTATTGCACATTAATTAATTGCACAGTAAGAGTAGGAGTGTAAAGGTTAAATTAGCAGGAGAAGAGCACAGTTTTGCTCAAAAATTGTTTGTGCACTTCTTGCTGGCGCATCTGTGACCGGCAACTGACCTAGAGCCTTAGAGTCCCTGTAAAACGCGAAATCCACCGGAGATCCTATGTAAACCAAACCGCCATGCTGTTCCTAACACTTTTAGCTCTTATTTGACGAGATGTGCCTGGCTGCCTGGCTTCAGCTCTGTCTGTGGGGGGTCGCGAGCCAAGGTGGGCGAGGCCGTGAATACTAGTTCCCGGGTTGACGTAGACACAGAGGATTTTCCTGATTTACTTGCTTTTTAAATATTTTTTTTAATGGAGGTTAAGGAACATAAACAATGTTTCATGTGCTGCAGCATATACAATAATATACAAAGAGACCTACTTTATGTCACAATTTTTAACAGAACAACACCTTTAAACATTAATTTCTGTGTAATAACTTGATAAATACTGTGTATTAACTAGGCTAATACACACTGCAGAGCACGGCGGGGAACAGCGTGCCTTTATCAGCTTTACAGTGTAAGCAGACTGAAGAAGTGGCTTGTGTTTATCTTGCAGGCCGCGCCGTGTACCCTGGTTAATCATACACAAGCCTCTGAATCACACCTCCGCTCTAGCGTGGCGAATCCTGGAGCGGCCTGAAAGGCAGGAAATCTTACGTAAC
This sequence comes from Astyanax mexicanus, assembly GCF_023375975.1. NCBI lineage: Eukaryota > Metazoa > Chordata > Actinopteri > Characiformes > Acestrorhamphidae > Astyanax > Astyanax mexicanus. The sequence continues at coordinate 6,272,188 of NC_064419.1, read as the reverse complement.
CCGAAAAAAGCATTTTATTCATAGCTTCCTCACTTGGACGGAGCTTTCAAAAAGCCACACTTCACATGATTTCCAGAAAGATTCCTGGAGTGAGTGTTGATGCAGTGCGTGCATCCTTTAACTGTGGACTGATTATAAGGATGTAAGAATACATCGAAACAGTGTATTGTGAGTGTATTGATTTTAGGTTTTGCAATATTAGATTGAATCTTAAAAACACAATGTATGCATATTAGAATAATGATTTTTGTATACTATGACAGATGTCCTCTGTGAAGTTGATGTTGCTGAAGATTAGCAGAAGATTAGCACAAAGCGATGAACAAACATCGCCATATATATATATATATATATATATATATATATATATATATATATATATATATATATATATATATATATACTATATTTTATAAGGTCATAAGTTCTTGATTAATGGACCAATAGAATTTCTCCATAATTGACCTAAAATAAACTCTTTTTAAATTTACTTCATCTGAAAGTTCCACAAGACAGTTAGAGTTTTAGGCAGTTGCTAAAGTTTTGCTTTGTGGTTGTTAGTTGATTGCCAGGTGGCTGTTATGGAATTGCTAGGCAGTTGCAAAGGTATCACTAAGGGGATACAATGGTGTCTGTGGTGGATGCTAGGTTGTTTCTCAGTGGTTGATAACTAATATTTCAGACAGTAAGTAAAATATATTTGTGGTGGTAAGACTACAGTTTAGTACCACCAGGTTCTTGCCAATACGCAGCGCTAGTGTCACTATGTGGTTGCAGTGGTATGGAATCTGGTGGTTACTGAGGTGTTTCCAGTGGTTGAAAACTATCTGATATTTTAGATAGTTGCTAAAGTATTGCTTGGTGATGGCTGCTTGTGGTTGAATGAGTGTCGAAATACAAATAAATGGTTACAGTGGTGTTTCTGGTGGATGCTAGGGTGTTTCTCAGTGGTTGATAACTGATATTTCAGACAGTTGGTAAAGTATTGCCAGATGATAGCTGTTTGTGGTGTCAATAAATGATAAATACAGTGGTGTTTATGGTGGCTGATACGTACAGTTTAGTACCAGCAGGTTCCTGCCAATACACAGCGCCAGAGTCACTATGTGGTTGGTATGTTATGGTATCTGGTGGTTACTGAGGTGTTTCCCAGTGGTTGAAAACTATCTGATATTTCAAAGAGCTGCTAAAGCATTGCTTGGTGATGGCTGCTTGTGGTTGAGAGGGAGTCGAAATAGAAATAAATGGTTTAAATGGTGTTTCTGGTGGATGCTATGGTGTTTCTAACTGATATTTCAGACTGTTAGTAAAGTATTGCCAGGTGATAGCTGCTTGTGGTGTCAATAAATGATAAATACAGTGGTGTTTATGGTGGCTGATACGTACAGTTTAATACCAGCAGGTTCTTGCCAATACACAGCCCTAATGTGGTTGCCGTGGTATGGTATCTGGTGGTTACTGAGGTGTTCCCCAGTGGTTGAAAACTATCTGATATTTCAAAGAGCTGCTACAGCTTTACTTGGTGATGGCTGCTTGTGGTTGAACGAGTGTCGAAATACAAATAAATGGTTACAGTGGCGTTTCTGGTGGATGCTAGGGTGTTCCACAGAGGTTAATAAGCTGCTCGAGTACTGGTAATATATTAAATCGTAGCTCCTGTATCGTGATATGTATCATCACGCCAGGTTCTTAGTCATACTCAGCCCTGTTGGAACATCAGGGGAGAGTTTGTGGTTTCAGTGGAGATTAGGAGGGAAATTAAATGATTAAATCGGCGATGGATTAAATTATGAGGCAACAAACAGGCAGCGGTGAAAGGGCTTATTAGAGCAGCAGCAGCGCAGCGAGCAGACTGGCCTAGTTTAGCTGTGCATAGCGGCGGAGTCAGATTAGGCCACGGCCCGGTGTTGACGTGTCCGCCTCCGTTTCCAGCGCTGTGCTGGTTGGCTCGGGCTGTAATTCTTAGAGATCTCTGTCTGGGCCTGTAGAGTGCGCATACACACACACACATAAACACACACACACACACACACACATACACACACACCTCTCTGAGGCCTGTAGCTTCCACCCTACATGTTCTCCATGCCTTTTAGCTCTGTCACTGCTGACGTCTGTTGATTTGTGCCAACATGTGCTAGTGAAAGTGTATGTGTGTGTGTGTGTGACTGTTCTATAGGAAGGCAGGAAATAATACTCTTCCAGTGTGTGAGAGCAGAACACTGGGACACTCTAAATGTCTCGTCCTCAAACCCAAATCCCAGATGAATACCCACAATGCCCTCTGTCCCAAGGCTCTTCTGAGAGACAGGACAGAAGCACAAGCAACACAAGCACATTAACTAAATACATAAATACAGCCCCTGTAACTATGGATACATGTGTTTGTTTATAATTTTTATATACTCTCTATATCTTCTAACTTTTATCTGTAATTTTGCAATTGTAATTTTGTTTTACATTTTTTTTTACATTTAGTAAAACTAAATACAGCCCTGAGGTCGACAAAAAGGGACGATCAAGTGCGAGTGAAATAACCAGTAAATAATTATTAGTAAATAACTGATTAAATGCAGTATGCTTTAATGATATAGAAGCAATTTTTATAGTACTGTAACTATAGACAAGTAGATCAGACAGTGCAGCAGTGCTGCTGGAGTTTTTAAACACTGTATTTAACCACTGTCCTCCACTCTCTATTAGACACTCCTTCCTGTAGCTGGCTGCGGCTACACCTTGTAGATAAAGTAAAGTCACAGACAGAAGCTCTGAATCTGTTGCTGCACAGCTTTTCAGATCAGCAGTGACACTGATGTGTTTAAAAACTCCAGCAGCACTGCTGTGTCTGATTGTTGCTACTTGTACAAGCAGTAAGCTCATCACAAACTCATCACTATCATGTAGTGCTGGGCTGTATGACCAAAAATGTGTACCACAGTTTTTTTTATTATATCTTATTTATTTATTTAATTAATTATTTATTTATTTATTCATTCATTCATGACTGGGCTTTTATATAATTATGTGACTCACTCTACTGTTAGAAGTACATACAATTTACAACACTTAGGGTTTACATTAATATTGGGATTACTATTGGGTTTACTTTTTCCCACAAAATCACAAAATTACACAACATATGAAGGAATCAGGCTTAATTATCAGAAAAAATAGCTGAAAACACTAGATCTTAAAAAAGCACCAACAACTTTAACACAGCTTCCTTGAAATATTTTAAATAGTTCTATAAACACCATAAATGAAACCAAAATTCTCAATGTTTAAGTTTTTTAAAAAAGAGATATTGTTCAAAAGCTATTTTGCACAAGTAAGACACGAGTTTAAAATCAATTTACAATGTCTTTCTGAAGCCATTAAATGATTTACTGTATTAAAATCAGAGACAATTTCCTTTTCTCTCTAGTTAACAAATACATCTTTCAAGCTACAATATTAATATATTTTAAAGGGTTACAGTTACTTTCTCGTATCCAGAGTTTTAGGTAGTTTTATCTCTATATGTTTCCACACTAAGGACAGATTCTGTGTTCGTCTGGGGCACAAGAGGAACTTTTCTCAGAGCTGTGGACTGACTACGCAATTCCATTCCTCTCACTGCAGTCACTGCAGTATTTTAGCTTGTTATGCTAACAGGCAAGCCTTATCTAGCGAGCTGTGTGCTTTTTTGGTGGTGCTGTTCCACACAGCGCTCTGCAGCGCCTCTAGTGGTGTGGCGGTATGTGAAAAATGCATACCAGTTCTAAACCCACGACTGGTAAACTGTATAAACTGGTATATAGCCCAGCGCTACTACCATACCAGATTTTTCAGGCTTTGTAGTAACAACAGAACACATTTCAACAGCAGTTGCACTAGTAGAAAGTGGTCATATCATCTTGCCTTAAAAGACACTGTAATCAATATGAAGTTCAGGGCTTGAAGCTAAACAAGCACAACCCATAACAACTGCATTATCATAATAAAAGCTTTAACCCTTGTGTGGTGTTCATATTTTTGTTACTCGTTTACTTTGTTACTTGTATTTAATTCAGCAAAATTAAGCAATTTTACATTAAAATGCTTTACACATGCTTGCTTCACCTAAATTGCAAGCAATATAAACAGCTTACATGGTTAATATTTGCCCTTTACCTTTCTTATGTTACATTTCTTTCAAAAAGTGCTACTCTTTTTTTTATTAGTTTTTTAATAAAATGTAAAAGAAAATGAATTAAACTCAAGATATGAGTAGAACATTTGTTTAGTTTCAAATTTACAAATGAAGCAATGTTTATTAGCCCTTGGCCAAACATACTGTATGTAATATAAATGTGTGTGTGTGTTTTGGGGGGGGGGGGGGGGGGGTGTACAGTGTGTTTATCGAAAATGTGTTTTGATTTCACAAAAAATGAGCCAATGCCAATGAGTTTGAGTTAGAAAAAATATTTTTTTAGTATCATTTGATGAAAAATGAAAATGTGTCCCACAGACCCGAACACCACACAAGGGTTAAAGCTACGCTTTCTAACTTAATTGCTTCAAAGTGCAAGAAAATTCAAACTACACAAGAAGGCAAGGTGCCCCGCAACATTTGCCAGCCAGGCTAAGAAGAAAGCACACGAAAGACCCAGCTTATTCATAAACAGCTGCATCAGGGTTTTAATGTTTACCCACATTCTGAAAGAGGCTATCTGATTGGGCGGCGTTTAATACCGCCGCGGAGCACGGCCTCAGATAATGCACCAAAACTCACCCTCAGTCCTGAGGCTCCAGATAAAGAGCCGGTGTTTTAAACGCAGATAAACACAAGCGGCTGATTGCGAGTGCAGGTATGCAACAGGTTTCAGGCTATTTCAAGTCCCAGCAAAACAAAATTAAACCCGCAGCGAGAGGCCATTACTCAATTCAGTGTCAGCCGAACAATGAACAATGCATATGAACCCCAGCGGAACTCCATTAGGACCGCCTGAACTCTGTTTCTCTGACTTTTTGCATCTATCAAAAGCTTTACTTTGCAAAAAAAATAAAAAATAAAGAAGAAGAAGAAGAAGCAGACATCCCAACTTGCACCAATCAAGCGGTGTAAAAGAGTACAGAAATAATAATAATATAAAGTAATCAAATAGATAATCTACAAAATGAGTAAATATGATTTGAGTAAATGTGGTAAAACTTGCCTGTAAAAAAATAAGAGACCACTTAAAAATGATGAGAAAACCTCTAGAATATAATGAAGATAAGGATGGATGATCACAAGCCATCAAACCAAACTGAACTGCTTGAATTTTTGCACCAGGAGTAAAGCAGCATAAAGTTATCCAAAAGCAGTGTGTAAGACTGGTGGAGAAGAACATGATGCCAAGATGATGCATGAAAACTGTGATGTAAAATGTGGGTCTATGAGAACTGCACATCTTTGCACTCCTTTGCATGTGTTTTTACACCTCATTTATATTTATTTATGTTTTATTCAGTGCCCCAACTTTTTTTTTCGAACTGCCCTAGAAAATATTAATTCATTTATAATAGTTATTGAACAGTTTATAGTGGATACTGAATAAGTCATAGTAGTTGCTGGACGCTTCAAATTTTGAAAAACTTATAAAGCATACTAAATCATTTATATTAGACATTGAATAAGCCATAGTACATACTGAATAATACATAGTACATACTGAAGAATACGTGCTGGATACTGAATTATTAGAAGAAAGTTAAGAATCGTTCATAGTGGTTACGAGGGGTGGAACAATATATTGATATTACAAGTCATATAAATACAAGGCATCAAATATTTTGGTTGACAAATTCTGTAAAACTGACACTATTAAATAATTTCTGCCATTATTTTTTTTAGGAGTATTTTATCCTCTTCAGTAACACAGATACCATAGAGATTTGTCTTGTGATATATTGCATATCGAAGAATCACAGTATCGAGATAATAATGATATTGTATCGTGATGATAATGCATCATGAGATTCCCTGTGATTAAAAAAACAGATTTTTAAAAGATTGAAAAACAGAATTTAAGGACTTTCCAAGCCTGTGTGTGTGTGTGTGTGGGTGAGTGAATCTGGGCCGCAGCTGGAGCAGGCTGTGCTGTAATGGAGACTCTCCATTACTGCAAGATAAGCGACTGGCCTTTTTTTCCACCACTACGGTGCATTCAAGGCAAAGGCCAGCGCCCCAGGGGCCTGCAGCCGAGCTGCACGCTGTACTGCAGGGAAACTGCTCCGTCCTGCAAAACACACACACTGCCTCACACACTCTGCCTCACACACTCTGCCTCACACACTCTGCCTCACACACTCTGCCTCACACACTCTGCCTCACACACACTGCCTCACACACACTGCCTCACACACTTTGCCTCACACACACTGCCTCGCACCCTGCCTCGCACACTGCCTCAAACTGCCTTACACTAGCCACACACTCTGCTTTACACACTCTGCCTCACACACCCCCTCACACACTGCCTCACACTAGCCACACACTCTGCCTCACAGCAACCTTACACTCCGCTTTACTCTGCTTCAAACTCTGCCTTACATCAGATTCAACGTCATACCAACCTTACATTCTGCCTCACAGGAGCCTCACACTTTGTTTTTCACAGTCTGCCTCACATTTTGCCTCACACTTTCCATCAGTCTGCCTTGCTCTGTCTTATACCAACCTCACACTCTGCCTCACAACATCCTCACACTCTGCCTTACACACTGTCTTACATTCTGCCTCACACCACTCTCACACTCCGCCTCACACACTGTCTCACACTCTGCCAAACACTTTGACTCACACTCTGCATTACACCAGCCTCAACCTGTCTCACACCTGCCTCACATTTTCCCTCACACTCTGCCTCAGTCACCCTAAAAATTGTGCCTTACACTTTCCATCAGTCTGCCTCTCTCCCTGTCTTATACCAACCTCACACTCTGCCTCACACCACTCTCAGTCTGCCTCACAGCATCTTCACACTCAGCCTCAGACCATTCTCAAATTTTGCCTCACACTTTCCATCAGTCTGCCTTGCTCCCTGTGTTATACCAACCTCACACCACTCTCACAGCATCCTCACACTCTGCCTAAGACCAGCCTCACACTCTGCCACACACCACCCTCAAATTTTGCCTCACACTTTACATCAGTCTGCCTTGCTCTCTGTCTTATACCAACCTCACACTCTGCCTCAAAGCATCCTCACACTCAGCCTCAGACCAGCCTCACACTTTGTTTTTCAGCAGCCTCACAGTTTATGTCAGTCTGCTTTGCTCTCTGGCTCACACCACCCTCACACCCTGCCTCACACCACCCTCACACTCTGCCTCACGCCAACCTCACACTCTACCTCACACTTCATTCAGTAACCCCTATGGACTCTGCAGAGTGTACTATGACTGAATCAGTGGACTAACATACAGACAGTGATAAATTAAGGAATTACAGAACATGGTATAAAAGTCACAGACGCAACTCAGAGTTATTGTGACGAGCTGTGATTGCAACTACAACCTGCTGTTCCCAGAAAACACACTCAACACACTCAACACACACACAGTCCCAGTGCCCTCGGAGGAAATCTCCGTCACTCGCTGGTGAACTGTTCTGCTGAGCGGCGCTTTGTGCCGGGAGACGCTCTCGCTCTCTCTGCTTCTGTACAGAAAGCATTAATTACAGCTTTTCATCATTATCCCGCGCCAAAGCCTTCATTAACGCTTATTACGCTCCTCTCTGCGCAGCCTGGTTAAGAACGGATTCATAAAACCGACAGAAAGACAGCGAGACATTTTTAAACAGAACTTTTGGCAGAGAAGTAATCTCTCTTTAGCTGCCTAAAGCTTGTCTGGGCCATTTGTCAGCAGAACACAGATTTACACTGGGGAAAGAACTGAACTGATACCTGTGGGGAAAAACTCGACATGCACTGAGGTCAGGGTGCAGGGTGACCTCGGCCGGCTGGGGTCAAATATAAGCTGGATTTCCTGTTTCTGAAGTTAAAATGTATGATTTGTTTGATTTGAACAATTTGTTCATCGTTAATACAATATTGGCGTGACTGGTAGTACATCATAAAACACAGCTCATTAAAAAATAAAGAAAAAAGTGGTAAACATGCCTAGAATTATGAAAATATGTGCTGTCTGATGTCTGGCAAAAAGTGGCTGATTTTGCAATGGAAATATGTAAATAAAAAAAAAAAAAAAAAAAAAAACTACTATTTACTATTTGGTTTTCTGTCTTCTGGCAAATTTATATTTTTTAAGTTTGGCCCAATTTATTTTTCTTATACACAAACTTTGTACTGAATGAATAAAAGTGCTTAAATTTCTACTAAATAAAATGTATTTATATTTATTTTGTTGCAGTAGTATTTTCTTGTTTTTCTTTTCTTAATTATTTTTTTAAATCGCAAAAAACATCGTGATATTATTTAAGTTCCATATGTGCTGTCTGATAGCTGGCAAAAAAGTGGCTGATTTTGCAATTGAAATCTGTAAAAAAAAAAAAAAAACGAGTTTACTATTTAGTTTTCTGCTTTCTAGCAATGAATACACTAAAACCCCTAAAAACCCCTCGAACTGTTTTTTTTTTATTTTCATTTACTCATTTTCTCATTTCCTCATTTTCCATAATCAATCTCAGAAGTGAACTGCAGAAGCGCAAAAAAATCAACACAGCCAGAAAAAAAATGCTCCGGAAAAATGCTCTAGAGTCTGAATGGGACTAAAAATACAAACTCCAGCTAAAAGAGATTCTCGGCTGTAATTTCAGGCGCCAAACAATTGACAACATAAACCGTTTTTTGGAAATAGCTGCCATCAGTTCTGAAAACACGGCGGGCCGGTCCAGCGCGTCTCCTCGTAATCAGAGTGAGTGCAGGATAAGCGCGCGGGCTGGCGGCGGAGAGCGCGCGAGTAAAGGTAGATTTACAGAAGTTTTAAATAAACAGCTCGCTGGGCCGCGCCACGCCAGCGCCCGGCTTCTTGATCGGCGTCCAGTTGGAATGTCTCTGAAAGGCGTTCCAGCGGCAGCCGGACGCTGCTGCCAACAGCCGAGCTTCTTCTCACACTGACCCACTGCTGATCCACAGCGCAGTATAACAACACAGCCCAACACAGGCCAGCACAGGCCGACACAGCCCAGCCCTATAAAACCAATACAACTACACCGAGCCTGAACCAGGGTTCATACACTTCTCTACCAATACATTTGCATGATTTTTTTTGCATGACATCTTCATGCCTTTAAGGCAAATTTTCATGACCATAAGATTTTTAAAACATCAGTGCAGACATAGACAATAAAACCAATAATCAATTAAATCTATCATTTATATTATTTATAGTAGGTCTAAAATTTATCTGATAAAAAATAATGACACACAATCTTTAATAATAAAATGTGTGAGAGCTCTATAGTTTAAAGGCTAAATTACTGACTTAACTCTGAGCTGATGACGTATTTGTAGCTCAAAATAGATTTAATAGATTTTCTCCATCAATAACCTGAAACACAAAGATTTGTAGACCAAATTTCTTTGACTTTTCTACATTTTTATGGGTATTTTTATTTTTCAAAAAACTTCCAAAAATCCAGGCCTGGAAATTGCTGTTTTCAAATTCCATGACTTTTGTCCAGGTTTTTGGTTATAAATCCTGCCGAACACACAATTACAATTACAATTCTCACTGTTATATAATTCTTAATAAGCCTAATTACTGTCCCTCTGCTGTGCTAATTAATACATGCTCGTTCTTAATTAGAATTATCATTATAATTAGTTATGCAGTGAATTACATTCACTGTACATTCAATTTAACAAGATTTATCACCAGGTTCGCCTCTGTATTTGAATTTTAGTATCAATTAGGCTAAAAATAAGATATAAAACATGTTAAAAAATACAATTATTATTATATCTGAATTAAAATTAGTGTCTACTCTCGTTTCCATTCACCACAAATTAGAAAAATCTACTTAATAATAATATTAGTTGCTATGAACTGGTTGTGCTCCCTCACTTTTATGGAAAAGCTCTCACTTACAGCCTTTCCAGAATAATGGTAAAATGATTCCCCCTTTGTGGACAACATATGTTTTGTGTTTGAGGACTACATATTTTACATTGTAAAGTGTACATATTTTATATTCTGTGAACCTGAGCAATGGAACGTTCCGCAACATAATTAAACATAATTACTCTGCTCCCCAATGTTCAATGACAAAGCAAAACAGACAATAAAAAGATTTACTCAAAAAAAAAAGTCTATGTACAAACACTGAACGAGTGTTCTTAATAAACTGATTTACCAATAAGATACAACTCAAACAAGAATATGACCATAAAGAAATATATTTATTTCTGCTTTAATGAGCAACTAGTCCAAGATAATCAGAAACAACTCAAACAACTCTAAAAAGACATGGTTCAGTTTGAAATATCAGGTTTTCGATGTTTTGGATGTTCTGAGGTTGTGAGTGCGATACTGCAGCCATCGCACAGCAGCAGCAGCTACTATAAAATGCTATTTTATATGGTTAATTCATGCAAGATCAGCTAGTATAAGAGCTGTTCTGCAGATCTGTTGGCTGTTCCATAATTTCAGCATCTGAAAATGAAAGAGACTCTGGAGGGCCGTGTGGAGGAGCTCGCCGAGCGTCATCGCTTCTGAATGGAGGGAAAAGAAAAAGGAAAAAAGAGAAAAAAGGGAGCCCAGATCTTTCATATCTTTAGAAAACAGTCCATCGTCTATGTACAAACACTGAACGAGTACCATCTGCACTTCCATAGAATACCTGCTCTTTTTTAAACTGATTTACCAATCAGATACTCTGATTCAGAACTCAAACAAGAATCTGACCATAAAGGAGAATATTTACTTTTGCTTTAATGAGAATCAAGCCAGAGATAACTAAGTTTACCATTAGAAACAACTCAAACAACTAAAAAAAACTGTAGGGTCTGATTTCTAAGACTTACAACTTTACTCAAACTCTAAAAAGTCATGGTTCAGTTTGATGTATCAGGTTTTCGATGTTCTCGATGTTCTAAAGTTGTGAGTGTGATACTGCTGCCATTGCTCAGCAGCAGCAGCTACTATAAAATGCTATTTTTACAGCTATTTTAAAAGCTGTTCTGCAGATCTGTTGGCTGTTCCATAATTTCAGCATCTGAAAGAGAAAGAGACTCTGGAGGGCCGTGTGGAGGAGCTCGCCGAGCGTCATCGCTTCTGAATGGAGAGAAAGTGGGTTGGAAAGAAAAGAAAAAGGACAAAAAGAGAAAAAAGGAGAAAAAAGGAGAAAAAAGGGAGCCCAGATCTGTCATATCTTCAGAAAACAGTCTTTCATTTACGTACAAACACTAAATGAGTCCCATTTGCACTTCCACAAAATACCTGCTCTAAATTAACTGATTTACCAATCAGATACTCTGATTCAGAACTCAAAAAGTATATTTACTTTTGCTTTAATGAGCATCAAACCAGAGATAACTAAATTTACCATTAGAAACAACTCTAATAAAACTGTAGGGTCTGATTTCTAAGACCTACAACTTAACTCAAACTCTAAAAAGACATAGTTTCACATGGATGTATCAGTTGGATGTATATAAAATGCTATTTTATATGGTAACTTCATGCAAGATCAGCTAGTATAAAAGCTGTTCTGCAGATCTGTTGGCTGTTCCATAATTTCAGCATCTGAAAGAGAAAGAGCCTCTGGAGGGCCGTGTGTAGGAGCTCGCCGAGCGTCATCGCTTCTGAATGGAGGGAAAAGTGAGGTGGAAAGAAAAACACAGAACACAGAAAAAAAAAGAAAAAGAAAAGAGAAAAAAGAGAAAGCAGCCCGGCGACGAAAGCCCAGATCTACCACGTCCTAATCTGTTGCCGCAGATGCGCGAGAGGTTGCATGCTCAGGTGGAATCCAAACCCGCCTTTGTAATGTAAATATTTAGCATTGCTCACCATGCTCCCCGCCGAGGAACCTGGGTGTGATATGAAACGAAGCCAAGCGTCCACAGACATCTGCAGCACAGGCCACATGGAGTCCGCGGCTCATGCCAAGAGCTGCGGCTTTTATAACTGTGGCCACTTTTTCGCACAACATGCACCCCCCCCCCCCCAGTACACCCCCCAACCAGTCCTGATTCCCGTCCCATCCCATAATACCCCCTCTTCCTCCCCCCCCCCTTCCAATCCCACAGCCACCAGGGCCCACACGACAACATCACACATCAAAGCTGATGTTCTACTTAGCACTTTCACCACTTCTTTTAGAAAACAGATACAGATTCTATCACTTAAATCACTGCTGGAGTTGGCCTGAGACTCAAATGGCAAAAAGAGATTGAATTGTATCTGTTTTAACTGTGTGTCAGACAACATAGCGATGCCCCAACACCAGGAGGGTAAGGACTAGCACATGCCTCCTCTGATACACGTGAGGTCAGCCACCGCCTCTTTTCAAACTGCCGAGTAGCATGACAGCGCATTTGGAGGAAAGCGCAGCGACTCATTTCCAATACATTAGCTTTTTACATTAGTGATGTGGGAAAATAGTTAAATATACCCACCCGGAGAGATCAAGGCCGATTGGGCTCTCTCAGGGATCCAGCAGCCTATGGCAAGCTGCATGATCAGGATTCAAACCAGCAATCTCCTGATCATAGAGGCAGAGCCTTAAACTGCTGGACAACCTCAGAGCTTGTTTTTTTTTTTTTTAATGCGCCTCAGACCACCTCCTAAAGTGGTTTGAGTAATCAGATTTGTATTTGTTTTTATTATTGCGTCTCAGATCACTTTCTAAAGTGTTTTAAGTGATCAGATTTGTATTTGTTTTTTTATTAATGTGTCTCAGACCACTTCCTGAAGTGTTTTGAGTAATCAGATTTGTGCGGAAGTGAAAGAAGTTGGTCTGAGACACATTTAAAACAGATAAAAGTCTGCATACTCAAACTATTTTAGGAGTTTGTTTGAGGCACATTTAAGACAGATACTAGTGCATCTCAGACCATTTAGGAGATTGTCTGAGACAAATATATATATATATATGCATCTCAGAGCAACTTCAGAAGTGGTTTAAGTGATCAGCTTTGTACAGGAGTGAAAAAGATGGTCTGAGACCTACCAAAAAAAGATAAAAGTCTTTGCACTGAGAATTTTTTAGGAGGTTGTCTGAGACACATTTAAAACATACACAAATTCAATCACTCAAATCACTTTACAAGGTTGTCTGAGACACATTTAAAACAGATAAAATCAGCTCACTTAGCCCATTTTAGGAGGTTGTCTAAGACCACTTTAAAACATAACTCATTTTAATCAAATCACTTTAGGAGGTTGTCTGAGAAGCTATTAAAACATACACAAATATAATCACCCAAATCACTTCAGAAAGTGGTCTGAGACACATTTAAAACATACACAAATCCAATCAAATCACTTAAGGTGGTTCAAGATGCATTAAAAAAAAAATAAAAATTAGTTAAATTAAACCACTTCAGAAGATGGTCTGAGACGCACTGATTTTATGTAATAAAATGCTGCAGATTTTTAAAAACTGTGCCTACTTTTTTTCTCGCCCCAAACCAAACCCCCTCGTCCACACCCAGCCCCGTCCTGAGTCCTGTCCCGTCCCGTCCCGTCCCATGGTACCCCAGTCTTCTTCTCCAATCCCACAGCCACCAGGGCCCACACGACAACATCCCACATCAAAGCTGATGTTCTACTTAGCCCTTGCACCACTTCTTTTTGGGAGCCGTGACAGATCCCTGGCATGGCTGTTGAGAAATGATGGTCGGGTTAGAGCTCAGGAGGAGCAGGGTAATCAAAATAGCTTAATTAATGTGTTGACTGGAGCACAGAAGGCTGTGGAGCAGCGGGGGGACACTGGCACGGCTGCAGCGCTCGGGGACGGCAGCGGGAAATTGGGCCATGCATTTCACACACACACACACACACACACACCCAACACACACACATACACCTAACACACACACACACACACAATAGCCCATGAGAGTCAGCAGCAGCAGGGGGGTGCTACAGGCCCGGATGGTTTGAGTGAGGACCAGCAGCGACACTTCAAACAGTGTGGCCGAAAGCAGGGGGGGCGTGGGAGTGTTTCAGAGCCTGCTGCTGATTAAAACAGGGCCAAGTTACACTGATCTCAGTAAAACTGTAAAACACACCAATAAAAACTTCACTAAGATCAATTAAATCAATGGACAAATGTATTGGGACACCTGTTCACACACTGGTTCGTCCGAAAGACGAGTTTATCCCTATTTTCGTAGAGTACATAGTTTTAATTTACTAGATTTAACTGTTTCTACTGTATTGCTGTAAAGATCTGAGAACACAGTTCCACACTTCACAGCTCAATGCAATCAAACACCTGCCTGGAGAAACATGAGGAGAACAGAATCTCATCATCTTCTTTATCTGAGGAGCTCCTGCTGCTGCTCTTCGCTGTATGAATGACAACAGCAAAAACAGCAATTATTCACTCAGAAAAGAGAAAAAATGGAATTGCACAATCAATATACAGATCGGAGAAAAGTTCCTCTCGTCCCCCAGACGAACCCAGAATCAGTCCTGGGTACAGAATCATTTATTCAGTACGATTAAGTGATAAAACTCCCAAAAACTCTGGATACAAAAAAAAAAAATTGAAAGCAGTAACTATAGCTAGTTTAAATATATGAATGCTGTAGCTTAAAGGATCGTTTTAATGCAAACCAGGAGTGGTATAAAGTTATCCAAAAGCAGTGTGTAAGACTGGTGGATGAGAACATGATGCCAAGATGCATAAAAACTGTGATTAAAAGGGTTATAACCAGGGTTATTCCACCAAATATTGATTTCTAAACTCTATTAAACCTTTTCAGATGTTTCTAATTTTCTGCAAATAAATACTTTAAATGACAATATTTTTATTTAGAATTTGGAAGAAATGTTTATAGAATAAAACTATAATGTTCATTTTATTTACACATATGCCTATAAATAGCAAAATCAGTGAAACTGATTCAGAATCTGAAGTGCTCTCTTAATTTTTGTCTAGAGCTGTATATTATATTATGATATTTTAGTGTATACATTACATACAATTAAAAGTAAAAAGTGCAGTTTTAGTTTAAGACAGTCTATTGGTTAGATTTGGAAAAGCAATTTGATAGACTGATCATTTAAAAAATAAATCATCATCTAAAAAAAGTCTTCTCTGATGCAGATATCTGATATTTCTGATGTACAGTATATCTGCAGTTCTCTCTTTGTGGATATTGAATAAATATAAAATGCACAAATTCAGCATTTCACAGAAATGCACCAAAATCAATACAGTGTGCAGAAATGCCAGTGCAGTAACCTGACGTCAACTAAACATTCGGCTTAAGGGATTGAACAGGAATTCATTTTTTTAAATAAAGTTTTAAGGAATATTCAATATCAATACAATAAGTTGTTTTAGTGATTTAATTTAATGTTAAGGAATACATTACCCCTGTTTCTGTCATTTTAATGTATTTATTAGATATTAAATTAAGTCGGAAATGAGAGGCAGGCTGGTTAACACTCTCAAGTTATAGTGTGAGAGTGTGTGTATAGTGTGTGTCCAGGGTTGTGTGTCTCACCTTATAGTAGCGTCTGTTGCTACATAAGTAATTTAAGTATTAATACACTTGAGGTTCGTATAAATGAGGTATAATTTGTATATATGTAATATTTGCCCTGCTGTAATGCGGTTGTAGAGCAGCAGAGTAGTGCCAATATTACACGTTAATGTATAGCACGAACCTCAATTTTATTATTGCGATTATACCATATTATCCATCCATTATTTTGAGTTGAAGATTTTGAGTTGAAGAGGACGAGAAAATACGATCTGTTTGGTTATAACACTCCACGAGTTAAAATAGTTCCATAGCTGCTCTGTTTGTAGCTGTGCTGTTTGGCTTGTAAGCGCTGCATCGTTGCTAGGTTACCTGTATGTGGTAATAAAAGTAATAAATGCAGAGCTTCGGTTACAGTGCATTACCGGCGGATAATGTCACTCATAAAACGTCTCTCAGCCAATAACATTGCAGGGTTGAAACTAACTGTGGTATAACAGATATTATCTGAAATTTGTTAACTTCTATTTATCTTGGATAATTAAATAAATCATGACAAAAAAAACACACATAAAGAGGTCAATGTTCAGATGCTCACTGAAAACTCAGAGCTCAGTTCAGATTTAAAATGTTGCAATGCATTAACAAAAAAGAAGAAGAAAAAAAATAATAAAACACTAAACCACGAGTCCGAACCTCGCCAAAGCCCCACATGATCACCCCACTGACTGATGTTAAAATCCTGCTGGCAGCCTAGAGTTCGCTTTAGCAGAGCCCACAGTCCGCTCTCTCTCTTTCTCTCTCTCTCTCTCTCTCTCTCTCTCTTGCGCTCCCTCGCTCCTCTCCTCTACTGCAGGGGACTAATTGCGGCACTAACGGAATGAATCGATGAGAAACGGGGGCAGGACAGCGCTCTGCCAGCGCAGGGGAATTCAAACTCGTCCAAAATCTCCCACAGATCGCACTGCAGAGAGTTGGCAAACTCCCTCCGAACGGGGTCCGTCCCAAATCCCCGCGCCAGCCTCCAAACACTCAGCCCTGCTGTCAGGAAATCCAGACTGCTTTCATCTGCCAGGCTGAGGAGACACCACACAGCACACTCTGCCTTTCAGAATAAACTCCCTGCCACTTTAATCAACTCCATTTCTGTGTCTATGTGTGACTATTAAACTGAATCCAGCGCAGAGTTAAAGTAACACCTTCTGAAAGCTGATCTGTTCAGTCTGTTCAGGAGTTAGAACTAGGGGTGGACGATATGGCCCTAAAAAATAATATCACGATATTTCATGGTATTTTGGAGAAATTTTCAAGGTATTTAAAAATACAATAATTTTATCAGATTTGTAACAAAGTCAATGATCCAGAATGTCATGATACTAATAAAAAGGCACTACAAATATATATATATATATCCATATAATATCCAGTAAAGTAAAGTAAAATAAATGATACTGGACAGATATAATCTCTAGTAGCTATATAATGAGAAATAAGAACAGTGTGAATTTTTCTTTTGCTAAAAACAGCGAAATAACAGTACCCTGATGTGATAATTAGTGGTGGGTGATATGACACAATATTTCAGGGTATAATATTTTTCCCAATATTCAAAAATGTTGGCGATATTAATTGCGTACAATACGATACGATTTGATATGGCACACCCCTAGTTAAAACTGAAATGAAATGCTAAAATGTCTAGATTTTGGTGAAGTGTTATAAGAAATGTTAGGTAGACATTATCTTATTCAGATAATTCAGTTCAATTTAGGTAATATTTACTCAAAATATGGGCTAAACTTACAAACTGGGCTGCGTACAAACTGTTGCTTTAATCTGCAACAAAGCAGTTTCACTAAAGGTGAATCAACTGCAGGAGAGTTAACCCTTGTGTGGTGTTCGGGTCTGTGGGACCCTTTTTCATTTTTCATCAAATGATACTAAAAAAAATATTTTTTCTAACTCAAACTCGTTGGCATTGGCTCATTTTTTGTGAAAAACATATATCAAAACACATTTTCAATAAACGCACACTGTACACCCCCCCCCTAAACATTTATATCACATACAGTATGTTTGGCCAGGGGTTAATAAACATTGCTTCATTTGTAAATTTGAAACTAAACAAATGTTCTACTCATACCTTGAGTTTAATTCATTTGCTTTTACATTTTATTAAAAAACTAATAAAAAAAGAGGAGCACTTTTTGAAAGAAATGTAACATAAGAAAGGTAAAGGGCAAATATTAACCATGTAAGCTGTTTATATTGCTTGCAATTTAGGTGAAGCAAGCATGTGTAAAGCATTTTAATGTAAAATTGCTTAATTTTGCTGAATTAAATACAAGCAACAAAGTAAACGAGTAACAAAAATATGAACACCACACAAGGGTTAAAACAGCCTCCTCAATGACTTGCAAACAAACTCTGATACAAAACCTCCAAAGAAAAACCCTTAAACTCAAGTTGCAGTCAAACTTACACAGTAAACTCCAACAATTTAACAATTTTCCACACATTTTTCTCTAAACCAGATTCCCAAATTTTCTGTGCACCGATAAAGAAAGCCACTGTTAAAAAAACAAAATCACGAATACATTTTCGACTGTCCATCCAAATCATCTCTAATGCCAAATTTCAACCATATAATTAACCACAGCTTTGCTAATTAGCTATTAGCTCACTTCATGATAAACATCTGCCATGTAGCTCAGCTCAGCTCAGCCTCTAAAGGTCTAAAAATCTGCATCAAATTATTTTTCATTCATTAGGAAAGCAGTTATTTTACCATTTATCTGCAGTGACAGTGTAAATAGGAAAAACATGGGAAGCACGCAGAGCTTACAGATATTTACATATATATATATATATATATATATATATATATATATATATATATATATATATATATATATATATATAACCCTAAATAGATTGGAAACATGTTTAGTTTAACACTACAGTACAATTAAACTACAACTACAATTTTAAAAGGTATTTATTTTTCTAAAAAGGGCATTTAAAGCATAAGTAATGTATCTCTGTATGTCTAAAAAAAAGTCTGAATAAAACAAACACAGAGGTTAAACATGAACAAAATAAGCTATTTTTTTCTTTTTCAAATGATAAATGTAGTTTATACCTTACATCTTAGATATATAATCGATTCTCATCTGGTTGGTCGGGACCCAAAAGTGGGTCACAGACATGTTCTGGACGGATCGCGGACAGCTTGCCAAAAAATAAATACTTATTAAATACTAAATACAAATAATTAATGCTCATCTGATTTTGTACTTATTGTCTTTCATATTGGTGAAAAAAGAGACAGACAGAGTTTATTACTAATGTGAATTAATAGCATACTTTATATCACTGCTGCCAACTTTACAACAAAGGATAATTCAAGCTTCTAAACTTCCATTGACGATAAATGTAAAAAGTTTAAATTCTTTTTGGAGCATTTCTATTGGTCCATTTATTTTGAAATTCAGTAATTCTGACACAACTTCAAAAAACAACCACAAAATTGAGTAAAAATAGATCTACACTATACAGCTCTGGAAAAAATGAAGAGACCACTGCAGATTTTGCTATTTATAGGTATATATTTGAGTAAAATTAACATTGTTGTTTTATTCTAGAAACTATAGACATTTCTCCCAAAAATGTTTAAATAAAAATATTGTCATTTAAAGCATGAATTTGCAGAAAATGAGAAATGGCTGAAATAACAAAAAAGATGCAGAGCTTTCAGACCTCAAATAATAAAATAATGCAAAGGAATCAATTTCATATCCATAAAGTTTTAAGAGTTCAGAAATCAATATTTGGTGGAATAAATCTGTGTTTTAATAGTTTTAAATCACAGTTTTCATGCATCTTGGCATCATGTTCTCCTCCACCAGTCTTACACACTGCTTTTGGATAACCTAATGCCTTTACTTCTGATGCAAAAATTCAAGCAGTTCAGTTTTGGTTTGATGGCTTGTGATCATCCATCTTCCTCTTGATTATATTCCAGAGGTTTTCACTTTGTTAAATTTAAAGAAACTCATCATTTTGAAGTGGTATCTAATTTTTCTTCCAGAGCTGTATGGTCAAATGTTTGTGGACACATGTTTTAATGAATGCATTCAGCCACTTATAGTACCAGCAGCTCTTTTAACTCTCAACCAATCAGATTCAGAGCCGAACTCACCACAAACCAACTGACTTTAAAAGCATCCACATTAAAACCTGCAGCGCCTCACTTTTACTGCTGCGCCGGTGCAGAGTTCAAATACGGCTGCTGGAAGTGCGGGCCGAGTGTGTGACTATAACACACTCCTCAGGATCAAGGGCCTTCAGGTTGCCAGCACACACTGTCTGGCACACACTCCGGCCGCCCCTCTCTCTCTCTCTCTCTCTCTCTCTTTACTCGCCACACTCGCACATTAGGGGCACGTCAGGAGACTCCTCCACTCTCACTGCCCACAGGCTGGATCACACACACACACACACACACCGTAAACACACACCAGACCAGCCACGGCGCTACTGTTCACAGAAACAAAGCAAAAGCCCAGAAGCCTCCAGCCTGTAATACACTCTACAGCACATGTAAAACACAACACACACACACACACACACACACACACACACATATACAATACACAGTAATACACAACACACACTCTAATACACTGCTTATGATTTTTTTTTTATGTTTAGTAAAATTGAAAACTGTCCAAATGCATGAAATGTAAGAATCATGCACCACAATATATTCATATAACAGAGCTAAATTCAAGAAAACCTGGAAACATACTCTTACACATACTCTCACACTATAACTTGTGAATAACACGCCTGCCTCTCATTTCTAATTTAATTTTATTTATCCAATAAACACATTAAAATAACAGAAACTGGGCTAATTTATTACTTAAAACATTTATTAAATCACTTTTATAGTGATTTAAACATTAAAAAGCTTTTAGAATTATGGCGATATACTTTTATACTTTTAATAGGCATGTATTAAATCAGAACAGATACAGTACTATAATATATTAAAATATATATTTATAAAGCTTACAAAGTTTGATATTTAATAATATAATTTCCGGACTCAAAACTGGATCAGAATCAGGACTGGTTAACGATATGCAAATACATTTGGCATGCAAAAAACTCATATCTCTTAAACAGTTAAGGTTTAATTTGAGGGGAGATGGAAAACACAATGAAAGACAGTGCCAATTTTAATTGGTCCAATTCATCATGGAATCTGGACACAAGATTAAGAACAACTGCTAGATAGGATGCCAAGAGCTTCTAGGAACATTTACAGGAGATCTTTTTTTGTCCCAAATGCAGTGGAAATTCTGAATGTGTAAATTTTGCGTATGTGTGTTGTTTTTAATTTTGTGTGTGTGTCTGTAGAGTATGTGTGGTTATAGGTTGTTGGAGTTTTTTACGTATGAGTGATCAGAGACGAATTTCCACACTGCAGACAATAATATATATTCTATTCTATTCTATTCTATTCTAGATTTAAAAAGTAACAAAAAAAAACTTTGCTCACATTTTATTGTACATTGTTGATATAGGATAAAAACAGAATGAACAAAAAAACCTTTTTATTTATCTTTTAATGGAAGTCAATGTTGAAAAAGTATTTTTAGTAGCATTTTAGAGCATTTCCATTGGTCTACGCTTAAATTACATTAATTTATGATAGAGTGTAATTAACAAAAAAAAAAGCAAAATATTGAGACTGACTAAAAAAAACATATTTTATATTCTATACAAAAAAAATTAATAAAAGTGTTTGAGTTTGTATTTGTATTTCAGTAAAGTGAGGTACTCCCTCAAGCCCTTTAGGACTGGACCTGGGAGTCGGGACTGGAGCTGGCAGAGACCTGAAGGCCTGAAAACTCTGGAGCTGATTATTCATTTTCAGTGAAAGTCAGATTAAGTGTGAGTCGTCTGCGGCGCGGCGCAGTCAGCCCGGTGATCACGTCGTAAAAGCAGAAACGCAGTGGAACAGCGGACAGGCGGCTCACTTAAAGCACGGAACACACGGGCCTGTAAACCGAGCAGCAGCAGCAGCAGCACTTTCCCTTCCTGCACGAGTCAGTTCAGATTAAACCTGCAGCACCGCATTCTTTAACTTCTTTAACTTCTTAAAAAAAAATGCATTCATCTATTTACAATAAATTATACAATATTTTATACAATACTAAATTAAACACAAAAATAAGATTTTTTTTTTTTAGAAAATGTCTTATAAATGAATAAGTATATAAATATAATATAATAATGTAAAAGGTAAACTACAATTCAGCACTAGGCCATAAAAAATATAGTTATCCTATATTTTATCAATATATTACAATATATGTATATATATATGTAGACATGACCTTTATCATTTGTGCTGACTTCAATATTGCCTTTAGCCTGCTGTGTTTTCTTTGCATAATAATTTATTTAGATTATTTAATTTAAATAATGTTATATCCCACTTCCAATGTCCAGATTTTATTATTAATTAATATAAATTAAAAGTGATTGCTCAGTTTTTTCTATTGCCCTATAAACAATAGATTTCCACACAGACCAACAAATTACATTATAGAATTACGGATTATATTTTTATGCTGAACCATAAAGTAAGTATCAGTGGCATGAAATGGTAAAACTGATAATGTTATGATTTATCAAAATTATTTTTTTCAGACAATACATCATCCAATGAAAATGGTTATCCTCACAGGCCTATTTAACACTTTTAAATTACAATATACACATAAAGAGTGTTTTTTAAACTTTTCAGAACTCTACACAAACTGCATACAAACTCTACACAAACTGCACAAACTCTCTACATTACTCTGCACTAACTGTGCACTAACTGTGCTCTAACTCTGCACTCACTCTTCACAAAATTTACACAAACTCTGCACAAACTCTGCAACAACCCAACAAACTTTGCAAAAACTGCGCAAATCTCTGCGCTAAGTGTGCACAAACACTCCACAAACTTTCACAACTTTACACAAACTGTGCACAAACTCTACACAAATTTTGCCCTAAATAGCTCTGCACTAACTCTACACAAACTCCACACAACTTTACACAAACTCTGCACAAACCCAACACAAACTTTGCACAAACTCTGCATTATCTCTGCACCAAGTGTGCACAAACTCTACACAAACTTTGCACAAACTCTGCATTAACTCTACACTAAGTGTGCATAAGCTCTACACAAACTCTGCACAAACTTTAAACAAACTCTGCATTAACTCTACACTAAGTGTGCATAAGCTCTACATAAGCTCTACACAAACTCTGCACAAACTTTAAACAAACTCTGCATTAACTCTACACTAAGTGTGCATAAGCTCTACACAAACTCTGCACAAACTCTACACAAACTTTAAACAAACTGCATTAACTCTACACTAAGTGTGCAAAAGCTCTACACAAACTCTACACAAACTCTACATTAACTGTACCTTAAAAAACTCTGCACATACTCTACATTAACTCTGCACTAACTCTGTACAAACTTTGCACAAACTCTGAGAAAACTACACAATAAACTCTGCACAAACTCTACACAGCCTCTACATAAACTTTTTATAAACTCTGCATAAACCCTCTGCATTAACTCCGCACTAACTCTATACAAACTCTGCACTAACTCTATACAAACTGTGCACTAACTCTGTCTATGCAAAACGGACAAACTCTCTACACAAACTCTACACAAATTTTAACCAAATCTGGACAAATTGTGCCTTAAATAACTCTACACAAACTCTTAGCACAACTTTACACAAACTGTGCACAAACTCTGTATTAACTCTACACAAACTGGGCCTTAAATTACTCTACACAAACTGGGCCTTAAATTACTCTACACAAACTGTCAGCACAACTTTACACAAACTGCGCACAAACTCTGTATTAACTCAGCAGAAACTCTACACAAACTGGGCCTTAAATAACTCTGCACTCACTCTACATAAACTCTGCACAAACTCGACACAAACTGCGCAAACTCTGCACAAATGCAGCTGCTGCAGCTTCACTGCAAAAAATCAGCTCTTTCTGTATATCTGCAGTCTGTTCATATGGAAAATGTAGAACTATTATAAACTCCACATTCACACAGAACAGATGGTATTAAACTGCAGCTCGGAGCTCTAACTCAGTCCAGACTCTACACAAATACATTTAAACACTTCTGCCGGCCCCTGAACTCTTCTAATAACTGGTAAAACTGGTGTCGTAAGTGTAAATCTGATTATTTGACTGTATTCAGCGTCTCGCCGAGCGGCTCGATATTAAAAATATAGGTCAGTGTTGTTCTACCAACAAAACGGAGGGAGGAAAAGAGGCCTAGAAGAAGATTACACATTACCTCTCCTCTGGCCTACACTGTCCTCGAGTGACACCAGAACGGAGCGGGACGACCTGCCAACTTCACAGCACTTAAGAGCTCACACACACACACACACACACACACTCGGAGTTCCACTCAAATCACTGGAAATACACACAATTACACACACACACGCACGATAATACAGCATACCAAGCATGGTCTGGTCTGAGATGTATTTTAGGAGTGTGAGGTAAAGCAGTAAAGCTGAAAGTGCCAACACTAGAATAAACAGATTAAAACATAAATATATGCACTATTATATTTACCATATATATGTATAATATAAAATAATATGAAGTATAATAACATGGACCAATAAAGTATTGTATAAGTATACAATAATGTAAAAGAGCTTTAAAGTTTCCAAAACAAATTTAGATGTAATCAAATCATACATAAATATAATAATAAATTATATAACATAGATTTTTTGTCAAATATTGTAACGTTATGTATTTTAAGAATAAAATATAATAGAACAGAGTTAAACAAAGTCTGCATTTAGCCAAAAATAGCCAACTTTAAAACAGTTTACCAAACATTTTAGACCTAAATCATAATTCTATACAATTTTAGTTATGCATCATAATAAAATATAATTACATGCAATATAGTCTGTAATTTTTAAGCAATAGATTATAATATAGAGTTGAAAAATCTGCAAAATCTGCATGTGCATCACCTACTTTTAAAATCATATTCAAATATCTTTTTAGTTATAAAATATGCTTGTATTTAAAATAACTTTTAAATGTATTTTAGGAGAATGATACAGAGGAAAGAGTTGAAATCTGTAATTAGCCAAAAAAATAGTGCCAACTTTAGAGGTTTAAAGTTTCCAAAACACATTTAAATACAGTCAGATCATAATATTAGAAAGTTTTAGTTAGATATGTTAAAAAATATAATACGCGCAATATGGTCTGTTATGTATTTTAAGAACAACAAATAATAGACTTGTAGAATTGTAATGTTTGCATTTAGCAAAAAAAAAAGTCCCAAACATGTTTAGATTCAGTCAAATCATAATAATTTTAGAAGTTATTTTATTTTAATTTTATTTCCTAATATGTAATAATAGGTAATATGATCTGAAATGTATTTTAGAAGCTGGATATAATATAAAAAACTTGCATGTAGCCAAAAAACAACCAATTTTAACGTTTTCTGAACATATTAAAACATGGTCAATCATAATAAACATTTTTAAGTAATTTTAGTTATATATATTAACATGTAAGATGCAATATTGAAATGTCTGAAATGTATTTTAGGAGTATGATATAATATAAAAGTAAGTGCACGGTTATTACAAAAGGGCCAGAACTTCTAGAACAGTTCGCACATTTGATTTTAGACAGCTCATTGTTATAATAAAAATACTGAATATTTCATTTAGAGTTTATATATATTTCAAATATATTTATAAGTTCAAATATATTTACATATGCATATTTATATTACACAATTACACACAAACCTGCCTGAAGTATTTTTATAGTAGAATTAGTTCACTGAGAAACTGATGATTATGGAATGTACAGATTTATATATAGGAAATGTATTTATAGCAATATGTAATCATTATTAGGTTTTAAAAAGCTTGAACTTTGGCAACTTGGCCAACTTTAAAGCACTTTATCAAATACGGTTACAGTTAATTTGTAAAAATAATCAATTTTAAACTTCATGGCATAAAAAAGCTGCAGTGTGAAAAACGGCCTGTGACACATTTCCAGCTGCATGAGATAATGGATAAAGTTAAAAAGCATGTGCACTCAGGAAAAGGACTGATTCATATGCATCATTATATATGTTTATAATAATATGTAACAATGTGAATGGGTTTGTAATGTGTTTAAGTTGAAAAGTCTGCACTCGGGCCAAAAAAGTTTTGGTTTACTTTAGAAGCATGTCGCTTATTATGGGTTTTTCCTCTCTGAGCCTTTTTTAATGTTAAGTGTTCCATATGTAATATATATATAATATCTGTGTCATATCTGTGATTTAATGTGAAATACAATTAAAAAGAGGCTTGTTTGCATGATCCCAGGCTGTTTATACTTAAATATATAGTTTACAACCTTAAACAACATACAACAGCATACCTTCCACTGTCAGCACAATGAGACGGTAATTCAGTAAAGCTGTGAATGTATGAAATATTATAATATTATATAACATATTACAGGTGTTTTACAGTTACAGTACAATTATTCTAGTCATAATACAAGTGTTTTAAAGTTATAGAACAGTAATATTATAGTTATAATAAAGTTATGCCACAGTTGCACTATAGTTATAATACAGTTATAGTATACTTGTTATAGGAAATATATATATATATATATATATATATTATAGTTACATCACAGTTACATTGCAGTTATAGTAAAGTTAAAGCACAGCTAAAATACAATTTAACTGGTTATGGGACAGTTACTTTATTGTTTTTTTATAGTTAAAGTGCAGCTATATTACAGTTATATTTTAGTTATAGCACAGTAATAGAGTGCTATAACTATACAGTTACAGTTGTTATCCCACAGTAAAATTACAGTTATACTGGTTATATGACATTTATAATAAAGTTATAGCACTGTTATACTAAAGTTTTTTTTGTTTTTATTACAGTTATACTACAGTTATATTAATGTAATTATGTAGCTTTTCTACAATTATATTATAGTGAGATTATATTATAGTAACAGTTATATTATAGTTATAGTGCAGTTGTATTGTCGCTATAGTAAAGTTACAGTATAGTTATTGTATAGTTATAGTATAGTTATACTACAGTTACAATATAGTTACAGTACAGTTTTAATAAAGTTATACTACAGTTATAGTACAGTTATATTAAAGTTTAGAACAGTTATAGTAAAGTAATAGTACAGTTATGTTATAGTTATACTACAGATATAGTACAGTTATATTAAAGTTATTGTATAGTTATAGTACAGTTATATTAGAGTTACAGTATAGTTATATTATAGTTATAGTACAGTTATATTAAAGTTATTGTATAGTTATAGTACAGTTATATTAGAGTTACAGTATAGTTATATTATAGTTATAGTACAGTTATATTAAAGTTATAGTACAGTTATAGAGGAGTACAGCAGTTCAGCTCAGGACTCTGTGGCTCGTCTCCAGCTCAGCTTCTGCACTTTTCCTAGCCCGCCCTTTTCTTCTGCACTAAAGCTCCCAGCACTGCCTCTGTGTGACCAGTAAACAAACAAACAAACAAACAAATAAACAAACAAAGCCGAGCTGTTTACCTGAGTCAGGCAGAGAGGAGAATACATCATTTTTGCGAAAAATAACGGAGCGAGTCTCGAAGAGCAGAGAGTGAGCGATCAGTCAGTGGAGCATTCTTCACAGTTAATCACCACCACCATCATCATCATCATCACCACCTTCATCTTCATCATCATCATCATCATCACCATCATCCTCCTCCTCCTCCTCCTCTTCCTCCTCTCCAGCAGAAAGGTTCCAGCAGCTTCAGGACACCCCCTCACTCTCTCTCTCTCCCCGTGTGTGTGTCTCTCTCTCTCCTCTTCTGTATCTCTCTCTCTCTCTCTCTCTCTCTCTCTCTCTCTCTCTCTCTCTCTCTCTCACACACTCTCTCACTTCCACTCGGCGCGAGCGGTGAGAAAAACGACGGGAAAGAAGTGAGCGCGTGCAGGCGGGACGAAGAGCAGCGGGGGCGCGCACAAAGCGCGCACTTCCATTTAGGAAATGGAGGGAGGAGGAGGAGGAGGAGGAGAAGAAATGAAGAAGAGGGAGGAATGAAATGACGTGATAGCCCGTCCCAACAAAAAAAAACGGCGCGCGCAAGAAGTTAAGGAAGCAGGAACTCTCGCTTCATCCGCGCTCCCGTGCGCGTTCACGCAGCCGCCCCGTCCCCCGTCTGCGCACCGCTGTAGTCCGGTTTCAAACACGCGCCCAAGTGCAGCACTACAGCGCCGCGCGCTCCTCTCTCTCTCTCTCTCTCTCTCTCTATCCCTCCCTCTCTCTATTTCTCTCTCTCTCCCACCCTCTCTCTATTTCTCTCTCTCTCTCTCCCTCCCTCTCTCTATTTCTCTCTCTCCCTCTGTGCTGACATACACCGAGCGCCGGACGTTGCGTCACCCACAGCGCCCATTCAGGCCAAATTATATCAGCCACGAGCAACATTAACTCTTACACTCTCACCCTCCCACTGTACTGAATTAACCCTTACTATCCCACAGTACTGAATTAACTCACACCCTTCCACAATACTGAATTAACCCTCACTTTCCCCACAGTACTGAATTAACTCTCACCCTCCCAAAGCACTGAATTAACTCTCACCCTCCAACTCTACTGAATTAACTGTCATCCTCCCACTGTACTGAATTAACCCTCACAGTACTGAATTAGCTCTTACACTTTCACCCTCCCACTGTACTGAATTAACTCTTACAATCTCACTCTCCCACTGAATTAATTCTCAGTACTGAATTAGCTCTCAAACAGGCAGTGCTGCAGTGACACTTACAGTACAGAATCAACTCTCTTAATGCTAAATGTACCTGCATTGCTGCATGCTGCAATGCTAAACCAACTCACAAAATGCAGAATTTACTTTAACAATGCTGAATCAACTTACCATTCTGAAATAACTCACAATAATGAATTAACACTTACAATGCTGAAGTAACTCTCAGTGTTGAGTTGACTCTTACATAGGACCGCAGCAACTCTTACAGTAGTGGATTAATGGGCCAGTGCTGAATTAACTCTCTACATTAGACTAACTCTCATAATGTTTGCAGTGGTGCATTAATGCTTAAAACAAACCCATACAATATTCTGACAGAGTTGCATTCTTTGTTTTTCTCTAGTGTAACAATGTTGACTTAGCAGTTACAGTGCTGAATTAGTAACTTTCAAAATGTGTAGTGTTGCATTATTGTTCAGTGTTGCATTAACTCATCTGGTACTAAATTAACTCTCCCGTTAACTGTTTAAGTATTGCATTAACCCTGTTGCATTATTTTGTACAGTTTTGGATTGTCTATTCCATTGTCGCATTAACTTATACGGTGTTGCATTATTTCTTACAGTGCTGCATTATTTCTTGCACTGTTGTTTTATATTTTAGTGTCAAATATTGTTGCAAAATTTCTTGGACTGTTGCATTATTTATTAGTGGTGCATTATCTCTTACAGTGTTGCATTATCTCTATTACAGCATTGCTTTAACGCTTATAGTGTTGTATCATTTCTACCACTGTTGCTTTATATTTTACAGTTTTGCATTAACTCCTACAGTGCTTTTCAACTCTTTAAGTGTTTTTTATTATAGAGTAACATGAACACTTACAGAGATGATTTAACTCTTCACAGTGCTTAATTAAACAAAATATGGGCTTAAAACTTTGCTGCATTAACATGTTACATTTTGGGGGTTACTTTAACAGCACTGCATTAATTCTTTTATTGGCTACTCATCTTTTATAGTAATGAATATTACACAATATGACACAATCTTACAATTAACTATTGAGGTCAAATTGAATGGCTGCTCTGGGGTTAAAATGACATTAAATTAATAATTGGTGCATTGATGTGTGATCAACCTCACAGGGAAATATGTCTTCTATGAACACTACAGTGTTGCACTAATTAATAAAGATATTAATGATAATTAATTCCTGCCTATAACCTGCCTATAAACCATAGTCTATAGTTTTAGATTAAATCAGGCAGTGCTGATTTAGCATCCATAGCGTTGATGAACTAACTAAGCCCCAAATTAACATCTACAATCATAAATCAACTCAGTGCTTATTTGCCAGTAATGGACTGGCGCCCTGTGCTGGGTGTACCCCGACTTGCACCCTATGCAATTTATACATGAACCTCAGCATAATAAATGACCAAAGTGTTCATTTGTATCCACGCTGGACTTTTATAAACACTGTAGGCGGTGATTCAACACGAACAAAACCACAATGAGTTTACATATCAACCAGACGTCCTCCAACAACACCAGTGCAGAAAGTTCTCCAACTTTTGTAGGCTGCTTGGCAACAAAGGCTCCAGCTAAAGGCCCAGAAAAGACGGCAATGGAGTTTTAATTTGAGTAATCTGTTTCTGAATCCATGTTCAGATTCAAAGTGGAACTTTTCTGAGTTCACGCGGGGGGAAATATGGCCCAGCAGCTTATATGAGGTAACAAAGTAGAAAAACACCTGCTCAGCAGTCAGAGCTAATACTTCATTTAAATTTATACCCGTACACTACAGTGCAGACTGTGCTGCCTCTTTTACCCCAGTACTCAAACGTTATGAAGGATTAGGGTTATTTGGACTTTTATAGCTTGCGAGGAACTGAAAAGCCTTCTGTTTGCATGTAAATAAAACAAAATGGATAAAGTGAAAAATGAAACGCAGACAGTTTCAATGAGAGCCCATAAAAGCCATGAGTTATTGATATTTTTTAGAACGGTATTTGATGACATGATCACAAACTTTTTTTTCTTGCAATCTCAAAATAGCCAGATGATATGTCCCAAAGACAAATGTTTTTACAAAATTACAAAAACTTCCTTTTGTTTGTGATCTCAGCTTAGGATAAGTACATTTGTGGAGATAACAACGTTTATATATTTTATATATTTATCTATTTGCATTCTCATGAAAAATAAACTGTGATCACAAAAAAAAACTTTGGTAGCCTTGGCTTTTGCTAGATCTTTCATGAAAAATCATGAAAACAAAACAAATTTTTATCCTATGTACTGTATAAGTCATATATACATATATAGTATAATTAACTTTTGACCTTTAAAGTCTTCAGTATGCCAGCCCCCCATAGATCTACAGGTCATATAATATAACATAATATAATATAATATAATATATTTTGTATACACAGTATAGTTAGACAATACAACTCCATAAGGTTTCCACTTCCACTTTAGGTTTCCTAAATGTATTCCATCCAAGACCTGCCAAAGAGGCCCGTTAGGCCTAAATTAGCTTTGGAAATGTAGCAAAAACATATATAGAATAAACACCAAACATTTCTAGACTGACTGATAAATTACATTCAGAAAAACATTTCTTTACTAAAGCAGTCGTTTAAAAGTAATGAAACAGTTTTCAGAACTATCATATGTTAAATAAAACTTATTCCAATACTTTTTTTGTGTTTTTAGTTAGTCAATTTAAAACACTAACAAATATTGTTTTATTAAGATAACGTGTGTTTTGTCAATAAATATATGTATAAAAGAAAAAAACACCTGAAAACATTTGAAATAAGGCTGGAAAATCATTTGCATTTTTTGTGTTTTTGTCTTTTTTCACTGAAACATTTTTTTAAGTAATGCCGTCCTTTTTAAAAATGTCTTAAACATAATTAATAAGGTGAAAAATAAAACTAGACAGTTTCTATAGAACTCTAGAAACTAATGTGATCTAATTGTTTAATTAGGCCTACAGTAGGTTTGCAACATCCAAAAAATTACGCTAATAAAAACTACCAAAAATAAACTAAACACCCAACAACTCTTGGCTGACTAAATGCATTTGAGGAATAGTGGCAATTTGTATGTATTATATTTTTTATCCATGTTTGGTGCAGAAAAATATATTAGCCTAATAATTTGGTCCATAATTATGGCACTAATCTGTGAATCTATGAAATCTATGAAAAAACACCAAATATTTATTAGTTTACTACAAACATTTGTTTTCTTTTCTTTTTTAACTCAAACATTTCTTCAGCCTGTGCAGTCCTTTTCAAACAACTTTCAGCGTCATTATGTTTAAACATAAAAACAGCACAATATACATCTAAAAATAATAAAAATGCGGATTATTATTAGGGGTTTAATAAATACAACCCACTCACAGCTTTTAGAAATGAATTGAAAACCACGAAGAGGAAGACAGACACTTCCTGAATAAACACACTTTCAGAATGTCATAGCTCATTTTAAGAAGATTTTAAAGAGTTTAAAGTCTTTAAAACGCCTAAAGCTGCTTTAAAAGCGACTGTCAGCGAAATAAAGTGTTTAGAAATGCAGCAGACCGGCTGTGGAAGTGAGTCGCCGGGCAGGAGTTTGGCACTTGCCCGCCGTCCTGCTTCTTAATGTCGGTGTAGAATTGATTAGTTTAGCCGGTGCTGTTTTGCTAAGGTAAACTATACTTTTTAAAGTGTTTCTACATAATTTAGACCGTTTAGGTTAGTTACTGTCTGTCAGACATTAAAATCATGTGAAATAGGAGTGTGAGACAGTGTGTGTGTGTGAGAGAGAGAGTGTGTACATGAACTTGAGCTTGAGAAGCTCCGCAGCTAGCCGTGCTTCGGGCTGCGGGAGCTACCGCGGTGTGGCAGAGGCTGCTCCCCGGCGAGGGTGCGCCTCTGTCGGCGTGGTGGTACAAATTCATGCCGGCGAGCCTGCGGCCATATTTCTGCTGGAGCTGAAGCTTAACACATGCGTTATAAGTTATAATTCTCACCTTTTTAACAGCATATACGGTATGTATGTGTATTTTTGTGTTTTTTGAAAGGGTTGTCAATTTGTTTGTTTATTTGTTTGTTTCTTTGCTTGTTTATTTGCTTGTGTTTGTTCCTCGCGCTTAACTTTCACTGCGGGACACTCTTACCACTGCATTAAGCCTATAACGTTAGCTGGCTTGCGTGACTTAAACGAGCAAAATTTCGTGACAGTACGTCGTTTAGCTTGATTTTTTGCGTGCATACACGTGCAGAGACGCATATAAATACATATATACAAACACACAGTGCATAAACACTCAGTGCATAAAGAAACAGAGCATTAACATAGTGCATACTCCTCCTAATTATTGCGGCTTATCATTAAGGTGCGTGCTGGAAGGCGCACGAAATAAATGATGGATAAATGAAATTGATTTGTTAAACGTACCATTTCCAAGCCAAACTTCCAAGCCAGCACTCCCTCCTCCCTCCTCCTCCTCTGCCTCCTCCTCCTCCTGCTGCTGCTGCTTCTCGCCTCCTTCTCCTCCTCCTCTAAAAGTTGTAGCTTGCAGGCAGGCTTTCTGTGTTTCTGTTATTTTGGCAGCAGCAGCTCTGCAGTTCTGTTAGTTCATCGCCTGGTCATCTCTGGCTGCTGCTGCTTTGCTGCTGCTACTGTGTTGTTTCTGCTCTGGCTGCTGCTGCTGTTGTTGTTGTTGTTTGTTTGTTTATTGCTCCTCCATATGCATATGCATGCTCCTTTTGCTGGGAAGCAATCCTTTAAAATAATCCACTCTGGTGGTACACGCTAGTTCTGTCTGGTCCAGTCTTGGTTGGATGCACGAGCACACCAATCCAACAAACCAACAAATCAGCAAATCAGCCAATAAACCACCCCCCACACACATACACACATATGCACACACATACACACGCGCACGCACTACCTCCCACGCCCCCCAAACAGCACCCCTCTCCTTCTCCTTGGGACAAGTGACCAAAAAGCCCATGCAGAATGCAGAAATGTCCCAGGCGAGGCAATCCAATCCCAGCAGAGAGATGAGATGCCCCCCTCACGCGCAGCTACAGAGGGCAGGATGCATGCAGCTTTGAGCGCTGGCTGGCACTTAGCTATAGCAGGAACTGTTGGTGCACAGCGGTGCCATTAGGGGTCGTTTAGGAGGGGAGACAGGAGACAGGACAGCAGGGGGGTGCTCTGGCTGGCTCGCGCAGCCGGCTGTGCTCGTCCCTCTCTCGGGCTATTATTACAAGGCTGGACGTCCGGGCTCATGGCTCGTGCAGCAGCACTGGGGCTGTGTGCTCAGCAGAACCGTCTCCGCGTCTTCTGCATTTTTGTTTGTAGATCTCTCTCTCTCTCTCTTTATTATATTTCTCTCTCTACAGTCTATTAAACGCATGGATGACAGCAGCAGCCGCACGAGAGCCAGACTTTAGATCTAACAGCAGCGACGGAGAGGAGAAGAGAAGAGAAGGAGGGATGAAATGAAAACAACAGCGGAGGTGGCTGTCTGGTGTTTGTGTGTGTGTGTGTGTGTGTGTGCGCGCGCGCCCGCGCGTGCGTCTAATAGCTCTGCGTTTTATGGCGCAGTCATTTTTTGATGATACATTTTTCTTTTTTTCCCTTTTTCTTTTTAACTTCTTTTACTCCATCCCAACCCAACTTGGACCTCATTTGCATATGCACATTTTGCATCTAAATGTAATGCAGTGCTTTACACCTGTAGAGAAGTAGGAGTATCTATAGGTAGTTATATAGGTAGACACTCACTTTATGTTTATTTTGGGGTTATTGTAATTATTTAAATTACAGGTAGACACTCACTGACCACTGACTTTGTTGCATATTGTAGCTCTACGTTGTGAGATCCCAAATGTACATATACATATAATACACTTCTGTTTCATTTGTTTTATATTTTTTCACATAATAGAACTACAACTGATTTATTATCCTGCAACAAGATGAAAGAGAGATACCTGTCATACCTGTTTATTAAATAATTTATTTCTTCCTCTGCCTGAAGCTTAGAAATCTCTCAGCAGTTTATTTACTTTTAAAAAAATGTGGCAGATAATGATTTGGCTACACACATATTCTTTTTATAATAAAATATTTTGCTCTATTTATTATAACTTTTATTTCTAATAGAGCTTATTAGTTGGTTGTTTGATTCTGACAAGACATCCAAATGGATTCTTTAACACTTAAATATCTACTCTGCTGTTGGGTAAAAACATTTTGAGTCACTGTATCTTATTAAAGAAGGTGTTTAACTTAACCCAACCCAACCAATCAGCAGACATACATTACATATATGCTGTGTCTTTCCATAGCATGACTTTTCAGTTTTCACTCCACATACTGTGATTAATTATTTATCCAGTAATCATGATGTTGTGTATACTAACATATCAAACATCTATATTATTTTATATAATAAACCTTAACTTACCCTTTATTAAGGAGCCTTATTTTTTTAATATCCCATTGGTTGTCCATTGATAAGGACATTAAAATGTTAAAGATTTCTAATGCTGGTGTAAAAACAGTTTATGATCGTTTATTATTTAAACTAATGAAAGCTTTCTGCCTGTATTTCATCCGCCTTACAAATACAAGTCTCTGCAGAACTTGGCTGGGCTTTCACTTGGAAACCTGTATGAAAGCTGCTTTTATGATTTATGGCGTATTTTTTATGCTATACCTCCATATGTCTGACTGCTTGGGTAAGTTGTAAATGATTGTAATGACTGCAGTTAACATAGTTAGAGCTAACAGCGCTGACTCTGTTCCAGAGGGGGCAGGCAGCAGCTTCACCTGCGGTATTTACACTGGCCACCTGCAGCTGCAGTTCATGAGCCATTAGGGAGTGTAATCAGGGGAAACCGGCCTGCAGTTCACCAGAATAAACACCCAGCTCTGGGACGATCCTTATTCCTCCTTATTTACAGCTCTATCCCATCTACAGATCAGATTAAATAAACATATTTCTGAGGTTAATATTCTGAAATTAGCTAAAATAAGCTTCTGAGATCTTTATGATCTGATTTCAGGAAAACTAAAACACCAGCAATCTTCATCAGGTTTATAACACACCTGTATTTATTTAACCAGTTAAACTAGTGACTCCCAGTCCTACCAGTGTTTTCTCTGCTATACAGAACAATTTGAAATGAAATGCAAAATTTTCTGATGATCAGTAATGATTTGGAGAGACATGTCATCTGCTGGTATTGATCCACTGTGTTTTATTATTAAGTCTAAAGTCAGTGCAGTTTTGTTTTCCCACAAAATCTTACAGAACTTCATGCTTCCCTCTGCTACTGACAACTTTTATGGAGATGCAGATTTCATTTTCCAGCAGGAATTGGCACTCTGCTTACACTTCCAAAAATACCAATTGATCCTATATAATATTTACATTTTCTGAGATACTGATTTTTGGGGTTGTCATTGGCTGTAAGTCATAATAATCATCAACAATAAAATAAATAAACCCTTAAAATAGATCACTCTGTGTTTAATACATCTATACAATATATGAATTTCACATTTTAGACTGAATTACTGAAATAGTAAAAAAAAAGGTAACTTTTTAATGATATTCTTTTTTTTTTTTGAGATGCACTAGTATATGAGTGTATGAGTATGTGTGTGCTTGTGGATTGCTGGTCTTCATTATGAAGCCACAGCACTGTGAATGTGGCTGAAAGGCTGAGAGCTGATCAGAGAAATGAAGAGCAGAGTGTGTCAGCACCATTAATGAGACAACAAAATACTGCTGAGCACACGTGTTACTGTTTTTCAGATTTATTACAAATCGTTTAAACTTTCATCGGGTTACAGAACTCTCAATTAGAAATGAAAATATAAGGTTCATTATCAGAATACTGTGTCCTTTTCCCAGCTTTTTCACTGTTTGTGTATTAATCAGAGTCATTATATGGATAACAATATTTTACCACAACAGCATGGACAGCTCAAGCCTTTCCTCGTATAAGTGTGCCAACAATGCGAAAATGCGAGTAAATGTATTTATAAACAAATAAAACAAATAATAAACCCAATACAGAAACAGAAACTGGGTATACATAAAAACACAGGCAACCTGAACTAACATAAAAAAACGTACAAAAACTGACATTGAACCCAAGTAACTATATATATATATATATATATATATATATATATATATACAGGGGCGTAGCAGCAAATTCTGGGCCCTGTACATTCTTAATGTCAGTGGGCCCCTATCCGTGCCAACACACAAGGAACATGGATTTTCATGGGCCCCTCTTCCTACTCGGGCCCTGGGTAGTCAGGTCCACTTTTCCCCCCACTACCACGCCTATGTATATATATATATATATATATATATATATATATATATATATACACACACACAAGTAACAGGAAACACCCGGGGACAGGTAACAAGGAGGTGGAGCTACAAATGAACACAGGTGAAAACACTTAAGACGGAGAAATGGAGGAAAACACAGAGACAGACAGGAGAGACACAGAACAGAATGAGAACATGACAATATGAGAAATATTAAGTGAAATAAGTGAATAAATTAATATTATTAATTGCTGATCATGCAGCAAGTGTCTTCAGGGAGGGGATAGCTAAATTAAATTTTGTTTAAATTTTAAGAAAACATACTTTTTAAAAACAAAATGTATTATTAACCACTTAAAAGAATGATCAGGCTGGCAGATTTGCAAACATGGCTAAAACCCTTCATCATAAAAGAGAATACTGTAAAAAAAAAAAAAAAAAGTACTAAAATTTCTTCTTTATAGTGAAAGCTAACAGTACTCTATTTGTGTAATTGTGTAATATGTGTTTGTTCCGTGTAAATCTTTAGAATCTGCATTATTTCCAGAGGGTACTGGATGAAACCTAGAAATATTTTTAACATCTTAAATCACCAAAACAACATTTCAGCACGACCTTTGACCTCACACCACACAAGCCAGAGCTACTCATTTGTCACCAGATGCAAACTGAGGTTTCCCAAAACGGGAAGAATTAAAGCAGAAGGATGATGTGATTTCTGACATGTATGGTTTCAGACTATATAAAAATAAGCCATCCAGTCTGAGCAGAACGTACTGAAAACAGCCCCGCTCCGCACGGCCTGTCCAGCAGCCGCCACAGTCTGCGGCCGCCCGGCTGCGTCCAAAAACATGACTCACAAATCAAGAATAGGCACAGGAATACGACACTCCTGTCAGTTTAAGTTTCGGCCGTTTAGCCATGAAATTAAACTCAATTCAGAACGATTAGTGAGAGTAGAGAGGAGGCCCCACACTGCAAACACACAGCACACGCTGAGTCATTTATAGCTCTATATATGTATATATATAAATATAAGCTCTTCTGCATTACACTGAGTTTAAACACATCTGAAGAGAAGGCTCAGTTTGGATTTGCCATCAGCAGCTGATCCAGTGGCCTGAACTGATCCTGCACAGTGTCAGTAAGTTTCCACACAGCTCTGAGCTGCTGGTGACTCTCGCTGGTGGTTACACACCCTCTACTGGTAACACCCCAGTGCTTCAACTGAGTCAAATTCAGGCTCCATACTGAATAAGCTTTTACAGCTAAGGATGCACCATAGTATAAGGCATACTATCAATGAACACCTATTTTCTGAACATTTTATTTTCATACATAAGGTGCACTGGATTATAAGGCGCATTTTAAGAGACACTAAAAGGAACTTCTAATGCAGCAGGTCTCACCACTGGGTGGTGATTATGGTGGGGGTAGGTAACTTAGCTAACTAAGTTAAGTAAAGCTAAGATAAGTAAACAAAACTGTAAAAAAAAAAAAAAAAAAAGTCAAACAAACCGTGGATGTTAATTTACACATATTTCTCTCCTGAAAACTGTTTATTTGGGTGAGTAAAGTGCTTTTATTTATTTACAGTAAGCTTAGATTCCAGAATTAAAGCACTAAGGCTGGAGTATTAGCATTAGCATTAGCGGCTAACCGCTCTAGCAGTGCTAGCCGGAGTTAGCAGCAGGCTACAGGCTGATAATACTCACCTTTGAACAGGGAGATAGCGAGCGTGATTAACATTTAATGCTAATGCTAGTCCAGCAGTGCTAACCGGGGTTAGAAGCTGGCTACAGGCTGATAATGCTCAACTCTGAACGGGGAAACAGCGTTTAGCGGCTAATGCTAATACTACTCCAGCCCTGGTGCGATGACTATGCCGAAAATTGATATATAAAGTTAGTCTCTATATTAACTCAATTTAGATACGAATGTGATTATATGTTGCACGATTTCTTACATCATGAGTACAGAGTTAACGGTAAGTTAAACATTTCACTCATGGCCATTCCAAGCAGATAGCTAGCATTAGCTATTTATCTGTTTATTTCCAGTCTTCACTCATTTCACTTGACACCAGTGAGGGCAGCTAAACTAATATTATTATATTATTGGGATCTATAACCTAATAGCACCAATTCTAGGATGTGTATTTTCAGAGCATTGGGACCTTTTTTCAATATTACATACTTACCTTGAGCTAACATAGCTAGCGGTGCATAAATCTAGCTAGCTAACTGCAGAACAAGTTATAGAAAATCCACATGAGCTGCTTTATAACGTTGCTTGCACTGGCAGTAGTTATTGAACTTTTCTTGCACTTGCCCATTTAGGTACTGTGTCCTTAGCTTGGCAACCCAAGTGAGCTTGGGGTCTGTGGAGGGGTAGGCTGGGGAGACAACTCTGTCCGGTGTGACAGTTTTGCTAACTTGGCTGGATTTTCTCAATCAGCTTTATGAGGTAGAGTCACCTGAAATTCAGGCTTTCAGTTAACAGCTGTGCTGAACTCGTCAAGAGTTAATTACTTGAATTTCTTGTCTCTTAATGTGTTTGAGAGCATCAGTTCAAAAGTTGTGAAGAGGTAGAGTGGGTATATAGTGAATAGCTTAATACATAAAAATCCATATAATGG
Organism: Astyanax mexicanus; assembly: GCF_023375975.1. Classification (NCBI taxonomy): domain Eukaryota; kingdom Metazoa; phylum Chordata; class Actinopteri; order Characiformes; family Acestrorhamphidae; genus Astyanax; species Astyanax mexicanus. The sequence goes on along the minus strand of NC_064419.1, from coordinate 6,232,636 downwards.
CAAGAACCTCTTAACCAAGTAAAAAAAAAAATACTTATATATAAGAAATTAAGGTAAATAAAAGTATCCTTAAGTGCAGTCAGCTCATCTCCAGAGAGCTTAAGTAGTCCTTGTAATTGCTTTCAGGTGCCACCAATTAAGACCAACACCAGCTAACCTCCATTGGTCCAAACTACAGGACAAACCATTCCATCCATCCAGGTCTAAGTCTAAATACATGTAGTTTTAATGTAAAAACAATGTTTGAAATAAAAATAGAAAGAATAACTGATTTTTTTTATATATTTGATATATGCTTATTTGTAGGAAGGGCTCATAATAAGGAATATTGGCTCTTTAATGCAGAGAGGTAAATAAAAAATAATCTTTTATAGTTTTAATGCTGGGGATGTTTTTTTTTTCTTTTTACAGTAATGATGAGTTTGCAGTGAACTGTGTGTGTGTGTGTGTGTGTGTGTGTGTGTGTCTGTGTTTGTGCAGGATGAATCAGCATTCCTGCAGTTTAGCCTGAGGGTGGGCCCCAGTCAGAGCCCAGCTCAGCACTACACACAGGGTCTCCAGAGGTGGGCTTCAGGTCTGAGTCCCGGGTGTCCAGCAGGTTGTTTATGCCAGAAGCTACAGGAAGATACAGTAAGTGTCTGATTCACTGCAGTCAGTTTAACTTTATAATAAAGTTGAATTCATCTGTGATTCTCAGTTCAGATAAAGTGCCACACTGAAAGTGTTACCTATTTTTCAAGTGGTTTTTTTTTTAAGTATTGTCAATACTGACACTGTTAGTCTGTCGGATCAGGACCCATTTTTCAGTCTGAACCCACACCAAACATCCCTGATTCCACTGATCACATGACTCTATTGCGTTCTGACTCTGAGTTACTAATTGGTTCCACCTGTCCTCCCTAGTATATATACTCCTTTGTTTGCTCAGTTCTTTGCTGAGTATTGAATCAAGTTTTCCTAGCTCTTGTACAACGTGTTCTGGTGTTTTTGACTATTTGTTACTAACCCTTTTTTGTATTTCTGTTTTTCATCTTTTGCCTTGCCCATCTATTGATTACCTGTTGCTGACTGTTTTTTTTACTCCTCTTTTGCCTTCTTCTTTGTTTTGCTGGACTGATCGATTGTGATCCTGCTTTGCCTGACTTTTTTTTTGTTATTGACCTTGCCTGTCCCTCACAACTCTTGTAAGCCTGGTAATTTATAACTTTTAATTTGTGTAAATTTTAAAGTGTGCTTATTTTCATCCAGCTCAGTCAGCTTGAAGTCACATGTTGCAGTAAATAAAATTATAACGTGCTCTTATAGCCTACAACACAGTGGAAAGGCAGTCAACTATTTATATAAAAATATAATATAAAATAAAAAATATAACTTAATATACCTAAAGGAATGTAACCCTGGTGGGCAAGACTACACACTGAAGATAAGTGTGGTTTGGGGGCATTACCTTATTTAGTGTATCGGCTTTTTTAGGTATTTTAGGAAATTTTACTCAAATCGTGGTCTAAAATCTACTCAAATATAGCTATAGGTGCACAGCTGCACCAAGAGATGTGTGAGTACGAGAGACAAATTCAAATTTTACTGTTCACATTTATGTTGCATGTGCTTGGATCAGATACATATCTGAATTAGGACCACATATGGAAGTGACTCAAATCTGATTTGAAAAAAAGAAAAAAAAAAACGGATTTGGCACGTTCACACAGCCATGAAAAAAATCTGATTTGAGCCACATTAAGCAAAAAAAAAACTTTTTTAGTCACTTCTGCCTGGTAATGTGAACGTAGCCTTAGAGAATAAACTCAAAGCATCACAACACAGTTCTAACTAAAGACGTAATATAGACTAAATCGGGAGTATTATAGAGCTGGACTATTTCTTGAGCACGGCCTCTGGCCTGACAGAGGAATCCCTCCACATTCATAAAGTCCTTCAGTCAGCAGCCCTCCCTCAGCATCTCATCGCCCACTATTTGCATAATGCCAAAGTTTAATTTATCATGATCCAAACCCCCTCCGGGACAGAACTAATAGCTATTAGAAAATGATTACTCTGCAGTAATTTGGCAGTGATTATGCTGTAATAAGCTAATGTACCTGCTCCTCCTAACAGCAGGCCCAAGGACTCTTATTAGACGCAGATAAGTTAGCGCACGTCACGCCGTATTGACCGTATTCATGAAGCTCGAATCAAAGCAGTTAGCGCCGCAAAGAGAAGCGAGAGGCTAATTAAGTCGTCTCGAAATTACGAAATTACTGTATTTCCTCTAGAGATGAACACACTGGAGGGGTTCAAAAGGGGGTTAAACCTGCTGATCAAATGCAAAAAGGGCAAACATGACAGTGTGTGAGTGAAATCACTGCTTCAGATGTGTAAAAACGAGTGTAAATATACAAATTTAACAAAATTACAGCCAAAAGATAAAAAAGACCAGAACCATGATTGTTATTTAGTAAACCAGATTTCCTCAAAATAGGCAGCTTTATATAGAGAGACAGAGTCACCTTAAATTCAGGCATTCAGTTAACAGCTGTGCTGAACTTGTTTAAAGAGTTAATTACTTGAATTTCTTTTCTCTTAATGTGTTTGAGAGCATCACTTGTAAAGTTGTGAAGAAGTAGTTGTTATACAGTGAATAGCTCTATTTCAGTAATGTTCTAATTCATATTATGGCAAGAACTACTCAACTAAGTAAAGAAAATAAAATGACTTTAAGAAATAAAGGTCAATCAATCAATCATTTCAAGAATGTTGAAAGTATCCTCAAGTGCAGTCAAAAAGACCATCAAAAACATTCTGATGAAACTGGCTCTTATCAGGACCGCCCCAGGAAAGGAAGAGCAAGAGTTACCTATTTCACTTTAGTTCACTGTAATTGCTTAATGTTAGCAATTCTCATGCAAAACTGAACAAAAAAGGTTATTATATATATATATATATATATATATATATATATATATATATATATATATATATATATATATATATATATATATATATATATACGGTGCTGGTCAACGAATTAGAATAATTTGAAATAGTGCAATCATGAAATTCTTTGAATGCATTTTTTGTGCAGAAAGCAAATCAGGTGTTCACCGCACCTGTCCTACTCGTTAGACTAATCACAGAACTCGTTACCTGGAAAAAAATTGCTCAGCTGAGCTTTCCAAAAGGCCCATTTAGGCCATTTAACTGTGACACTGTTGTTTTATTGAATTAGAATAATGGAGAAACCGTTTCATTGAATTAGAATAATTTTTATTATAATTACAATCATCACTTTCTCAGTATTTTGTGGCTGCCCCCTTGGCTTGTATGACTGCCTGAAGTCTCCGCGGCATCGATTTGACCAGCTTGTCGCAAGTTTCCGCACTCACAGCTTCCCAGGCAGTGGCGATGTTCTGCTTCAGTTAGTCCAGCATAGTAGGCTTTCTGTCGCGAACAAACAGCACCGTATATGAAGTTTGTTGCTTTACTACTGTTAGTACTGTTTAGTACAGTACGTTTTGCTTTAAACATGGAATATTTTTGGTGTGCATTATTATAAATCTTTGCTGTCCAATAAAAAAAAAAACAAGTATCTCCAAAACAGCAACTTTACTGGAGAGAAAAAAAAAACCTTCTTGGAAACTTTCAATGAAAGTCAATGTAAAAAATAGTTTCTTTTTATTTATTATTATATTTGTGCGTTCATCAAGAAATTTTGGCATTGTGTAAGGGGCAGTTTGTCGGTTCAAATTATAATTATAGTAAACTATTTGAGTAAACTAAAAATCAACAAATATGAAGATACTTGTTTTATTTCATTGGACAGTGATGATATGAAAGGCCATCTTTTTCTTTAATTGATTAAAATCATTTCTATTATTTTTTTATAATGTACTGAAGTCCTCACATCCTTAGTGATGTTGCTCTTACAATTCACATGTTATCAAGACAAAAATAATCCAAAAATATTCTGGAATAGACATTATGGGCGGTTTTATTTTACATAACATTTAATCACAGCAACAGTTCAGATATTATTAAACTCCCATCCAATCAGTTATGATCCAAACTCTCCAATCAAGCTCAGATCCTGTCGTCACTGTCCAATGAAAAACAAGTATCTCCATTTTTTGTCTTTTTTTAGTTGATTACATAATTTGAACACACAAACTGTACCTTAGACTGTGTCAACATTTTGAATTGGACCAACATAAGTCCTCCAGAATTACCTGTAATTAACTCGTTTTACACTGACTTCCATTGAAATTTAAGAAGGTTGCTGTTTTGGAGATACATGTTTTTCATTGGACAGCTGCTATGTGCACTGTTGCTGCAGGGCTGAAAGGGCTGAAAATCACAGAGCCTAGAGGGGTGAAATGGATGGCGCTGGCACCCTCTAGTGTTATAAAGAAAATCTCACATCACTTAATCCTGTTTCTATATACAGTAGAATGTAGTTCTGGAGTTCACATTAACATTAACATTTTCTTTTAGCGATTTAATTTACTATAACCAGCTATAAAACAGTGTAAACAGTGTAAGTCATGGTAAAAGCTTACTGTAAGTAACTGAGTGAGTGGGTCACACTGGTTCCAGAGCCCACCTGAAATCACTGCATAGATCAGGAATACCCCTGGACAGAGTGCCAGTCCATTACAGGGTACCCAACACACTCATTTACTCACACTTAGTGTGCAATTTAGCATCGCCCATTTACATGCCATATGTTTTTAGGCACAGCATCACAGATGCTCATTAGTGTTATGCAAAGGGGAGGTTAGGTTACTCTCTTTACTGGAATTCTCGAAACTATGACAAAAAACGCGAGAACTAAAAAAATAATAATACTTAAAATAAAAAAATATATAGAATATCATTGAAAAGTTACTTTATTTCAGTAATTCAGTTCAAAATGTGATATTTGTTTAAATATTTATTTTAATGTTGATGATACAATGAAATATAAACACAAAAATCTGTGTCTCAGACAGTAAGAATATTATATAAAAACCAATTGGTACTTTCTGCAGTGCTGGAAAATGAAATCCGCATTTGTATAAAAGTTGTCAGCAGAAGGAAGCATGAAGTGCTGTAAGAAAACTCTGACTTTGGACTTGATAATAAAACACAGTGGATCAACACTAGCAGATGACATGTCTCTCCAAACCATCACTGATCATCAGTAAATTTTACATTTCATTTGGAAATTAAGGAACCAGAGTCTGGATGAAGAGTGGAGAGACACACAGTCCAAGCTGTTTGAGGTCTAGTGTGAAGTTTCCACCAATCAGTGAAGGTTTTGGTGTGAGTCATGTCAGCGTACAGTGTCGTGATGACCAGCTACAAACAGTATGGCTCATCTTTTCTGGCAGCAAGCCTCTTCATCACCCCTGAACACCATCCACATCCAGCTGTGAGCACTCTGCATTAAGTTGCTGCACAGCATTCTGCCTGAATTACAGCGCAGAGCCGCTAAGAACACGCTTACAAGACTAAGAAATTAAAGCAGATGATCTGAAGAATGAAAGAGAGTCTAAATCGCGTGCAGATCCCCGCAGGCCTCTGCTCCAGTCCCCGAACCCTCACAGATGGGGTCAGGATTAATGGGGATGATTTGGAGGGAAATTTAAAACAGAATGCTCTCCTTTTTAAGCGAAGGGTAATCCTGAGGATAAGAGATTGCCTTTTCAGTGCTGCTGAACCACAGTTAATTAGAGCACAGCGGCGTTCGGATCTATTTGGCAGGAAAAGATTTGGAAATGCATTTATGTGGTAGAAAGAGTTAAGTGTCCCAAGTAAAAAAATGGACAAAAGACTACACTGTTAGTTTTATACTGTCTACTCCTCCCTTAAACTCTTTCAAATTTACTCAAACTTCTTTAATATTCCATTCCACCTTAAAAAGTGTATTAAAATTATTTAGCTACTTCCAATGCCAAGTTGAATTTTTAAGTTTCTGTTCCACCTTAAATCATGCAATATTGATGCACGCTATATTCATGCAAAGACGCCAGTTCCACCATAAAATCATTTTAGCCACTATAATCATTCAAGCAAGTTAGTTCCACCTTAAATGCTCCCACTATTTTCACACAGCCACATAAACTAATTACACATAAAACAGTAAAGCAGAGGTGATTGGACTAAACTGCTGCACCAATTAAGGTGGCACAGCTGCAAATTGGCATATTTTTCTTCTATTTACATTTAACCGTGTAACATTTAACCCCATCACATTTAATCATTTCATATTGAACCCCATCACATTTAACCCTGTAACATTTAACCCCATCAAATTCAACCCTGTTACATTTAACCTCATCACATTCAAACCTGTAACATTTAACCCCTTCACATTCAACCCTGTCATATTTAACCCTTTCACATTCCACCCTGGAACATTTACCCCCAACATATTTAAACCTGTAACATTTAACCCCACCATATTTAAACCTGTAACATTTAACCCCGTCACATTCAACCCTGTCATATTTAACCCTTTCGCATTCCACTCTGGAACATTTAACCCCAACATATTTAACACTGTTACATTTAACCCCATCACTCTCAAACCTGTAACATTTAACCCCATCACATTTAACCCCACCACATTAAAACCTGTCACATTTACCCTCATCACATCCAAACCTGTAACATTTACCCTCATCACATCCAAATCTCTTACATTTAACCCCACCACATTTAACCCCATCACACTGAATCTCATCACATCCAACCCTGTAGCGTTTAACCCCATCATATTCAAACCTGTCACATTTAACCCCATCACATTCAAACCTGTCACATTTAACCCCATCACATTCAAACCTGTCACATTTAACTCCATCACATTCAAACCTGTCATATTTAACCCCATCATTTTCAAACCTGTAACATTTAGCCCCAGCACATTTAACCCCATTACATTTAACCATGTCACATTTAACCCCATCACATCCAAACCTGTAACATTAAACCTCATCACATCCAAACCTGTAACTCATCAAATTCAACCCTGTCAAATTGAACCTTTTGATCTTTTAATATTATGACAACATTGTAACACAAAATTAACCCTGTAACATTTTGAAATGTGAAAGGGTTAAGTTTGTGTTACAATGTTGTCATAATATTAAAATATCACCCATTCTTAGGATTGTCATATTTTTGTTACAAATTCACGTAATGTTTTTAAACACATCGCTCATTTTTGCTGACGCTGCCCTTTTTCTGTCCCTCAGGTTAAGGCCGACTCAGCCTGCATCTGTGAAGACCTTTACTGACTATTTTATGTCTGTCTGTCTGTCTGTCTGTCTTTCTCTTGTTCTCTTTTAATTTTAGCTTGGCTGCTCTTAACGCTTCTGGGAATGATTCATGTCAGTTTCCAGACGGCTGAAGTCACGGTCCTGGAACCACAACCTCAGGGCTGACCCTGGGCCTCCTCCTGCTGCTGGAAGGCCGGGTGGGGAGGGGCGGGGCCGTACGGCTCTGATGACACACTTCCCTGCCCTTTGCGTCCACCGCTGGCTTTTAACAGCCTCTGACTGTAAAAACACACTACGCAGCCCGTAACTCCACATTCACGGCATAGTGATGCAAGCAGGACCACGTGTGTGTACGTGTCCCTTGTTGTGTGTGTGTGTGTGTGCTGCGTCATGGCGGTGGAGCAGTGAGGCACGGAAAGTGCTGGCTGCTGCTGCTGTTTTTAGCACGACTCAAACGTTCTGAAAGCCAGCAGCTCTTTTTAAAGCCCAAATCAGGAATGACTGTAACTCACAGGCCAGTGTTTCGCTCTCCAGTAATTCAGCACTTTCCAATAACAGCAGAATTGATTGTTTAGCCAAACATTTACCCATAGTGTGCTCTTAACCCAAGTGGGCTTGTACTGACCATGCCCCGTGAAATCAAGCCTGATATACAGCTCTGAAACAAATAAGAGACCACTTAAATATGATGAGTTTCTTTGTTTTTACCAAATTAAAAATCTATGCAATATAATCAAGAGGAAGATGGATGATCACAAGCCATCAAACCGAACTGATCTGCTTGCATATTTGCACCAGGATTTGCCATAAAGTTATCCAAAAGCAGTGTGTAAGACTGGTGGAGGAGAACATGATGCCAAGATGCATGAAAACTGTGATTAAAAACCAGGTTTATTCCACCAAATATTGATTTCTGAACTGTTAAAACTTTATGAATATGAACTTGTTTTCTTTGCATTATTTGAGGTTTGAAAGCTCTGCATCTCTTTTGTTATTTCAGCCATTTCTCATTTTCTGCAAATAAATGCTCTAAATGACAATAAATTTATTTGCAATTTGGAAGAAATGTTGTCCATAGTTTATGGAATAAAACCAGAGCAGTACAGTAATCTTCTGATATAATTGTACATCTCACCCACTGGGAAAATACAAAAAAGTTAATTCAACTTAGTTTAGTACATTTTTTTACTTCTGCATCTCAGTTAATGCACAATATACATTGAGGTGAGAGTCATCCCACCTCTCCTGTGACTCACAGAATTCTCCTGCATATTGATAGTAGCTTCCTGACACCCATAAATCAGATACAGTATCCTTGAAAATGGCCTTGCTCTAACTCACTAATAATAAATCACATCCCCTTATCATGAGCACGTCTCTCAGGAACCAGGTTTTGGCTTATCATCCACATTTGCCTCTCTGTTGGTTGGAACTGTTTCAGAAATGCACATTTTGAATACATTACAGTATTTTATTTTTTTATAGCTTTTATTTCTCTTTCGTGAATCTAAAAGTACTGAAAATGGTATTTTATTTTCACTCCCATTTTCAAAAGCATTGTTTGTGAGGGAGAAACTTAAATAAACTCAGATTCGTAAGAAACTTACAGGCTGCTGAGAAGGAAGAACAGCAGGGGGTCCTTCAATCGAAGTCCAAACACTGGATTTGCTCATAGCCTCAGCTGCACTCTAATGCTGGCCAAGCCTTAAGTCCAGCAAAGTTTTGGGCTTGTAAATGTTGGTATTTAATTTCCAAATCCCATCAGACCTTACAGCCAAGCCTAATCTGCTTCCCACGTTCTGGGCCCTGCTTAAGAAAATCCGAGTTTCTGAAGAGATGTTCGCCTGATTAAGGATTTTTTTTCTCTTCGTGTTTGGGTTCTCTAAGCATGGACGAGATAACCAAAAGACAGAATTCAAAATTCACTCAAAAAGGGCCTTCCTACAACTTTGGAAAACATCAGCGTTTCAAAATAAACTACAAAAAACTTCTGCTATGCTGGAGAAGTGTTTCAGTCTTAGCTACCTCATATAACATACACTTTATGGAGACAAAAGTATTGGGACACCTGCACAATCAATAGCATTAAATAGAGTTTATGCTGCTTTTGTTGAACTAATGGTTTCTACTGTCCAAGTAGAAACTGGATGGAGCTCCATCATTCCAGAGAACAGGTTTTGTCTGCTCAAGACAGTCCTATTTTTTTGGCAATATTTCTTTACAGGCACTAGACAAACTGTTTGGGAGCTGGAGAGACAGATGACTCAATTTAACCAGCACTATAAGTAATTCTGGTACATTAAATCAGACTATACTGTTAACAAATAATGCTTTAAACTAACTTAATTAGTAATGTGTTGTAGTTCTACGTCAATTTTTTATGCCAATATGCCTCAGAATAATAATGTTCACTTGTCAGTCCTGATGCTGTCAGTCTGTCTGCTCTGGACTCTGAACTTTACAATAAAGACTCCAATTCCCAGCTTGCAATCACACAGGACTTTCCTGACTCTGCTGATCAGGTGATGCTACAGCAGAACCACTTTTTTTAAGAGGTATGAAAACTTTTGCAAGCCACTGTAGATAACAAATGTAATTGATTTGTGTTATGCCAGCATATATTATTAGCCTAAAAATCAACATCCACTCAAAACACTTTTTTCAGCGTAAAAGAGATTAAAAGTGTTTCACACCAAACCCTGTCATTCTGAATGCCTCTGCTCTCACACATCTTCACTGTTTAATTATGCAAGAATTTTGAAAAGTCAGTGGAATTCCCTCTAAGCTTCATCAGGACTAATGACTTCCTCTCATCATGGGAACAGTAAAGCTTCTGAAGCTAAACTGAGGACATTACGGTTCTGAGATTAACACAGTTTAGAGACACTAGGATTTCTTAAAAAGGCTTTAAAAAAAAGAGACTTGACTTTTACTCTTTAGTATGGAAGCCCATTCCCGCCACCTAAAGAAATACAAATAATCCAGCACATTTTTCTATTATTATTAAGTAAACTGCTATCTCAATATTTTGAGATACTAAGTCATTATTTTGAGATAGTAAGTCCCCACAGTCACTGCTGTCTTACTCTCCCCCTCTCTACTCTTCCCTCTTCACCCACTCAGCGCCCCCTAGTGGTTCTTTACACACCACAGTATGGTAATGACTTAGTATCTCAAAATATTGAGATAGTATCTCAAAATATTGAGATAGTATCTCAAAATAATGACTTATTATCTCAAAATAATGAGAAAGTATCTTAATATAATGACTTACTATCTGAAAATAATTACCTAGCATGTCAAAATATTGAGATATCAGTTTACTTAACAATAATAAAAAAATGTGCTGGATTTTTTTTTTTTTAGGTGGCGGGAATGGGCTTCCATAGATATCTCAATATTTTGACATGCTAGGTAATTATTTTGAGATAGTCAGTCATTATTTTGAGATACTATCTCAATATTTTGAGATACTATCTCAATATTTTTTTTCCTCCAGTGAAGTCTACCATACTGTGGTGTGTAGAGAACCACTAGGGGGCGCTGAGTGGGTGAAGAGAGAAGAGTAGAGAGGGGGAGAGTAAGACAGCAGTGACTGTGGGGACTTACTATCTCATTGGTATTGGGGGGATCAGATCCCCCAATTAAGACTTTAACCCCGTCTAAAGGGGTAAAAAATATAGTTTGGGGAAGTCAAGACAATTAAAATACTTTCTTATTTATAATGTTAAATACTACAAAAATAATGCAGTATCTGTGCCTGGCAGAATATTGTGATACGTTTTTAAGCACCCCTAAAGTGGATCATACCATTCCATGTTAATACGCTTCCTTTGTTTACCTGCCTGCTGGCTCATTATTGGTCGCGTGGCTTGAGTCTAAGTGAAGGTGCGCGAGCTGCTCAAGCTACAGCATAACGTGTAAGTAGCTAACTATCTACTAAACTTTCTTAAATATGCACATTAAACACAGTTTTCCTTACAGAAATAACTCTCATGAATTTGCTATCCCACCTTAAATGCTGCTAATTTACCATTCCACCTTAAATGCTGCTGTCCCGGCAAACAGGCTGCTTTTAAGGTGGAACGGAACATTTAAATCCACGTTGTTTTATAGGGACTGTTTATGATTGCTGCACACCCTGAGCAGAAATGTGTAAAACTCTTAAAACATTTTATCTTCTACTAACTACAGTCTAAAAAGGGGAACTGTGTTTTTAACGTAGAGAAAATGTGTTTTTATGCAGGGAAACTGTGAAGGTGGAATGGAAATGTGTTTTAAGGTGGAATTAAAATTAAAAGCTTCATACACTGCAGGAAAATTAGTGAGAAGGTAAGACTTGTTTTCTATTTTTTTTATTAGGCTACTTTGAAAATTAACAATAGCCAAGCTTTTTAAATGGCATCAGCCAAGCTATATAAATGCATTCCTACATCTCCCCTTAACATTTAATATTGTAGTCCCAGTGTCAAAATATGTGAATGAAATGGGATAAAAGCCTAATCTACAGGGATTTTAAGTCACATTGTTATTTTATATTTATTTAAAGTTAAATAAAAAAAATTCAGTGGGAGAGATCCTGTAAAAATTCTAATTTAATGGAGAAAAGGCTGAAGAAAGATAGCAGCCAATAGCATTGTGTGTGTAATTGCAGGATTAACTGTTAACTGATATTGCAGTATATTATATTATTTATGATTATAAAGGTTATTGTGCGGTATGTGCTACATTAGCTGATGTAATGGTTTTATCTTTTACTTGTTATAGACATTACAGTAAGGAAGCGAGACACTGTTAAGTGAAGCACATGCCTGCGCTGTACTGGTTTTCATTTACACCCCAAAGAAATACTTGACCCCCCCCCCCCCCCCCCCCCCCAATTATCATTGTATAATTCTTGTGATGAGAACCTGATCTGGTTTAAATCCAATCAGCTATTATCTATCAAATACACTTATTGTTAATTGATCTAAACTGCTGACAAGGTGCAGTTTAATCTGACATATTAGCCCTAATAATATACTGCTATGAACAGATGTTGTGTCTGCTGCTCCATGCTGTTTAGACACTAAGAGCTCCATATATGCAGCGTTCACTGCTTGCAGCCCTGCGACACTACATTTACTTATTACAAGCAGCTTCACACTGCATAGATATATATGCACTGGAACACAGAATCTTCTCACTACGTTTACTTTCTTGCTCCCGTGCCAAATGGCTTTGACCAATCAGAAGAGACATTGTACTGACGTGGTTTATTGGTGCGCATTTTGGTGCATTTAGGTTTATGCCTGTGCTTTATGCTCTAAGAATTCTACCAAGTAAGTGTGGAGCTACTTTGAGCTCGTTAATGGTGCATGAACAACCAATTTCCTTGCTATGCCCCTATCACTAGCATTGTAAGCCTGTTAGGAGCATCAGCTAAAAGCACTGTATTTCAGAATGCTTGTGGAAAACAAAGCTATTCGACAAAAGAATCTTCAAAAGATCTTGTACTTGTACTTACTATCATGTTTTACTACACCTCCATTTTAAAGTGTTTAAGGGTTTTAGTAATGTAATGTCCTAGAATGCATTTCCCCCCTTTTCATTTGTACACTATGTACTGTTTTATCTTGTTGTTCTTTGGTCCACCACAAATGTTCCACAACTAGAAAAAAACTGTACACCTTGGTTTAAAATCTGACATTTTATTCTGCTCTGAAAACGTTCTGCTGACGCCTGTGTTGGAAGTGGAATCTTTGTTTTGTTTTTTTTTTCAAACGTGACCACAGCAGTTAAACATGTGCACGCCTCCTCCGTATCCTGAAGAGGCTTTGAGAGCGGAAGACGAGACAGTATACAAAACCCCGCAACACCGGGCAGCGTGTCCACTGACATCTAACACACTTAGAGACAGCTCTCCACAGCCAGAGCTCTCTCTCTCTCTCTCACACACACACAAACATCAGCATCCACATCATGTAACAAGCTTTAGGATAATGGAGCATCATACACAGTTCAAATAGATGTTATAAAGTCCTAATCTGAGAGATTATAGTGAGATAAGTAACAGAAAATGAATACTACAGAACGTCTATAAAGTCCAATTACACACTAAAGTTAATAATAGTAAGCATGTGAAACAGCTACAGCATTGCAATTTTAAAACACCAGAGCAAGGTGTCTGGCCTGCCGACCCCTCCACAGACACCTAGCTCACTCGGGTTGTCAAGCTAAGGACACAGTACCTACATAAACGAGTTTAAAAGGAGTTCAATAACTTCTTCCAGTGCAAGCACTGTTATAAACCAGCTCATGTGGATTTTATATAACATATCCACAGTTGGCTAGCTAGTTTTATGCATCGCTAACTATGTAAGCCTAAGCACAATTCTGTTATTTCAAGAAAAAGATTTCATTGCTCTAAAAAAAAAATACACACCCTATAGTAGGGCTGCAACGATTAGTTGATATAATCGACATTGTTGACTAATCGCTCATTTGTAACAGTACTGCATTGGGGGGACAAAAGCGCATCTGGAGACTAAGTTTGTGTCTCCAAAAGTGACCAAACACAACAGATTACATTTTTAATCACTAAATATCAGTACTTTCAATGTTTGAACAACATTCAGATATTTAAATGCCGTTTAAATGTCATGTTTTGCTGTTTCTATTGTTTTTGTGATTTAGGACATGGAAGAAATAATCGTTGACTCGAAAAAATATACGTCAGATATGTCGATTACCAAAATAATCATTAATTGCAGCCCTACACTATAGATGGAGTTACTACTTTACAGATCCCAGTAATATACTGCAGATAACATAAACAGAACTTGCTGTCAATACATAAGCTCATGATGCTCAGCAGAGACATTCATATCTGATCTGATTCCTCGATCTGCATAGAAATAATTGATTCACCCCTATGAAAAACCTATTTATAGCTGTAGGCCCATTTTTCACATAGCAAAACACTGATTACAAATGTACACACAAGTTACTGAAGCACAGCACGCCGACTCGCAGAACAGCAGATTACTGAGTCAAACTTCTCAGACTCAGTTTGGTGTAGCGATGACTGAGACAGATTTACACTCACGTAAGCTTAGGATCAAAGCCGTAGACGCTGAGAGAGAGAGGAGAACATGTGTGAAACACCGGCTCCGAGAGCCCGGCCATTTCTCAAACCCGGCCTGACAAACAATCAAAGCCCAGCATTTTGATTAGTTATTAGTGAGCGCTCACAGAGAACGCTTAATTGCAGAGACAGTTTAAACAAAAATGTGGGTGGCTAACACAGGAAACAGGGAGAGGGAGAGAGAACGAGAGAGAGAGAGAGAGAGAGAGAGAGAGAGAGAGCATGGCAATCACCTTTGTTATAACACTGGAGGAACAGGGAAAAGAGTCAATCCATTACAGATGGATAAATAAGCAAAAGCCAGAGACTTGACCATTCTGCAAACACACGACCGTTCCAACAGAAACTGGCTGAAAGAAGAAAGGAACGCTCCAGATTTAAGCACAGCGAACGACACGCAGAGGGAAGCATGTGGGAGAACATCAGCTCAAATCCAGCGGAGGAAAACCTGCACATGGGAAACAGCATGGAGTCGAGATTCTGTCTACACTCCTCTATATTCTATTATACCAGAAAAACCAGGAGTCTTTTTCTTTGGCATCATTCAGACTCTTTATTATTTGTAGAATGCAGAGTGCAGGATATAGACATGAGCTACCAGAATGACAGAATCCAACAACAAACAACTTTAAATGGTTATTTCTAAATGATGCCATAGGATAAAAACTAATTTGGTTTTATTAAGAGCACTGGGCCTCATTCACCATTCATATCTTCCTAAGAATCATTCTTAAATTGATCTTGAGTTCTAATAGAAAGTCTACATCAGAATCATGAGTGTTCAAAGTTATGCTTTTATAACCATGGATCCCATTTACTTTATAAGGTGAACACATAACTCACTGGAAAACACTGAGGAATATCCAAATCTTTGTGAAACATCTGTACACGAATTTTACCAAGGATGTACCTTAGTGTGTATGGTATTAATAACCTTCACTTGATATAAAAGTTATTTGCCAATTTAAAAGATCTTCACATGCACAGACTAAGGTTTGAGAAGTATTGAGATTCATTACTCTGTCAGAAGTATAGATACTAGTGTTTAAAATACTTCTGTAGAAGTTGAAGTATCAACTCAAGCTTTTTGCTCTTTAGGTAATAGTGTAACAGTACTGGTTTCAAAACTACTTAAAGTGTAAAAGTAATGTAAGGACATTTTTCTAAAAGCCATAATGACTATAATGCTAGATTTTTGCACCAGGAGTGGCATAAAGTTATCCAAAAGCAGTGTGTAAGACTGGTGGAGGAGAACATGCCAAGATGCATGAAAACAGTGATTAAAAACCGGGGTTATTCCTCCAAATATTGATTTCTGAACTCTTAAAATTGTATGAATATGAGCTTGAACTTTGCATTACTTCAGGTCTAAAAGCTCTGCCAAAAAAAGCTCTAAATGACAATATTTAATGAAGTAATCACTCCAGGTAATTAAGTATTTGTACTTCATTAGGTGAAATCTCTGCTAAAATGCAATGTGTAAATCCTGCAGAGAAAGAGTTAAAGCGATGTTCATGTGAAACCACTTTTGATGTCATAAAGAACTGTGTCTGTAAAAAACAACTTTTAACCTTTAGATCAATTAGATGATTCCTAAAAAGATAAAGGGTTATTTAAGTGATGCTATAGAAGAGGCACATGTTTGTAGATATAGATTTATAAGTGTGAAGAACCATTAAATCAATACTCCTTAAGCCTTCAGATTTTTCCTTCAACTTATTGTCTTTACAAACTTACAATAATGCTTATTTATGGAACCAAAAGTGGTTATTGTATGGCCTCACTCTAAGAAGATGTAGTAGTACACTAATTTGTGCTTTATTTTTTATTTGTTTTTATATATATTTAGATGCATTCTAAGGTTAATTTACATCAGCTGTTCATGTGCATGTTCATATGCTGATGTTTCCAGTTATTCTCAACTTGTTTGTTCTTCTAGCAGAAGAGATCTAGTGTTATATATTTTTTTATTTTTATATAATATTAATTAAATAATTGAATCTGAATTAAATCACAAAATTACTACAGAAGTAAATCATATACTGTAGCTGCTGTAATGCACACATTTTATTTATCTGAAATGATAGTCCAAAACCTTCTTAACTTTCAATGGAAGTCACTGTAAAAAGATGTAAAATGTATTTTTGAAGTATTTCTATTAGTCCACTCATCATGAATTTCTGATATATATTGCATTATATGCAATATATGAATTATGAATTTTAAATGTACTTTATATGATATAGTACAAGCCAGTATAATTTACTGTTTCATATACAGTATGTGAGATACAGTATATGTCATGTGTGTGTGTGTAGATGGATTAATTCATTACTAAACGTTTGACACAATATAAATATATGAATAAAAATATGAAGACCAAAGTATAGACTATTAAAAATAGTATAAACCACATGCTGCCACCTAAAAACATAAAAAAACATAAAACATATATTCCTTCCACCCAAAAAAGTTTTCAGCTTCAAAATGGCAAGTTTCTCTAGAAATCAGACTTCTTTTTTTTGTAATTTATATTAAAATATGAGGTGACAGATTCACATTTTGCCAAAAAGTAAAAAAGAAACAGTAAAAAAAAAACGTTATATAAAATATATAATTTCCTATAAAGCCAAACTCATCCTTTAAAAAAGTCTCTTCACTAGCCGTCTGAGAGGACATTTAAGGTCAGCACACCACTACACCTCCAACCAGCAGCTCACCAGCAAACCCAGCTCACCAAAACAACTAAATTTATTTAAATAAAATTACCACCAGTTATCAATACCAGCTTTTAAGCTTTATCTGTTGTTTTAACCCTTTAAACCCTAACAGATATATGTGTCACTTTACTGAGCTGCAAGATTTACTGCTTACAGTTATAGAGTTATAAGGCATTACATTTGGGACAATATATATGTATAACTACTAGTGATGTATGTATATATATATATATATATATATATATATATATATATATATATATATATATACTGTATATATAATAGAATTATCAGGCAGATTTATTATTAATGTATTAATTAATCCTAATGCAGGAAGAACTGTGACTGTTTAGTAACCATTTAAATATCAGCATATTTTGTGGAGTCCCACAGGGTTCAAATTTGGCAGTGTCATTATTGGAGGTCAAAGCTTGCAGAAGTGTTTAAGGAGTAAAGATTTAAGTTGCAGAATAGCTTTACAAAGCTTTATGATGCAAAACAAAGCAACAAATTACAATTAAATAAAACTAGCAATAATTACAAAAATAAGTGACAACAGTAAGGAACAAAGATAACAATAATTAAAGAAAAAAATGATATAAAGGCCTGTTATTCTGTAAATGCCACCATAGATGTTAATTGAAAGCAGTGTGTTCTGAGAACACTGAAGAGCGTGGGAGCACATACAGACCTCTACAGTTTAAGGGGTTAATAAAAAGCTCTACTCATATAAATGCTCCTTCATGATGAGACAAAAGTGGATAAAACGCCAAGTCACGTCCAAACAGCAACAGGCTGGACACTGGTCAGCACTTCAGGTGACCTCAGGACTCCTAAGTGACAAGTCTGTCTCTCTCTCTCTTTCTCTTTATCTATCCATCTATCCATCTCTTTATCCCTCTCTCCTCCTTTAAGTCAAACTAATAAAAAACACACACAGCACTCACCATCCACCAGGTTTTGGCCGTCATGTCGTAGCAGAGCTGCCACTTCACAGTGTTTTCCGCTGGGTTGCCACCCATGTGTGTGATGTTGGGGAGCTCCATGAAGAGAAACGGATCCAAGAAAAAGAAAGGAAAGTGGAAGAGGTAGACAGAAAGAGAGAAAAAAAGAAAGAGAGATGGATCTCAAAGTTCTCAGAGTATCTCCAAAGTATCCCAAACACAAGAGCTTCCAAAGCTCCAGAGCAGCACCATCCTCCCTGCCATCATCCTCAGACTCACCTCCTCTACAGACTGGCCAGCCAACGAGAGAGAGAGAGAGAGAGAGAGAAAAAGAGAGAAAAAGAGGGTAAGGCCGGTAGGATTAAGACACCAACAGCAGAGAACACACACACACTCTCTAAACCAGACCATTCCCATTCACACACACCCGCACCACAAACTGTAAGGCAAAGCCGGTAATGCCAGCTGTGCTGGAACGCACACACACACACACACACACACATACGGTATGCTTGTTTTCATACAACGTCATGATGTCCCTGTATATGTATGTATGTGTGTGTGCTTATTTTTCAAATAGATCTCCAAAATAGTAACAGGAGAATGAAAAAATGGCTTTCAATTATAGTCAATGTAAAAAGACATTTAGTAGCATTTCTATTTTTATAGTCTATTCATCATGATCTATAGGCGAGCCGTGCAGCTTGATTTAGGGTTCATCAGTGTGACTTTGCTATCGTAACGACAGGAAAAGTATGCCTTGTCCAGCTAAAAATAGTGCCAAAGTTATGCAATGATTTTCTTAATTAATCATTGCTTTGGGTTTTTTAGGCGTAATGTGAAATAAAATATTCAGCGTGTCATTTGCTACTTCTTTTGAGAGCCAGGTGAGCTCTGACTTTGGCGGATTGCTATTTTAACGGCACATCACTCCTGCGCTTCTCAGCAGAGAAAACTGCGTTGTGCGTTCACGTTATGAAGGTATGCAAATAGGTAATTTAGCATAAAAAGTAATGTTATTTTATTTAGTATTGTGTTTATTGTTGATGTGCTGCTGTGTGTCCATGTGTGTGTAATGGGCAGGGGTGTGTGCTCTGTATTGAGCTGCAGGGTGCCTGCATTGCTAAGATAGCAATGAACATCTGACTGTTGACTGTTGACTCTTGCATCTGAGCACCAAATCCTATATATATATATATATAGTATGTAATAGTTGTGTGTGTGTGTAGTTATAATATACAGTATGTAAGAGTATGTCAAGCAGTCAACATTCTCTTCCCAAGAGGTACACTAGCCAAAAGTAACCTTTGAGAGCCTTTTTATAGGGCAGTGAAGTTTCTATACTGTACATCTGCATGCCAAGTATTTCAGTATTATATGTATATATAACTATTAGTACATATACAGCTCTGGGGAAAAAAAAAGAGAACACTTAATAATTATGAGTTTCTTTGATTTTACCAAATTGAAAGTCTCTGAAATATATTCAAAAGGAAGATGGATGATAACAAGCCATCAAACTAAACTGAAATGCTTGAATTTTTGCACCAGGAGTAAAGGCATAAATTATGTTATCCAAAAGTAGTGTGTAAGACTGGTGGAGGAGAACATGATGCCAATATGCATGAAAACTGTGATTAATAAACAGGCTTATTAAGCACCATATATCGATTTCTGAACTCTTAAAACTTTTTCAGCCATTTCTCATTTTCTGCAAATAAATGTTGTAAATGACAATATTTTTATTTAAAATTTGCAAGAAATAATGTTCATTTTACTCAAAAATATACCAATAAATAGCAAAATCAGAGACACTGATTCAGAAACTGAAGTGATCTCTTAGTTTTTTTCCAGAGCTGTATATACAATATGTATGTGTGCATTATATTAAGCCTAATCCTCATAGACCCAAACATAGTGGTTGTGCTATTCAAACCATTAAAAACATGGAGTTCTGTAAAATCTACAGAGTCAGGAATCTTTCGCAGCTCTGGTTCTTGTTTCCTGTTTGGTTTTTCATTCTTATTTTTCTTGATAAAGTGTAACAAACACAAACACTCACAAACACATACAAAACACATCTCACTGGTTTTATTAAAACAGAAAAAACATGCATAATGTGAGAGAAACAAAAAAGCAAAAAAAAGAGGTGATAGTCTGGGTGAATCTGCACCATCCAAACCTTTCCACACATGGACTGCCTAAAGGAGAAGAAGCAGAAAACAGTCTGTCCCATAGAATCTGCCACACTACAAAGGGTCCCTCCTACACCCTGGACTGACCACAATGATGCCACCCGCCTTCATCCAGCCTCAGTTTCCATTAACTAACAGCATACGGGCGGGCAGTCAGCGACTGGGTGCTGGGAGCCTCTACTGGAGTTACACACTCAGGCTGATCTCAGCTTTTACAGACAGAGAAGAAGAGCAGATACCTGACCAGAGTGACCAGTACAGAGAGTCCATCAGCACCAGCAGAGCTGAGTAGGCTACAGACTCTCACACACAGCTGGAGTCAGTTAACCACTCATCCCCCTGGGCTTTATTTTCTTTACATGTGCCTTCACTTACTCATGTGTACTCATACTTAAAGGAGAACTCTGGTGTAAAATAGACTTGGTGTAAAAGTAAAACATGATAAAAAGTACTTACCTTTGATTAACAGCACACCTCTGTTCTTCCACAGCGTTCTGAGATCCAGAAATTTTACCAGTTTGTCCAAAAACCCTTAAGACTGGGTGACACGGGGCAAAATTTGCACCGATAAATCGCTTTTTCCACTGTTATCCAGCTCAAAGTAGCTCCACACCTCCTTGCTAGAATCTGGAGAGCCCTGACATTTAAAACGAGGCGTTAATATCTTAAAAAGTGCACAAGAAGTTTATTAAAAACCACTTTTTACATCTCATAACTCTAGTTATCCCATAACTAAGTTATTAATGCTTCGTTTAAAATGTCAGGGCTTTCCAGATTCTAGCAAGGAGGTGTGGAGCTACTTTGAGCTGGATAACGGTGGAAAAAGGGATTTATTGGTGTAAATTAAGCCCCGTGTCACCCAGTCTGAAGCGTGTTTGGACAAACTGTTAAAATTTCTGGATCTTGGAACGCTGTGGGAGAACGGAGGTGTGCTATTTATCAAAGGTAAGTAATTTTTATCATGTTTTACTACAACAAAAGTCAACTTTACACTGGAGTTCTCCTTTAAGTAAACAGAGCTCTATGGGGGCTCAGAGTGGTCCACCAGACTAAGGCACTATCACTATGGTCCAAGGATTGATGGTTCGAATCCCAAATTATGCTGCTTGCCATCAGCAGCCAGAGTCTGAGAGACCAGTCTAGAGACCAGTGGCCATGATCTCTCTGGGTCATCACTGCCAAGGTGATGTCGGTCAGCACAGGCTTCTGTGAGCTGATGTATAGGAACTGAGTCGCTGCACTTTCCTCCAAGTATGCTGTAATGCTATACAGTAGTGCTACATCAGCAACAATTGGAAAAGAGGCGATGACTGACTTCACACGTGTCAGAGGAGGCATGTGCTAGTCTTTACTCTCCTGGTGTTGAGACATCACTAGTGATGGGGGGAGTTCTTGCCTTGCCTATATTAGATTTTTAAAATATATTTATAAATGAAAAACAGAGCTTAATGTACAATGTGTTAAATTTCGTTCTCACACTGAAAAACTCCACAAGCTTTTATATTGTCTGTATTCACTGTAACACATTTCTGTCATTTTCACAGCATTACTACCGTCAAATGAACAAATTCATATTGTGGAACCTGTATGCAGCGTGTTACTGTAGATCTCCACTGTCATATTAGAAAATTACTGCACTGCAAAAGGGCCAGGACATTTCTTTAATGAAGTAGAATAAAAGATAACAATAGAAGTAGAATAATAATAAAAAAGGGCACTTTTATTAGATTAATCATGATGGGGCTGATCAAACATTTTTGGTGTCTCCTTGCTCCAAAAACACCTGATCTAAATGATCAGCTTGTTATTAAAAAGGGAAAAACTAAATTTAAGTTTGATATATCCATAAGGCCTCCCAAGCTTCTACCAAAAATGTCTTTTTCCTTCCAAAGAATATAACTCATGCCATAGAGGGTTAAAACCTTATTTTGTCTTATAACATTACTATTTTGAAAACGTTTAACTTATATGAAAGCTTTTTTCTCTGTCTTTTTGCCAGAACTGGTGCGAAATGCATTCTGAGATATTGGATTATTCCATGTCCACATAAATCCGAACTTTAGCTGCAACTGATGAATGTTTTCTGAGTCTACAAGAACACATTTACAGATGAGTATGCAGACTAAGAAACGGAATAAGTGTGTGTAAAGATGTATTAAGTGATAGCAAGCATGACAAATGGTTTTAAAATCTTCCGTTTATTTGAGTAGAGTGTATTACCGAACTTCAGCTTGGTGTTTATTGTGGTACTGCTCTGTTAGATTCATAACTAATGCCAGCAGGGAGAGAGAAACCCTGGAGAGGAGCTCCATAGGTGCTTCGTTTTATAACTAATCCAGTTCATTCTGAAGACAGTAATGCAAACTCTGAGAAAAGTACTGAAAATCACACACTTCCATAAAAATATATTGAGCATCCACCAGTTTACTGGTAACACCAGCTAAATTCCTCCTTTGATGGTGATAGATGACAGTTGGACTTGTCGCTGTTGTTTTTGCCTCTGAATCCGCGTGACCGCACTGTCATTGAGGTTTGTCCTTCTCATCTGAGCCTGACATTCTCGTCTGAGGTTTGCACTTTGTCGAGTTGTCGTGCTCTTTTCTGAAGGCCAGGGGTAGACATGACATGTAGACATGTGGTCCAGAACACTGCAGTGTATGCTCCTGTTTAGCCTAGTACCCTGACTGGACAAGAACAGCAGCTGGACAGCAGCTCCAGTTGGTATATTTGGGTCAAGAACTTCTTGGGCATACAGAAGCCTTATCTCGATGGTGGTTCTCCTCGGCTTAGAGAAGAGCTTTACTGTAGCCCTCTTTCCCATTTGAATTAGTCAGTCTTTAAACCATTTGCGGCCCGTTTCCTTTTTTGGAGATGCCCGCGAGGTATTTTAGAAATAGAATGAAAGTTGGCCCGCTGTTAAACAGGTTTTTATAATGTGAGATTCAAAGTTTGAACGCTAGGTGTCAGAAACGGGCCAAAGAGTCTAAAAGCAGCGAGAGTGAAGTTGTAGCACAGAAAGCAGGGCAAAGAGTCTAAAAGCGGAGAGGGTGCGCAGTTGTAGTGCCGAAAAACGGGCCAAAGAGTCTAAAAGCGGAGAGGGTGCGCAGTTGTAGTGCCGAAAAACGGGCCAAAGAGTCTAAAAGCGGAGAGGGTGCGCAGTTGAAGCACAGAAAAACGGGCCAAAGAGTCTAAAAGCAGAGAGGGTGCGCAGTTGAAGCACAGAAAAACGGGCCAAAGAGTCTAAAAGCAGAGAGGGTGCGCAGTTGAAGCACAGAAAAACGGGCCAAAGAGTCTAAAAGCAGAGAGGGTGCGCAGTTGAAGCACAGAAAAACGTGCCAAAGAGTCTAAAAGCAGAGAGGGTGCGCAGTTGAAGCGCAGAAAAACAGGCCAAAGAGTCTAAAAGCGGAGAGAGTGCGCAGTTGTAGTGCAAAAGAGTCTAAAAGTTACCGTAATTAAGGAGTTTAATATTAAGAGACATCATGAAATCATCAATTTGAAAAATCTTAGTTTACACAACACTGTCACAGATAGATAAAGATAGTAAGTCAAGTAAAATGGTGTGTAAATGAAAGTAATCAGGAAAATGTATTATTTAAAGTGGTATATTTCATTATTTGTTTTATTATAGAGTCTGTGGCCCGTGACTTCAAATATATTTCTCTTTCTGGCCCCCAACAAAAAAAGTTTGGACACCCCTGATTTACAGTATCCATCAGAAATTGTTAAAAGACTCTAGAAATAAAACACAAACCTTGAAATAGTTTACACTGTATAAAGCAAATTAATTGTCAAAATTTACAAATTGTAGTTGAACCCTATTTGAGGCTAAACCAACAACTTTGCACATGCTCAGTTTGACTCATTAGATAAATGTGGTCACAGTTTTTTTTTAACATAAATGAACTAAAGAAATAGTATTGTGCCACTACATGAATTTGATTAATGTAAAATGTGTTGGCGACAACTTTTAAAAAATATCTAGTTTATCCTAAAGGATAGTCAGCTAAAGTCCTGACGCTTGTCTGCCTGCTCTGGACTCTAAACTTTACAACTAGGACTCCAATTCCCAGCATGCTCTCTCAGCAGACTTCCCTGACTCTGCTGATCACGTTCAAACTCGCCGAGCTTCTGATTACCCACACTTGGTCTGTGTTTGTATAAATACCACCCGTTCCTTTAGTTTGTTTCCTATTGTTACCAACCCTTTTTGCGTTTTTTACTCTTTTGCACTTTTTTGTTTACTGTTGCCGAATCTATTTTTGTATTTATATTACTCTTTTTGCATAGCCTTTAACCTGTATGGATTTACAGTGTATGACCCTAGTCTAGCCTAAGTCTAATCCCTTTGTTAATAAATTGTTTGATTGGTATCTGCGTGTGTCTGTCCTTGGTTTGGAAAGTTTGACACTTCAAGACATTAGACATTTCATAGAATAAGGTCAACTAAAAAAAATATTAATTATTAAGTTTTTTACATAAGAAAAATGTGATTTTGTTCGAAATTAAAAAGTTGAAAACTTAAAAATCTAGAGCAGCAAGTTTCCTTGAAATGTTGAAATTTAATTTTTATAGGAAACACCCATTATGTCAGACACCTGCCCATCTTCATCAGAGAGAGGTGTGTATACACAGTTTGAAGCTGCTGGAGTTTCTGGAGTAGTGCTTTAGAAAAGCAGCAGTAAAATATGAGGGGTTTTGAATAGTATAATGAAGAGAAAAGATAAAAATAAAAGGTCTGTTACAGAATCATTACTGTCTACCATTACCTGTTAACATAACCAATAATACAGTTATTTTCGGTACGTAATTGACACCACTGGTAGTATCTAACAGTGACTCATTTATTTACATTTACTATTAAATTATTATAAAATCTTCAGCTTTAAGAAGAAAAAAAATGCAATTAATGTGTTAATTGTTTAATTGATTGACACCACTTAGACATAATTAATGTATACTAATTATTAGACCCATAGATCCAATCCCCTTATCCATCATCTGGTACAGCAGCCTCTACTCTAGTAGATCATGTGATTCCATTCACTCATGATTGAGTCCTGAAAACCCCCAACACACTTTTCCAATGTTTTTCCAGCAGACTTACCAAAGTCACCGGTAAGGGAAAGCGGCAGCAGTGGAGGCAGATGTCTCAGTCTCTGGTCCCTGACCCCGACAGGACCAAATCCAGTTCTAACAGGACTGACCCAAGCCTCGTCTGTCCCAGCTGGGGGTTGGAAACCAAACTCATGCACATTCTTTGGTCATCCACAATGATTCATGAACTAGGCCTATTCTGACAATAATGACATGCTCTCTGCTGGTAACCTTTTCTCTCTTTAATTGGCTTCTCTCAGCCGTTTTCATGATTCTTCATCAAGGGTGTGTGGTGATTTTTGCGGAGTCACCGTCGAACAGCCGCATTTTCATTCCCAGCCAAGAATAAAAGAGGGAAAATATAGGATACATGTGAAAACATGGCTGTGCCCACATCATACTGTATATAACGTTTCTGAGGGCATGTACAGTCATAAATATGCTGTTTTGAACCCACATTTAAAAAAACAGTTATTACTAAAATAAGGATGCTAAAAAAAATGATGCAAAAAATGCAATTGGGCTGATTCAGCAATATTCAGTACCATACCATACAAAAACAAGGGCCCACATCTATAGAGGAAAATATTTATCATTAGAAATGAATCTCTTTTTTATTTTACTATCAAAATATGGTCTGTATAGGAAAACATCAAATGAAAAAAAAAAAAAAAAACATTAAAATGTCAAAAGCATTCTTTACCTGAGTGAATCAGTTCTAGTGTCAAGCTTTTGTTTTGTTCTTTTGTTCTGTCCCATCCCAGTTTTTGTTAATCATGTGCTTCGTCTCCGCCTTGTTTCCTCCCTTGCCCCACCTAATTTTCCCACCTATGCTAATAAATAGTTGCAGGAGCCAATGGGAAATGTGCAAGCTTAAGTAAGTTTAGATCAATGAAAAAAATAAGAAGTAAGTTATAAGAATTATTGTTCAAATATTTTACCTAAGCTCCATAATTAACCAAACCAAAACCAACCGTTCTACAGTATGACCTTCAAAATTTAGAGAAAAATAAGAGGCCACTTCAGTTTCTGAATCAGTTACTCTGATTTTGCTATTTATAGGTTTATGTTTGATTAAAATTAACATTTTGGTTTTATATTATAAACTACGGACAACATTTCTCCCAAATTCTAAATAAAAATATTGTCATTTAGAGCATTTATTTGCAGAAAATGAGAAATAGCTGAAATAACAAAAAAGATGCAGAACTTTCAGACCATATCAAGTTCGTATCATAAAGTTTAAAGAGTTCAGAAATCAATATTTGGTGGAATAACCCTGGTTTTTAATCACAGTTTTTTTTATGCATCTTGGCATCATGTTCTCCTCCACCAGTCTTACACACTGCTTTTGGATAACTTTATGCCTTAAAGTTGGCACTCCTGGCGCAAAAATTCAAGAACTTCAGCTTGGTTTGATAAGTTGTGATCATCCATCTTCCTCTTGATTATACTCCTGAGGTTTTCTATTTGGTAAAATCAAAGAAACTCATTATTTTATAACATTATTTTATATTTTATTATTTTTCCAGGTGTGATGAAAGCCCTGTTATCTTCCTCATGTGAAGTCACATGACAACCCATAGGCTAAGAAGCCATTTCCAGTTATATCGGGATAGAGGAGAGGCATTGCACACTTCCAGGAATATCTTTAAGAAAAGAGAGCGAGCCCATGAGAAATTGAGCTTTAAATAAGGCTGTGGATGGTCAGCATGGGTCTGTGCCATCAGAGCAGCAAATGTCAAGTTTCTGTTTATAAGCAAAGGGAGACATGTATGAATGCTAGCTGTAATTACACAATCTGTGGAGGACGTTCTTGGGTGACCTCCAGCGCAGAAAAGCAATAGACGATGGGGAGGAGAGTGACAGAACATATGGGTCAGATCCAGCTGCTTCTGATAACTAGAATATCTACAGTAAAACGGAGCTGTTGGACTGTACTTATCCTCATTATACACTAAAATATACATGCTGTAAAAAGCCAGGCAGCAACGTTAGATTTACATCCAGAAGTGTTACATACGTTGTTTAAACTCAAATGATTTAAGTCTGTTTTACATAAAATTGGATATTTCTAAACAATACTCAACTATTTTGAGTTAGTTGAACATTTTTGGGCTCATTTAATACATTCAAACGCAGATCTTTGAGTTGATCCAACTTATAATAACTGAGTAGACTCTGTTTTGTCATTGGCAGCTTCTTTTCCATTGGCTTCTGTCACAATCTATTTGCATACTGGGTGTGTCCAACACTTTCTGACACTCACCATCAGTGTGTAGTGATTCCCCCTGAGCTACCATAGAAATAAATCAACTTCCCCTTTGATGTTCTAAGTTATGCTAACTTAAGTTTTCATTCCCCATTACTTAACTTTTTTAAGGCAAGCGGTTTCCTGTACATTGGTTCAGAAGTTTAGGCATCAAATAAAATTACCTGGAAGATTTTTCTTGAAATAAAAAATGTTTATTCTGATGTTATATAGAGTTTATTTATTAGACTACATACATTTACTGAAAACTGATCACTAACTTCTTTATGTTTATTTTGGCTTATTCTTCTAATATTATATAGAGTTAATTACAGGTAGACCCTCTTACTGATTACTGACTGTTTATTTGGGTTTATTCTAATGTAGTATAAAGTTAATTACAGGTAGACTCTCTCACTGGCGATTAGCTTTATGTTTATTTGTGTTTATTCTAATGTTAAATAGAATAAATAAATAAATAAATAGAAGAGTTGATTACACATAGACACTGTCACTGAACACTGACCTTGTCATTTTGGGTTTAGTATTCTATTGTTATGTAGATTGAATTACAAGTAGACACTCTCACTGATCGCTGACTTTATGTTTATTTAAATATATTCTAATGTTATATAGAGTTAATTACAGGTAGAAACTTTCTCTGATTACTGACTTTATATTTATTTGGCTTTGTTCTACTGTTATATAAAGTTAATTACAGGTAGACACTCACTGGGTACTAGGTTAATGTTTATATGGGTTTAGTGTTCTAATGTTATATAGAGTTAATTACAGGTAGACACGCCCTCTGACCACTGACTTTATGTTTATTTGGGTTTATTCTAACGTTATATAAAGTTAATTACAGGTAGACATTCTCACTGGCGACTAGCTTTGTATTTATTTGGGTTTAGTATTTTAATGTTATGTAGATTTAATTACATGTAGACACTCTCACTTACTAATGACTTTATGTCCATTTGGGTTTATTATTCTAACGTATAAAGTTAATATATCAAGTTAATTACAGGTAGACATTCTCATTGGCGACTAGGTTTAGGTTTATTTGGGTTTATCCTAATGTTATATAGAGTTTTTTTACAGTACCAACTTGTGAACACTGGTTGTTTTCACAAGCCTGTTAAATGTGTCTCTGTCCTCTTACTTGCTTTAAAAAGAGCCTCTACTAATTTGGGAAGATTTCCTTCTGGATATTGGAACATTGATGTGAGCAGGATTTGATTGCATTTAGCCTCACCCTGGAATCAGTGAGGTTCTGTAGTGATCTTGGATGATTAGGTTTTGCCACTATTACCCCTTCTAAAGGTATTGGATGGAACTTCAGAGACATCACTTTAGAGACCCCTGTAGCCTGGTGTAGGAGAGCTTTATATACCTCTTCCTCTAACATTTTTTTGGCGTAGTGTTTTTCTATGGGAGATACTCACCTAAAAGCCTGTATCGGCAGTGGGTGCACCGTAATTAGAAGGGGTGTCTGGATACTTTTGGACATACATGGTACATACAGATCATGGTTCTAACAGAGCATTCTGAAGTGAACAGTATCCAGGCAAGCTGTGTTTAGGGGTCACAGTGTGGCCGAAATTTACAGTTTAAGTTTGTTAAACGGGAACTGCTTTGGAAAATGAGGCCATAATTTATGTCTGCATGTGCCATACTTGCAAATTACTGTGCTATGGCGGCATGTTAGAATGAGTATCTGTTAGTGGCTGTGTGATTACCCTAACGTCTCTAACACCCTCCCAGAATTCCCTGTGCTGCTGCTGCTGCTGCTGGTGCCCTGGGTGGCAGGCCCATGCCTTACCTCTCTCTCTGTTAACGAGGTAATCGTAGACCACTTGCAGCACTCCACCTCCGTCCAACTACAGGCCCCGGCCCAGACTCCAATTAGTGGTCGCACTAACGGGCAGTGATTATGCCTGCTCTTCAAATTAGGCCGGACCGCAGGTTTAAACACTGCCGGGGGGTAACGGCAGCCTGTCCGTGGGCCGATCAGCGGGAGTCGCTCCGCGCTAATTAAAGGCCGCCATTGCATTTGTTTCTGTTGATTATGTTTCAGAATATTCTGTTTCGTGGAAATTCAATGCCGCCCATGTATGAGAATGAGTCAACATGTTCGGATATCATGTGTTAGAAGGTCCAGCATTTTCTCCAGATGTTGAGGGCTGGAGGTCCAGCCAGTAAGATCGGGCTGGGCCAGATTATTCTGTGCTTTTTGGAGGCAGAAGCAGGATTTGGTTGGACACGGATAGGCTTGTGACAGTTTGGCCCAGTCAGAAATACTTATTTCACTGTAGTGACGTCCCAGAAACCTGTTTCTCAGTAAGGCTGTGAGATAAATGGTATTTATATTTTTACTGTGAAGAAGCTTTTCACAATAACACACTGAAAGTGCTGCAACAACAGAAAACTCTAACTGCATTACCTGTGTGCAGCAACAGAGGGAGGACTGAAGACTAAAGAGGCAGACCAAGGTAGAGTGAGACACTGCAAGGTAGACTGATGTAGAGTGAGGTAGGGTAGGTTATAGTGAGGTAGAGCAAGATAGATCAAGGTAGAGTGAGAAAGAGTGAGGCAAAGTGAGGAAGACAAGGAAGAGTTAGGTACACTAGGGTAGAGCGAGGTAAACCAAGGTAGAGCGAGGTAAAGAGTGAGGTCATGTGAGACAGAGTGAGGTACAGTGAGTGAAACAGCAAGGTACAGTGAAGTAGAGTGAGGTACACCAAGGCAGAGTGAGGTCAAGTAAGACAAAGCAAGGCAGAGTTAATTAGAGCAAGATAAAGAGATGTAGGGTGAGATACAGAAAAGTACAGTGAGGTAGAGTGAGATAGAGCAAGGTAGAGTGAGGTAAAGTAAGGTAAAGTGATGTAGAGTGAGGTACAGAGAAGTACATGAGGTAAAGTGAGATAGAGCAAGGTAGAGTGAGGTACAGGGAGGTACAGAGAAGTACAGTGAGGTAGAATGAGGTAAAGTGAGAGAGAGCAAGGTAGACTAAGGTACAGGGAGGTAGACTAAGGTACAGGGAGGTAGACTAAGGTACAGGGAGGTAGAGTGAGGTACAGAGAAGTACAGTGAGGAAAAGTGATACAGAGCAAGGTAGAGTGAGGTACAGGGAGGTAGAGTGAGGTAAAGTAAGGTAAAGTGATGTAGAGTGAGGTACAGAGAGGTAGAGTGAGGTACAGGGAGGTAGAGTGTGGTAAAGTGAGACAGAGTGAGGTAGAGTAAGCTAACAAACATTATTAAGCTATTAAACATTTTTTATTTTATTTTTTTCATTTATTCAGTAAAACACTGAAAGGGCTTTTTTGCCATTTCCAGACAAATAGATCCAGTTCCCTTCCTTGGAGCCATTTTTTGAACTGCCTGATTTTTTGCACCAGGAGTAAAGCAGCATAAAGTTATCCAAAAGCAGTGTGTAAGACTGGTGGAGGAAGAGAACATGATGCCAAGATGCATAAAAACTGTGTTTAAAAAACAGGGTTATTGCACCAAATATTGAACTCTTAAAACTTTATGAATATGAACTTGTTTCATGTTCTGCAAATAAATTCTCTAAATCACAATATTTTAATTTGGAATTTGGGAGAAATGTTGCCTGTAGTTTATAGAATAAAACAACAATGTTCATTTTACTCAAACATAAACCTACAAATAGCAAAATCTGAGAAACTGAATCACTCTATTAGTTTTTTTCCAGAGCTGCATTAGTCCTGTGTTAGTCCTGAACTGTCTCCCTCTAGTGGACAACAGAGGAAACGCAGTTTATCTACAGTTACTCAGCTAAATCTCAATAAACAGGTTAATCTAGGACCAGTACAACTCCTGGAGTTCTTATCTACAGATCAGATTTAACACCTGGGTTTAGATTTTAAATGGGCTAAAGGGGTATAAAGCCCCCAGTATTGAGCTGTGGAGCAGTGGCACTGGGTTCTCTGAAAGGATGGTGTTTCATCCAGATTTGGGGTGATGACCAACCATCCAACATCTTGACCTCACTAAAGGATCAGGTGTGTGTGGTAGATAAACTCTGAGGGCTGGCAGGTCTCCAGCACCTGTGTTGAGAATTCAATTCTAATTTTAACAAAGAAAAGAGGTATCGGAGCAGTCATTAGAGAACAGTGGGAGGTGAGTGAAACAAGGGGCTTTAGAATAATTAGATTAACATTACAAACACAGCTATTGTTCCCGAGGAAATGCTGTGAATACGTTTATTAACAGAGCTATTGTAGAGAGTGTGGAGCTGATGAAACTTTCTTAATCTGCAAATTGACACATTTATCGAAAGATCACCTGCAGTTCATTAATACAACCCCAAACTGCTGAACGTTTTTTTATATATATAAGAAAATTCAGCATATGAAATGTCCTTATGCTAAGAGTGATCATTCCATATGTTACCTATAATGCCCAAATTTATGCATCTGCTTAATTTAGTTTAACCCTTGTGTGGTGTTCATATTTTTGTTACTCGTTTACTTTGTTCCTGGTATTTAATTCAGCAAAATTATACAATTTTACATTAAAATGCTTTACACATCTCGCTTCACCTAAATTGCAAGCAATATAAACAGCTTACATGGTTAATATTTGCCCTTTACCTTTCTTATGTTACATTTCTTTTAAAAAGTGCTACTCTTTTTTTTATTAGTTTTTTAATAAAATGTAAAAGAAAATGAATTAAACTCAAGATATGAGTAGAAAATTTGTTTAGTTTAAAATTTACAAATGAAGCAATGTTTATTAGCCCTTGGCCAAACATACTGTATGTAATATAAATGGTTGGGGGGGGGGGGGGGGGGTGTACAGTGTGCGTTTATCGAAAATGTGTTTTGATATATGTTTTTCACAAAAAATGAGCCAATGCCAACGAGTTTGAGTTAGAAAAAATATTTTTTTAGTATCATTTGATCAAAAATGAAAACGGGTCCCACAGACCCGAACACCACACAAGGGTTAAATAATTATTGTGCACTTTTTGTAAACCCTATAAACTTCATTTCACTTCTTAAATATTACTGTGTTCATCTGCTATATGATATATTTAACTGAAATTGCTGATTTGAACAACCAATGACTTATAAAGGAAAATCATGAAAATTATTATAGTTGCCCAACCTTTTTAATACCACTCTATGTAGATTATAGATTATATAGTTTATGAAACACAGGGGTTAAACAAATGAAACTGAAACACCTGGTTTTAGACCACACTAATTTATAACAGGAGAGTTGAGCTGCACATTGAATTCGGCCGTGATTTGATCAGCCGTGGTTTTATGTTTTTTGGATACAATCCGGGTTAGCACCCGAACATCCCTTTCAGACAGCTTCCTCTTACAGCGTCCACAGTTAATCCTGTTGGATGTGGTTGGTCCTTCTTGGTGGTACGCTGACATTACCCTGGATACCGTGGCTCTTGATACATCACAAAGACTTGCTGTCTTGGTCACAGATGCGCCAGCAAGACATGCACCAACAATTTGTCCTCTTTTGAACTCTGGTATGTCACCCATAATGTTGTGTGCATTGAAATATTTAGAGCAGGACTGTGCTCTTACCCTGCTAATTGAACCTTCACACTCTGCTCTTACTGGTGCACCAGGCCACGAGGCTGCTCCAATTTAGCCATGAAACCTTCCACAATAAAATGACAAGTGTTTCAGTTTCATTGTTCAACCCCTGTACCTATACAAATGTGTATATGTACATACAGTATATTATAAACACCTATTGGATTTGTTTTCAGATGTTTTTTTTTTTATATTAGAATTCATGTATGTTAAGACACACATGTATAAATACTTTGGTAAAACATTTTTAAAACATTAAAAATAGAAAAAAATACTTGGGTAGAAGTTGAAGTGTTTAACATTTTTTTTGTACTTATTTAGAATTAACTATTATTATATGACACTGAAGCTCCTATTTTAAAATAAACCTTTATTATTGTCATGAATTATTGTACAGTACAAAAAAAATCTTCTCTAGAAGGTTGGCATCAGAACACATGATAAATAAATACACGTCCTCCATTACCCCTAGAGGAGGGTCTCCAATTAAGAATCTCTTCTGGGTTTCTTCGACCACCAGAGGGCATTTTTACAATCAGATTTAAAAACACATAAAACATAAATATTCCATATTTGTCTATAGATCATCTTCATATACAAAAAAACTGATTTGGCTCCTATTAAAATCCAAACATCACACACTGGTAAGGAGAATAAGCGGGATGTAAATAAACTGTGCTGAGGCAGGACTCTCATGACCGCATGTCGTCCCGCCTCCTCATAGTTGTGTGTTATTAGAAGTCCTGAGCAGAGAGAGAGAGAATGCCCTGCGTCCTGCGGTCACTCGCCACAGAGCACGACGTGTTGTTCCCAAACACACTGAAGCTTCTGTTCTCCATGTTCTCCTGCTATCTCTCCACCAAGCCTGCGGTCAGTCAGACTCAGACCTGCCCTGAGAAACACACTCAGTCAGAGTACATATACATATTCACACAATATTTGTGCTTATATTTGTTCATTTTCTGCAGCCAGGTGCACATTACACGTGCTTAATCTGCAGTTCAGCTTTAAAACCATATCCTGTCTGTGAAACATGGTGGTGGGAGTATCATGGTTTGGGCCTTTTTATTGTATCTTTGCCAGGAAAGCTTTTAATCATTGATGCAACAATGGATTAATGGAAAATATGAATTATATCAGCAACTTCTGAAGGAAAATGTAAGGATATCTGTCTGTGAGCTAAATCACGAGAGAATGTGGATCGTGCAGCAAGACAATGACCCTAACGCTGCATTTACACGGCTCCGTTGCATCAACACACATGGTCGCACTGCCCCCCTCCAACTGCTCACATGTAGGCTTGACAAAGGCGTTCCCTGCGTCGTCCAATTAAATCGTTCTAATAAATTTAAATTCTTTTATACAAGCTATTATTATTTTCTATAAATTAAAAATATATAAATGTGTATTGATAAATATAATTAATAAATATGTTCGATTGAGCTTTATTACACTGTCTCGTGAGCAGAATATAGGCTAACAAAAGCAAACTTATCCAATTAAATTATATATTAATATTTTAAAAAACCCCTAGAGACCCCAACAATCTCTGCAGCCTCTCTCCTCGCTGTGTTACTGTGATCAGAGTCCCTGTAAATCAGCAGGGTTTTAATATATGAGGCAGGAAAGCCTGAAACTTCTCTTCCAGGCTTCTCTGGACGCTTAAAAGCGGAACTAAATGTTTTTTTTAGACACTGCGCTGCAGACACGTATCAGGCGAACACGAAAGTTCAGCTCGGCTCAACTATTCATCGCATCGCATCCCCCGCTCGCGACGCATCGGAGCCGTGATGCACCGCGCGACTGCGTTTTTGAAAAACCACACCAGTTCCATCAAGTGTTCTGCAGTGTGCCTGAAGCAGAAGAAGCTGTATCATTTTAAAGAAAGTAGAAGTTTATACTCTGCTGGTAATATAAGAAGGTTTCTCATGTGTGTAAACATTCTCTCTCTCTCTCTCTCTCGCGCTTCACAGAGAATGCTGTTTCAGGCGTCTTCTCATAAAGTTCACACCTCACCTGTTCAGAAAGAAGACCTCCTGCTGGTGAACACTTTCCTCTCAGTCTGAAACAGAGACAAACATACAGAAGATAAACAGCTCATACACTGAGACCCTCATACCAAACAGGGCTCTGCAGTTTAAAATGATACTTTGACAGGAAATCAAATTCAAACTATTTGCTTTTATACAAAATCGATCAAAGCTGATCAGCCAAGAAGTGTTTGGTGTTTTAGAATAGCTTCTTTAGTTTTGTATATATATATATATATATATATATAGTATATATACTCCTTGTAAAATCTAAATGTAATCATTGACTGTGGAAAAAATGCTATGGTTCCATTTCCTTCCATTCTATAGGAATGAAGTTTTTGATGATTTAGATAGGACTCACGTCTGCGAATCCTGATTGGCCAGAAAATCATGGTGCTGAGACAGAGACCAGCAATGATAGCCACGCCTCCGGTTACCGTTACCATGACAATGTGGTAGAACTGCATGCACCCAGTACAACAAACCAGCGTCCTGTTAAACAGATATCACCACTGTGTGAGAGACATTATAAGACATTATACTCATACCATACCATTACAGATAATGAGCTATACACACACACACACTCACTCATAGATACACACACACATTACAATCAATCCAGAATAGAGTACAATGATCTACTCAGACCTTCTAAAATCCAAACATTTCTGAAATTAGGGGACCATTCCAAGAATGAATTCCATTGGAAAGTCCTCGCCGTCTTCCCTGTCTGCTGAACCACTCTACTAACCTGCTGCTGTCTAATCAAAAACATATATCTCCATTTTTATCAACTTTTAGTTTACTAAATATTTTAAATACGCATTAATAAACTGTCTCTTACATTGTGTCAAATTTTCCTAATTAA
Organism: Astyanax mexicanus; assembly: GCF_023375975.1. Lineage (NCBI taxonomy): Eukaryota > Metazoa > Chordata > Actinopteri > Characiformes > Acestrorhamphidae > Astyanax > Astyanax mexicanus. The sequence continues at coordinate 6,196,552 of NC_064419.1, read as the reverse complement.
TGGACCAATTGAAATTCTCCAACATGACCTGAAATCAACAAAGGTTTTATTTCTCTTCTGTAAAGTTACTGTTTTGGAGATACTTGTTTTTTATTGGACAGCACAGATATATTTACTACAATATATATACACACACACACACACACATACACATATATATATATATATATATATATATATATATATATATATATATATATATATATGCACTGTGCTGGTCTTACCGGCAGGGATACAGGCCCTGGATCAGCATGACCGCAAGTCCGTTGGACACCTTGTCTGTAAAGCTCATCGCTCCATACACAAATGCCCCACTTTGCTGTAAGAAAATGAAATGATAGTAAAAGGAAAGACAAGAATAAGAGAATAATAATAAAAGATAGATAGATAGATAGATAGATAGATAGATAGATAGATAGATAGATAGATAGATAGATAGATAGATAGATAGATAGATAGATAGATATATAGAGGCATCCAGCAGCAACAACACAATACAATAAGAAACATATTCAAACATAAATTAAAACAAAGAAAAAATATATAAGGCTATAAAAAACTTACTATACAAGGTAAACATATATCTGTACATGGAGCAGTGCAGTAGATGTTGCTAATTGTCAATTAATAATTAAATAATTGACAATTAGCAATGTGCAATGACATTGATTATGAAGCTCAACGGCCACAGCAGAATACAGCTGCCAAACTGGACCTCACCGTCTGATCTCCAATCAGATTAGCAGTCATGGACAGGGACATGACCAGGATAACGGCAGAGCCGGATCCAAGCAGTACGGCGGCTCCAAACACCCGGGAGCCCATCTGCAGATCCAGCAGCACCCAGACAGCAAAGCCCAGGATGGGCATCAAGCCTAGAAAATACGTCATCTAAGAAAACAGAGAGATGATTTTTTTTTTATTATTATTTAATTTTATAAAAACAAAGAGAGACGTCTGCTGTAGCCAATAAAAACTAGGGTCCATTTCTTTTATCAGTGTAGGATTGTGATCATTAGAGGAAGTGTGTAGACTCACTGTGGTACCGATTCGTTTGCTGACAGGCTTCATGCCCAGAGAGGACACGAATCCACTGACGTAGATCACCAGCGGAATGGTGGCAATGTATTTCTGCCAATACATTCAGTATAATACGTTAATACAAAATTATAAAAAAATATATTTTATTAACTGTTTAAAATGCACCCAGATTGCTGCAAAACTCAACATTCAGTTATGTCTCAGGCAGATATGTGAATAATTACAGTTGTGGTCTGATTAGAAACTGGGTCTTAATCACTACAGGGCTTAAAAGTGCTTCCTACACTTTTAAGCCTATAAAAAGGCTTTCAAAGGTTGCTTTTGTGTAGTGCACCTCTTGTTGAGAGACTGTTGACTGCTAAAAATACCTCCACACATTGGTGTAGGAACCGGGGAGGGATGCAAAATCAGAAACAGGTGGATTTGTTCCTCCCCCCAATAAAATGATACCGCAGAAAAAGCAGAAATTGTTTTAAAATAAACGTTTATTTTGAAAGCGCCCCTAAAATCTACACTACTGCCATGATAAGAACCCTTCGGGAATTATCTTCTCTTTTTATTTATGCAGAAGGTATATATGTGCTGCCGACAGAGGGTGCTTTTCATGGTGGGGGTGCAGATTTTGGCACTACTATGGTGCCGAATTCAGAGGCTTTTTAAAATGTATTTCTTGGCTGAATTTCACTCTTACCTTTGGTAGTAGTAAAGAATTGATCAGAAACATTGAGATGTAGGTCTGAGAGAGGTTGACGATCAGTCGGGTGCACATGTAAAGAAGAGCCACCTGCAGAACATTAAACAACAACAGAGACCACTACTGAATGTAGCGCTGGGCAATCATGAATTGATATATGTACATCAACTCTTAATTCAGTTCCAGTTTGTTACCATTTTTTTTATTTTAATTACCGTCTCTATTAATTTCAGTTTTTGTTATTTTGTTCGTTTTCGTTAATGATAATTACTTTCCTCCGCTTGTTATTATTAATTAAATTAAGAAACATTTTCTTCTGGCAGTTTGTGTAATTCACTAAGGGTGGGTTTTGGCTGTCAAGTAAAAAAAATGATCCAAATCTGTACATGACAATGTGTGCGTGTAAAACTGTGTAAAAAAGGTCAGTCAGTCTTTGTTTTGCAGTGCAGTGTTGAGTCACCTGGTAAAAGGAGGGTTCAGTAAACCAGTGCTTCCACTGCAGCAGAGTCCTGGAGCCGGAGCCGGAGCTGAAGTCAGGCAGCAGGGGGTGGCGTTCCCCCGTCTCGTCCCGCAGCGGCACTCTCTCCTGAGTTCCCATGTGGAAGATGAGTGTGAAGATAGCACCAACACCCAACACGATCAGCGCCAGATCCTGAAAAATCAGAGTTAAATTCACCACTGATTCAGAACTCATCATTACTCACCACTGTATATTAAGTATATAATGTATATGTATATAAATATAATCCAGTCAAAGACAGGTGTGGTCCCTGGGGTTGTTTGAAGGTAATATTAAATAATAGTATAGATATAGTGTAGAATTGTATTGTACATTGTAGAACAGTACAGTATAGCTTATGGTAGCATAGTATTGTATAGCATACCATTGCTGTCCAATTAAAGACAAGTAATTAATTTTTTGTAGATTTTGTTTTATTGTAGAAATAAAAAATAATAATTTTAACATAAAAGCTGTTCCCGATTTTTTTTTGATGAATGGACCAATAGAAATTGTCCAAAACAATCTAAAATAAACTATTTTTACTTTGACTTCAACTGAAAGTTAAAAAGCTTTTATCTCTCTTCTGTAAATTTGCTGCATAGGAGATACATGTTTTTCATTGGACAGTGACAATATGATACTATAGTATTTTATAATATTGTACAGGAGTGTGCTGTATAGTAAAGTGCAGTGCAGAATATAGAATTATAGAGCTATAGAATTGTATATTATAGTATAATGTAGTATAGCACCGAATTTTATACTACAGTGTCATATACTATTGTGTAGTATAGATTTTTATATTATGGTATTGAATCATATAGTATCAAATATAATTCTATACTATGTTACTATATCTTATAGTATAGTATAAAATGTTATACTATGGTATCATTTTGTATAGTATAGTATATAATTTTATACTATTATGTATCATATTTGATAGTATAGAATTGTATACTATGGTATAATTTAGAATAGTATATAATTTTATACTATGTCACTATATCATATAGTATAGTATAGAATTATATACTATGGTATCATATCGTACAGTATAGTATAGAATTGTATACTGTTATGTGTCATATTGAATAGTTTGGAATTTTATGCTCTTATGTATCATATTGAATAGTATAGAATTTTATACTATGGTATCATTTTGTATAGTATATTATAGAATTTTATACTATTATGTATCATATTTAATAGTATAGAATTGTATAATAAGGTATAATTTCGTATAGTATAGAATTGTATACTATGTTACTATATCATATAGTATAGTATAGAATTGTATACTATGGTGTAGTGTAGTATAGAATTTTGTCAGGAGTGCATAGCAGGGAGAACCAGGGGGCGGACGTAAATGCAGGTAATGCGGATTTATTGCAAAAAATAAATACATAAATAAAAAACCAAAAGAAACACACAACCTAACAGACGTGTAGCACGCACAAGAACCGACAGAAACACTAGTGACAAAGATCCTTAAATATACACACAAGGCGGGAAGGAGAACAGGTAACACCTGGGGACTGACTAATGAGGGGCGGAGCTACAAATGGACACAGGTGAGTGGAAAAACACTGACAGAACACAGGGGCACGGGTCACGTGGGACAACACAGGCACGAGGACAGACAGGAAACAGGGCCAGGCGTGACAGAAGCCTCCCCCTAAACGCGCAGCTCCCGAGGCGCGTAAAAACGAACCCCGGGGGCTGGCGGCGGGGAGAGGCCGGGGAAAACACGAGACGAAACCGGGGACTGAAACGGAGACAGGACAGAGGACAGAGACTGGACGAAAGACTGAGACTGGACGGGAGCCTGAGACTGGACGGGGAACTGGACAGGAGACTGAGACTGGACGAGGAACTGGACAGGAGACTGAGACTGGACGGGGAACTGGACAGGAGACTGAGACTGGACGGGGAACTGGACAGGAGACTGAGACTGGACGGGGAACTGGACGGGTGACGGAGACTGGACGGGGAACTGGACAGGAGACTGAGACTGGACGGGGAACTGGACAGGAGACTGAGACTGGACGGGGAACTGGACAGGAGACTGAGACTGGACGGGGAACTGGACAGGAGACTGGACAGGGAACTGGACGGTGGACGGAGACAGAACAGGGGACGGAGGCTGGGCAGGGAACTGGACAGGAGACGGAGACTGGACGTGAGACTGGACAGGAGACGGAGACTGGACAGGACTAGACATGGGAACAGGGACGAGGACATTAACAGGGACTGACACGAACACAGTAACTGGGACGGGAACAGAGACAGAGACAGACACGGGTACAGGGACGTAAACAGAGACAGGGACCAAAACAGGGAGAGATATGGGGACCAAAAACACGGGTGGGTGCCCAGGACTGGCAAATGTCTGAGGGGAAGTCCACGGAGCCAGCCTGGGCACAGTACTGGGGTGAAAGTCCGGGGGCCTCGGTGCCTGCCTGGGTACGTGGGGCCTGGGACGAAACAAAGTCCTGGGAGTAGGAACCGGTGGGGTGACGACTCGGGCAGCGGGAGCTGGCGCTGGCGGCGCGGCGACTCTGGCAGCGGGAGCTGGCGCTGGCGGCGCGGCGACTCTGGCAGCGGGAGCTGGCGCTGGCGGCGCGGCGACTCTGGCAGCGGGAGCTGGCGCTGGCGGCGCGGCGACTCTGGCAGCGGGAGCTGGCGCTGGCGGCGCGGCGACTCTGGCAGCGGGAGCTGGCGCTGGCGGCGCGGCGACTCTGGCAGCGGGAGCTGGCACGGAGACTTGGGCAGCTGGCTCTGGCACGGAGACTTGGGCTATTTATAGCAACACAAACACACTAGAATTGGAAACACCTGGGGAAGGGGCAAAGACCGACAGAGACAAAGTGGTAGACCAGGGCTAGGTGAGTTCTTCTGTCAGGAGTGCATAGCAGGGAGAACCAGGGGGCGGACGTAAATGCAGGTAATGCGGATTTATTGCAAAAAATAAATACATAAATAAAAAACCAAAAGAAACACACAACCTAACAGACGTGTAGCACGCACAAGAACCGACAGAAACACTAGTGACAAAGATCCTTAAATATACACACAAGGCGGGAAGGAGAACAGGTAACACCTGGGGACTGACTAATGAGGGGCGGAGCTACAAATGGACACAGGTGAGTGGAAAAACACTGACAGAACACAGGGGCACGGGTCACGTGGGACAACACAGGCACGAGGACAGACAGGAAACAGGGCCAGGCGTGACAAATTTGATCTGATAGTATAGTGTAGAACAGGATAGGTTATGATAAGAGGACATATGATACATGATATATATGATGTAAAACCTCTGATATATGTGATGATTGATGCTGAACACATTGCTGATTTTTAGGATATTTATAAATTCAAACTTTGAATATTCAAAATTTGAATATTTCACACTATTTAGAAAAACAAAACAAAAATATGAATGACTCAAAGGTGATGGCACTCTGTCAACCCCTGTCCATCGCCAAATATCCACAATCAGATCAGTAAAGAACAGCAAGATTAGCAGAAATCCCCCCCCGGTCCCGATCCAAGCAGATTTAGCTGATCTTAATCCAGTTTTGGCTTTGTGACTAAAATCTTAATGAGTACTGCAAGTTCAACACGGCTGGATTATCTGCGGGAAACTGAGCGCCTGCAAATCACTCTAATAATATGATGTTGCAACAGGCAAACACAGTATACACTATAAAATATATAGTGCAAAAGTTTGTCGACACCCCTACTAATGAATTAATCTTGTCTGAAGCTGTGGGACAATAGAGCTCCATCCAATGCTTTTGGGGAAGCGTTGGGAAGTTGTGGATGGATAAAACAGGCTGTTGATCATCATCCTCCAACATGCTGACCTCACATGTTCTTGTCAACGAATACAGCCCATGCCGAGCTGAGCCTGTGGAGGGAGAGCGCTGTAGTGAAGCTCTTACCCTGAATATGGGGATGTCCACCTGACTCAAGTGATCAGCTACAGAGGGGTCGGCAAGGTGCTGGAAGTGGAACAACAGCCAGGCCACGCCATATACGGTGATGTTGGCCATCACGGTGAAAGCGTACCTGTGGGAGGAACAGCAAACAAAGGTGAGCACTTTATTTATAAATTTATTATCACATCAGAGATTAATATAACACAATTAACCTATCTTTAAACAATGTCGGAGCATGCAGAATGGTATATGATATCATTTACGATGTTATGAAAAAGTATTTGTCTATTTGCCCCCTAATGATTTCTTTTGTATTGCTTTTTTATCATGCTTACGTTTTTCAGATCAACAAACACATTTTAATGTCAGACTTAAACCCTATCTGGACAGGATTATTTTCTCAGGGGGTCCTGGGGTAATTTTCTCTTTTATGTTGGGTCCTCTGTGATTTTATTCCCATCCGGAACAACCATGTATGTGCTTTTCTCAGACGTCCTCTGAGAAAATTACAGGCTGAATTATCTACTGTTTTTCGCTGAACTCCGTGGCCCTCCGGTAATTTTAGCCCTGAGTAAATATATGAGTAAATAAAAAATGCTGTTTTAAAATGAGAATGTATTTATTATTTATTATTAGTTATTAAAAGGAGAAAAAATCGGTACCACTTAAAAATAAGACTACCTTTATAAAGGGTTTATACATTATTTACAATTAGTTTATTAATAGTTACTAATTAGGCTGTAAATGCCTTAAAAACATTGTTAATCAGTTATAACACAATTAGAAAGGGCAACAATATAGATGGCTGTGTAATATAGTTCACTATTTGGCAAACAAGAGGTTACTTTTGCTTTTTCTACATATGTATGTGTTATAACTGATTAATGATTTTTAAGGCATTTACAACCTAATTATTAACCATTAATAAACTAATTGTAAACCATTTATAAACCCTTTATAAAGGTAGTCTTATTTTAAAGTGGTACCAAAAAATCTATCCAAACCAACCTGACTTATGTGAAAAATCTAATATCTTGGTTGTGACACACTTGGTGGCAAAAAACGCAATCAAGCGTTTGCAATAACTGGCAATCAATCTTTTACATCTCTGTAGAGGAATTTTGGACAATTTTTCTTTGTTGAATTGTTTTAATTCAGCCACATTTATGCTGTTTTTAAATGAGAATATATTGTGTTTTCTTTCTCACTGTCCTGCTGCAGAACCCGAGTAAGCCCGAGCTTAAGGTTACAAATGGATGGCCAGAGAGTGAGTTCCCAGGTCCTGAAGCAGCAAAACAGAACAACACCATCAAGTTCCACTTTTGTCTTGTCAGCATGCAGAATATTTTCTTAAAGTCCTGAGGATTATTGTGTTCTTTTTGGTCAATAGTGGTTTTTCCATTAGAACTCTATTAGGAAGATAATTTTGCCTAGTTTCTTTCTTATTATTGAATCAGGAAAATTTGACCTCAACTGAGACAAGTGAGACCTGCTTTTTTTTATGTTTTTTTCAGGGTTTTTTTTTTGTGTTCTCCTGTATATCCTTTCCTAAAACTGCATTACTGATAAATACAGTAAAAGAACTGTAGAAGAGTTATTGAATTATGAGTTATGGTCATGCAGTCCACCCGCCCACGTCTCCTTGTCTCACTTTCTTAAGTAATTAATCTGAGTTGTAATGTGAACCGAGGCACTGGACGTTACGCAACGCGCTACAGTGTGGCGTCCAGCTCTGCTGAGTGACAGCTGAGCCAGAGGGACTTAGAGAAGTGTGCACTTGCATATGAAACGTGAATTATTCATACACACTCATTCTCTCCCAGGAAACACAAACTCATGCTCCAACTCCTACAGGAGCCAAACGCGGGGGATTTGGCTCAGAGCCAAATCTGTTTGTTTTCTTGTTTTCTGGTTTGATATGAAAGCATAATGTAACTGTAGTAAAACACGCTAAGTAATCAGTCATGTGTCACACAGCAGAGCTTATAATCTCTGTTATGGGGTTTTTCCATCAGATTTATTAGTTACACTCGCAAAAAGAAGCTTGAAGAATAATATTGTAATAAATGCATCAAACATTATGTATGAGTTGGTTTTCCATTAAAAATCCAAGACTAGGGTTAATCCCTGTCTGAGAAACTGCACCTATATGTCCAAATGTTTCTGGGCACCCCTTTTAACCCCTATAAGACCTTTTTGCATCCATTACAATCAACATTGTGTATTTTCTTTATGTTTTGTTGCACATAACACTATTTAAAAGTTGTTGTCCATCAGAATAGACAATGAACCAGCCAATGAACAAGTTGAGTTTATGAACCAATAAAATACAGTAATTTAGCCCCGCCCACTGCATTGAACAACAGTAGTACTAAAGCTGTTAAGCCAAAGTAGCAAAGTAACAGCTAATTTTTAGTAATTTAATGTGATTTAGAACACTTTTAGTCATTTTAACTGTTTATGGATGGTTTATGAAATAAAAAATGCTTTCATTGCAATTAAAATAATTAAGAAAATCTTAAATATTTTAGTGAATTTGATTTATTTGTGGTATAGATTTTATAGTAGAATATTAGAGAGTTTTAGAGAATATTAAACAGCGTCCTTACATTATTTTTACAGGAAAGGGTTAACAAACTGCACAGATGTGCAAATACACATACACAGCTTGTCACAGCTTCTGCAATTATTTCAATCCAGTGTTAATTTGTTAATTTTTCACCAAGATCTTGCAGCAGCATTGATGCCGGTAGAGTCTGACGGCTGCACAAAGCAGCTCTTCTCCATCCAGCACGTCCCAAAGATTCTCAATGAGGTTAAGATCTGGACTCTGTGGTGAACTCTCTCTCAATCCATGTGTGAAAATGATGATCTCATGCTCCCTGAACCCTGAACTCTTTCACTATTCCAGCACCATGAATCCCGGTATTGTAATCTTGGAATATGCCTGTGTTTATCAGGGAAGAAATAAAAAATCCATTGATCCAGGAATAACCTGGTCTATATTCAGTATATTCAGGTAGAGTCAGCTGACCTCATTCTTTCAGCACATACTGTTGCTGAACCTAAACCTGCAGACCAACTGCAGCATCAACCTCACATCATTTACTTACCTAAATCCAGGTGGATTTTTTTTTTTTGGCCAGCTACATCACCAGGTCTATACCTGGTTGGAAATGTGTGGAATGCTATTGGATGTTCTATCAACACGTCTATACTTCTATGATGATCACAGAACACCATTAGGAACCTCTACAACTCCATGCATGCTGAGGCTTAATTCATATAACTATGATTTATAACCCATATCAGTATAAATATATAACTTTTATCTGAATAGCATTGGACTCTCTCTTACCTGTAGGCCGTGAGCTCAACCTTGGCGTGTTCACAGGTGACCAGCTCAGGGATGAGCGACAGGTGGGAGATTTGTGTCGCAGCCCAGCCGAACTGGAAGACGATGATGAAGGGCATGAAGTAAATAAGCCCCACCCACTGAGGCGTTCCCACGCCGCAACCCACACAGGGATTGAAGATGAAGGGAAAAGACAGCATGACACTGACAGTCCCTAAAATAAAACACAGAACACAGAACAGTTTTTAGAACAAAGATCTAAAACATAAAAGAACTCTTTGCCCATTGTAGGGATTTCTTTTGTTTTTTTGCTTTTTTCATACTTACATGTTTTAGATAGTCAAATAAACTTTAATATTAGACATAGATAACCTGAGAAAACATAAAAAGCGCTTTTTTTAATTATGATTTCAATTATCATGGGAAAAAACAATAAAAAAATCAACCTAGCCACAACCAGGCCTGAATACCGCCAGACATGTAGAATCAAAAAATCACTTAAATAAATCTCAAAAGCAACATTTTATGCCCAGATCTGAAAAAATTCAACAACAGGTGAGAAAACAAAGTCATTGATCATCTATCAGTCTGGAAAATGTTACAAAAAGTCTGAAACGTTCTAAAACTTTGGTACTCCAGTGATTTACAATGAGAAATTTTATTTACAAATAAAGAAAACAGATAACAGTGATGAACCTTCCTAGTAAAATGGCACCAAAAGGGCATGGACAACTTATCCAGGAGGTCCCTTGTACAGTAAATATCATCGGATTTTAAATCTTTAATAATTAAAATAATTAAGACAAGCCATTTGAGTGCAGTTGCACATGTGTCTCAGCAATAGGTGCAACTTAAAGTAGCAAAATTAAGAATTCACTAAAAAAAATTGTTTTTGACATTTACTATAAGTGACTCACAGAAAGGCTTCAGCGTTCCTATTATTGAATTTATTATTTTTTTAAATTATCTCCAGTGTTTGGCAGAAACGTGACCTCATGTGTGGACACACATGATCCTTTCTTATGTAACATTGATCACTGACCCCTATCCTTATCCACACTCAATGCTTTCCTTTGGAATATGCATAAATCACGGGTGCCCAATCCCGCTGCTGGACGTCCACCAACGCAACAAACCTGATTACACTGAGAACAGCCTGGAGAAACATCTGAACACTGATGTTTGTGACCTCAAGCTACTTGATACTTGGGCTCTGCAGCAGGACAATGACCCAAAGCAAACAAGTCCAAAAAAAGCATATAAATCTAAATGAAGGTTTAGGAGTGGCCAAGTCAAAGTCTTATTTAGATGTCGTCTCATGATCAAATGCTGTTCTTACTCTAAACCCCACCAAAGTGTCTGAATTAAAACTAAAAATTAAAATTCTCTACATCTCTACAAAGATGTAAAAGATACAAATAGCTTCTTTTGGGGGAAACACTAAACTGTGCATGTAGGACAGGTAAATCAATTGGAATATTTATTTCTTATAATACGATTTACTACTATTAATAAGATTACAGCACAAATCCAGTTGCTTTGATCTGCTGTTGCTGTTTGATACAATCAGCCTGAAGATTTGTGTTAGGGCTTTTAATTGACCGGCTTTCAATACAGAGTTTAATTCTTATCACAAAATGGACTCTTTTCTCTAAAAGTATTCTAAAATGATTCTACAAATTATAAAATCCCTGTAATGCTGTCTTACAGTAGCCTAAACCACTGTGTGGTATTTTGTAGAAGACTAAAGTAACTGTACTGTACTAAATATACTGTGGTACAGATGTTCCTAATTCCTTACTCGGCCTATGTCTGCTGTCTTTTGCTGATTTTTAGTTTAGTACATAATTTTAACAAATCAACTGTCCCTTACAATTTCTTGATAAATGGACCAATAGAAATTCTCCAAAATTACCTGAAATAAATGAAAAAACTCTTTTAATATTGAATTCATCTCCCCCTGTAATGTTGCTGTTTTGGTGAAGAATTTATATTCAAGTGGTATAAGTAGTAACTGGTCAGACTGGGAACCTCTACAGGTAGTAACTGGTCAACAGGAAGAACTGGGAACACTACAGTAACTGGTCAGACAGGTCAGACTGGGAACCGCTATAGGTAGTTATTAGTCTGGCTGTGTCAGACTGGGAACCTCAATAAGTACTAATTGCTCAGGCTGGTCAGACTGGAAACCTTTATAAGTAGTAAATGATCAGACTGGTCAGACTGGGAACCTCTATAGGTAGTAACTGGTCAGACTGGAAACCTCTATAGGTACTTACTGGTCAGACTGGGAACCTTTATAAGTAGTAAATGATCAGACTGGTCAAACTGGGATCCTCTATAGGTAGTAACTGGTCAGACTAGGAACCTCTATAGGTAGTAACTGGTCAGACTAGGAACCTCTATGTGTACTAACTGGTCAGGCTGGTCAGACTGGGAACCTTTATAAGTAGTAAACGATCAGACTGGGAACCTCTGCAGGTAGTAACTGGTCAGACTGGGCTCTTACCGATCAGGTGCCAGGTCTTCCTCTTGCCGTAGGTCCCGCAGCCCCGGGTCCGGTCGGACTCGTATCCCACCAGCGGGGTGGAGATCCCGTCCGCCATCTGCCCCACCAGCAGCAGCAGCCCCGCGCTCGTGTCCCGGAAGCTGAGCACGGAGTGATAGTACACCAGCAGGTAGGTGAACCACATGCACGCGCACAGGTCGTTCAGAAAGTGTCCCACCGCGTAGGCGAGGCGGCGGGGCACGGGCAGCGTGGAGTCCGGCATGGCAAGGCTTCTCTCCGGCTACAGGCAGCAGCCCTGACCGCTGACTGAATGAACCTCCGGACCTCATCCCTACTTTTCAGAAAAGCGCCCGGAGACGTCACCTGATTTAATTACCCTACTGACCAATCAGCTGCGGAGGAAACGCCACAGCATCACAGTACACAATACAAAAAAAAACAAAAACAGTACACCCCACCACGTGCTGCGGGAGGGGTTTAGAATAGATGTTGGAACATTGCTGTGAGAAGTAACTTAAGTGATGGCATTCAGCCATAAGACAGTAAGAGCAACAGTGAGGTCAGGTGTTATTAATGGAGCATTAGTTCTGCCACTAAAACTCATCCCAAAGATAATACTGAATAAAGATTCTGCATCACCACAGAGAACCTTACAGCACCTCTGGCTCTAGCTGAGGTTTAGCATTTTGCACAGAGCTTTAATATAGGGAATCCTGTTCCAAGTGTCCAGAGTTTTGCTATGAAGATTATATATCACACAAGCTGCTGCATGGGCACAACTGAACACAGGTGTCAGTAATGGATGCACATTAAAAAGGGACAATTCCACCTAAATGATAAAACACCTGTATACATGTATGTTGGGGTCTTGCAGCAGAGCTGTAGTAGTCTCCACGAAGGTGTGTTAGAATCTTCAGCATGTTTTTAGCTGTTTTTTTTTTTTTTGCTTGGTTTTAATTTTAACAAGCATTTAACAGATGCTTTTATCCACAACAACTAGGTTTTTTTCTCATAACATCCAAGGCCTGTAAAGATCACAGACTGCAGATCCTCAATACTTTCAGCTCAAATACCACCAGAAATAAGCTACACAGTAACCCTACTGCTAGTGATAAAGACCTACTAGACTCCTAAAGATTTTTTGAATGGAAATTTAACGCTGAAAGGAAAACTAAGATGAGAACATTCAAGAAGTGCATTTACATTTTACATTTACACTTTTGGCTTTTGCCTTTCGCTTATTTCTATTACAGAGATGAGCCAATGTAGTGTTAGGAACTTTTCCCAAGGACTTGTATTGGTGTATCATAGTATAGTCACCCAGACCGGAAATTGAAACCCAGTTTTCCACATGATGATGTGGTAGCTCATAAGCAGGCGGCGGTGTTATCCACTGCGCCATACTAAACAACCAAGCTTAGTCTTTACTGAAAGAGTAATTCTGGATGGATGCTGGTTTAGGTTCAATTTTACCTTATTCGCCAAAAAAAAAAAAAAGAACCCAAACTGTACTGAATATAATAATAATAATCAGAGCTGGAAAGTAATGAATTACATTTACTCACATTACTGTAATTGAGTAGATTTTGTGAGTAATTTGTAATTTTTAAAGTAGTTTTTGAAATAGGTAAATTTACTTTTACTCAAGTACATTTTGACACAATTAATTTAATTCGCTACTTTAAAAAACTCCCTGTTACTGAGTAAAAAATAAAATGTGAAGAAAAAAAAAAAATTGTCTGAAGAAAAAAAAATAAATAATAATTGGCACGGACACACCGGCACACGCATGCTCGCGCGTGGAATAACGAGGCAATAACGTCCTCATGCAGTGCAAAATGTGCCCGTCAGCTTTCAAAACTTCCACAACAAACCTGCGAATGCATGTGGTGGTATGTATTTTTATCATTAAACAATCTAAAAACGATTTAATTTATGATTTTTTGTACTTTTTTATATCAAATAATTAAAAGTAACTATGTAACTTTTACTCTAAGTACATTTTAAATTGAGTACTTTTTACTTTTACTCGAGTAGATTTTTAGATGGGTACTTTTACTTTTACTTGAGTAGAATTTTAGCAAAGTAAAGGTACTTTTACTTAATTTACTTAACTTTTACACCTCTGATAATAATAGACCTGAACCAATCATAACTACAGGTTTCAGTTCTAACCGAACACACACTAATTCCCCTCGGTTCATAGAGCATATGGCTGAAGTTTAGACCCTGTGAGGGGCTGATAGGTTGGTATCTTGGCTCTCCTGTTGTTTGTTTGTAAATAGGCTTTTCATAATTCCTGGGCAGAGCTTCAACTCAAAATCATGGAAATGAGATGAATTGAGCAGAACACAAGTGTTACATAACAGAGGGGCACAGAGCAGCTGGCTCTCACACAGGCGTCAGTGGTAATTAATTAATAATAATAAAAGCAAAACTACAAAAAAAAAACCCTTTTACCTTTAATCCCGTTACCTTCCTGAGGATCACAGGACCAGGTCCAAGTTCACTACTTAAGCAGTCCTGCAGTCTAGACTGCTGTACATTCAACAGCAGGCCAATTAGAAACTAGTGTTCATAATTCACAGCTCTGGAAAAAAACAAGAGACCACTTCAGTTTCTGAAACAGTTTTTCAGATTTTACCATTTATAGGTAAATGTTCAAGTAAAAGGAACATTGTTGTTTTATTCTATAAACTAGGGACAACATTTCTCCCAAATTCCAAATGAAAATATTGTCATTTAGAGCATTTATTTGCAAAACATTAGAAATGGATGAGAGAGCTTTCAGAACTCAAATAATGCAAAGAAAAAAGTTCATATTTATAAAGTTTTAAGAGTTCAGAAATCAAAATTTGGTGGAATAACTCTGGTTATTAATCACAGTTTCCATGCATCATCTTGGCATGTTCTCCTCCACCAGTCTTAAACACTGCTTTTGGATAACTTTATGCCTTTACTCCTGGTGCAAAAAAAATACATTTAAGCAGTTCAGTTTGGTTTGTTGGCTTGTGATCATCCATCTTCTTCTTGAATATATTCTTAAGTTTTTCAATTTGGCAAAATCAAAGAAACTCATAATTTTAAGTGGGTGCTTATTTTTTTCCCCAGAGCTGTACATTGTATAGTTACAAGCTGTAGTCCTGTATCGGTTTCTCTGCATACTTTATTATTACCCTCCTTTCAACCTGTTCTTTAATGATCAGGACCCCACAGAATAAGCACACTACAGAAAAGCTATTATTTGGATTAGGATTGGATTTTAATTCTTAGCACTGAAGCACATTGGAAACTTTAAATGAACTACTTGTTCTTAGTATTTCTTTCATTTTAAAAAGTAGAATAAATGTATTTTACTTAAAAGGAAAGAAAGTGTGCCAGTGTATTTCAGTCTATCTACAGAAAACAGGTTTTACACTGTAAAGCACCTGCAATGTAAAGCATTACAGCTACTGTGAGCTGATTGGTTGGCCAGCTGACCCTGAAAATACAGATAGAGCATTTTTAAAAGGCTTATAACTGGAGTTCAAAACAATATACATTAAATTCTGTGGTGCTGAAACATTTGATATAGTTCTGTGTTGACGACATGTACATTTTTCAGCATAAACGTTATCAGACATGTATAAGACAGACATCTGATTTTGCTCAATTGCTTCATATATACCCATTTATGTTGGACTCACTTTAAGTGCGTATTGTCCTCTATAGAGAGTCTCTGGCATGGCATCGCTAGTTTCTGTGTGCGTTTATTTCTGGTGTGTTCTTGTGATAAACCTGTTTCTAGAGAGCTGTGAGGTGAGTCTGTGATATTCAACAGTGCGAAAATGTGTACTTTGTGACCCCATGTTGCAGATCAGTCATGTAGTGTGAAAGTCTCAACAACGGAAGGACTAGTGTAGTGTGAGTCGTGTAGTGTGAACCTGGCATTACCGGTGCACTAAGAAGAGAACATCAACAGCATCTTTGGGCAGAGTCCTATTTGATGATCAACAAATACTGTGCAGCAACAGATTCAGAGCCTCTGTTTTTGACTTTACTGGAGGATAGTGAGTGGTTAAACACAGTGTTTAAAAACTCCAGCAGCACTGCTGTATCTGATCCACTTGCACATGCACCACAACACTAACCAGAACTGCAGTGCTGAAAATCAAAGACCCACCACCCAAATAATAATAATAGCTTCTCTGTGGGAGTTTGACCATTGAAGAACAAGAGAAAAAATAACAAAAAAAGGATGCAGAGAAACAGATACAGGACATCAGTTTGTAAATTATAGAACTATATATGACCGTTTGAGCTGAAAATTTGATAATGGGTGTTGAAAAAAGGAGGGGGTCATGATGATATGCTTGATCAGTGTATGGTATATGAGAATAGATAAACCAGTTATGTATAAATGCAGACAATTTAGAATTTAGGCATTAAAGATGGTGATTGTATTTATAGACAATAGTAGGTCATAAAGTGCCATTATTAATAATATATATATATATATATATATATATATATATATATATATATATATATATATATATATATATATATATATATATATATATATATATATATATATATATATATATTTTTTTTTAAACCCAGCACTAGACAGGAGTGAAAACAGTAGTTACATTCGGGTGCGAAACAAAATAGGTGGCGGTGTTGGACCCGTCCCAAATGCATTACGAAGCAGATCATTTGTGATGGGAATGTGATCAGACCTTAATTCAACCCTACTAACAAATGTACTCCCCATGTTTGAGATAACGGCTGTTCAGGTGCAGTTTAACCTGATTGATTATCTAGATAATTACTACAGATATAACAACTAATATTTGTCAGTCTGGAACTCAAAACCTTTTTCCTGTATTTCATTTCTTGCCCCACCCCAGAGAGCGCTGTCCAATAAGATGAGAGAACCTTCTATTGTGAACAGTTTTGCTGCTCTTGTGGATTTACTTGTGTGAATCTGAACCAAACCAATGTAAGGAAATGATTCAAGTTAAAAAACTTGTATGAAACTGCCCTTGAAAGTGCATTGTGGTTTGATTTGTGAACTAAAACTTACCTAGTCTGACACCAGAAATATTGTGATGTTACCCTCTACTGTACATCAACCTCCAGCAAATCAGATGTTCATACCCTTGACACGACACTTAATCATCACTTTAAACTGTAAAGGAACTGAGTAAGTAAAAATTGATAAATAAATATAGGAGTAATAAGTTTGATAAGACAACCAAAACACATCCATGAGTCATTAATGATAAACTGCACTGCAGGACACGGTGCTTTAGCTTTAAACATTTTACTTGGAAAGGCACAAACTATGATTTCCTGGTAAATAATTCTGTTGTGAAACATAAAAGAGGAGGACGTCTTTTTTTTTTTCTTCTTGCCTTTGAATCTCGGCCCTGGTACAGATCTCACGTTTGCATGGGAATCAATCATCCTTGGGCAGTCTTTATTTTTTTATCCATTTTCTAGCATATCTTCTTGTTTTAAGCCCCCCCCCCCCCCCCCCAAAAGTGCAATAATAAGCAGAGAGCTTAGTATCTGTGTCTCTCCATCGTCCACAGTACCTGAGACCAGCCACTGTGCTACAGAGTCCACGGCAACAGAACAACAAAACGGAACAAACAAACAAACAAAAAAAGAGAAATAAAAGAATCCAAAAAAAGAAGAAGAATTCCAGGTCACTACAACATAAAATGTAAAAGGTCTGCTTTCAATCCAGGTATTCAGTTCTGAAAACAACCACAGATTTTATTACCGATAACAAAAAAAATGAAAAAAAAAAAAAAAAAAAAATCTTCCACGTTTTCACGTCTGCTTGAGATGATCTTTTATCGTTCTTGCGTTCGCAGTTCTCTTTGCCCTCCGATTTGAAACAAATAAGAACTATAGCTAAGGAAAACTCATTCAATTCATCCAATGCATCAACGTACTGTCCACTGTCCTCAGATCAGATCAACGCCAGAAACAACAACATGTTCTGCATGGAATCTAGAATACAACCACTGTTTCAAACAGCTTTTTTGTTTTCAAATTCACGTCACGGTGTTCGTTTATCATTATTGTTTTTTTTTTTTTTTTTTTTTTTTTTACAGAGTTCTCCGTCAGTTCCCCCCAGGTGAGAGATTCTTTTTCTTTACACGTTTATTATATTTAATTTCTTATCTTAAAGGAAGAGAGTCTGTTGCATGGTTGACAACATTCCTTTATCACTCCAGCTGAGGAGGAGCATCGGTGCAGGGTTCTGAGTGACAGGAGGACAGGGCGGGGCTTACGGAAGAGAAGAGAAGAATAGAGAAGAGAAGAGAAGAGAAAGAGGGATGAGTGAGCAGTGTAATTGCTTCCATTTAAAACTCGACAGTGATCAGAATGTTTCAAGTTCTCCTCAGTGCTCTTCACTTGTGTCTCTGGAGAGCTTTCCTCTTTCTCCGCTTGAAGAAACAGCAGCACCTGAAGAAAGGAAATAACAGATAACAGGCCTGATTAAAACCAACACTATTTCTCAATTTACACTCAACAGATATTTTGGCAACCTATAATCTTTAGTAATGAGTCTGAACCCTGGAGCCGGTTTCGTGCATGTTCAGGGTTTTTTTTCCCCTGTACTAGAACTCCTCCAACACAACCATCCAGCTTATTTACATGATCTCAGCCTGAGTGGGTGGGCTAGAGGGGAATGTGTTTTTCCATTTGGTTAGCTGAATGTGTTCAGCCTGTCCTAGCAGCTAAACTGTATAAATGCTATGATTGTCTTAAACAGGGGAAAAAGAAGAAAGAAAAAATAATAGTTTATGGTGCTCCTAACTTGTGCTGCAAATGAAAACACAACACGTACAAAACACAATACTACAGAGTAAAGCAAATGTAATTTCAACACATTTTAAACGTGAGCAAGATAGAACAAGAGTATTACTAGTGGCAATGAGCTTATAAATACAAAATACAGACTAGCTGTCTAAAGCCAGTAGGGGGTGCTGCCTTACTTTGTGTCGTCTGCCACCTCCACCTCGGTGGCGGCTGTGATTGGAGCATTGGAGTGTCCGGCGGTCGGGTCGTCCGTGTTCAGCTCTCCGTTGGTCGAGCTCATTACCTGCACAGAGTACACAAAGAGTCAGCACAGAGAGAGACAGAGAGAGAGACACAGCAAGGACAAGTGGATTTACACTCTTAAAAATAAAGATGCTACAATGGCTAGAAATGAAATTTCTACATGATTAATAAATAAAAATTACTTACCCTTTGATAAATAGCACACCTCCATTCTCCCACAGCGTTCCAAGATACAGAAATTTTAACAGTTTGTTCAAACACCCTTCAGACTGGGTGACACGGGGCATAATTTGCCCGATAAATCACTATTTTTCACAGTTATCCAGCTCAAAGTAGCTCCACACCTCTGTGCTAGAATCTGGAGATCTTTTATTATCATTAATAACTTAAAAAGTGCACAAGAAGCTTATTAAAAAACTCTGTTTACATCCTATATCACTAGCTTCAGCTCTGTGCGCCGCCATTACTAAACTGATTATGACAGATATATATTTACATAGACTCCGCATAACGTAGCAGCTGGCGCTAAGAGGCAGGCTATGCAGAAGCTATGTATATACATGTCTGTCATTATCAGCACAGTGATGGAGGCGCACAGAGCTGAAGCTAGCGTTATAGAATGTAAACAGAGGTTTTTAATAAGCTTCTTGTGCACTTTGTAAGTTATTAATGCCTCGTTTTTAAAGGTCAGGGCTCTCCAGATTCTAGCAAGGAGGTGTGGAGCTACTTTGAGCTGAATAACGGTGGGAAAAGTGATTTATCTGGACAAATTATGCCCCATTTCACTCAGTCTGAAGGGTGTTTGGACAAACTGTTAAAATTTCTGGATCTAGGAACGCTGTAAGAGAACAGAGGTGTGCTTTTCATCAAAGGTAAGTACTTTTTAATTATGTTTTATGTTTTTTTTTTTTAAATAAAAGGTTGTCCACATTAAATTTTCTTATAGGTGTTTATTTTAGGGCATCACTCAAAAATACATTCAAGCATCTTTATCTCTTAAAGAGTGTAGAATCATCACACATCAAATAGAACTATAAAAAAAACTCTTATTCCTTTCCAGTTCTGTAAGAAGATGTCAATATGGATACAGATATGATACAGTAAAGGTGATATTTAATAAAAATCTTGAGTGTGTTGTACAAGTCTTCCAATTACAAAATCAGCCACAAGGTGGCAGACAGGCCTCAGAGTGTCCTATCTTAGTTCAGGACAGATCTAAGTTAGCAAATTTCACAGCAGTCCTAAAGAAGATGATTTTTTGTCTTCTAACTAAATCCATTTCATTCTGCAGCACGACTGAAGCAGCTGAGAGGAGAGCTACAGGTCATTTAATGTTCAGGAGCAACAAAAATACAAGACAGATAGAGATTATTAAAATCTTATTGGAGGATTTAAGTGGGAGTGTGCTGTGATTGGTTGAAGAAGCTGATTGGAAGCATAAGAGACTAACAGCTGATCAGATAAGCTGAGTAACAGATTAAGGAAAAGAAAAACTAACAACTAAAAACAAACAAACAAACACACACACCACACATACTCCTCATGCTTTGCCATGCACAAGCAGTACCTGTACAGAGCCACCCAGCCTATCAGTTGTGAGATGCGACCCCAGCGTCTCCTTATTGGTCACGGGAGTGGGCTGGGACTCGCTCCGTTTGGGCTCAGGCGACTGAGCGACCGAATCAGCCGACCAAACGCACAGTGGAGGCGGGGTTAAAGGAACAGTGGGGGGGGGGCAGGTGTGAGGTATGAGTGAGTAAATGAACAAACAAATAAAAAAAGCAAATAAAAACAAACAAGTAATACAAAGACACTTAAGCAGACATTTAACATGCAGAAGCAGGACTGAACGTGAGACGCTAACAGTGAGAAGTTAACAGAAAAAATATAATAAAACAGACAGACAAAAGCGAGCACCAATCATGCAGAAGTGCGCAGGCTGCAGAAACAACACTTTATGGCTTTGTGTGTTTTGTGGGGTTCTGAAGTGCATTAACTCAGCGAATCTTAGACGATATTCACACAGCGGGTGAAAGAGATCCAAATCCAAATCAGTTTAGGCTGTTCTCATATAATTTTAAACGTGACCCAAATCTGACATCTGTCTGACCAGTCTGTGCTTTACAAGTTACATGCATGCACGTAAAAAAAAAAAAAAAAGAATGCTTCACTTCAAGTTTCCCTTTAATCCAGAATAATATGTAAGAATCTCAAGAACTGAATAAATGAGTTTAGGCTGCTAGCTAAGCTAATCACCAATAATTCGCTCCAGCTCGCAGAAAAAAATGAGATTATTCAGACATGGACAGGTTTTTATTTTCTGTTGATGCTGCAGCTGCGATCTGTAGCAGTGTTTACCTAATTCGTCATAAACACCACACAGCTGCAATACAAGCCTTCTAATATTATTGGAAGAAACACATCAGTGCAAATATTTATGAGTAGGGTTGCAACGGTATGAGATTTTCACAGTATGATAACCGTCTCAGAAAATACCGCGGTATCACGGTTATCACGGTATCACAGTTTGTTACATATATTATTAAACTGACCCTTAAAGAAATTACAACAAAGGTTTTTTGTTCAATTAACTATTTATTGTAGAAACCTGGAACAATTAAATAGATAATGTCTCCTTAAAAAAAATAAGCTGTACACCATCAGGTGAAGGAAACCAGGTTTTTCCACTACTCTTAAGGGCATTAAGAGTGTATATAAAAATAAATATATATAGATATACAGGTGCTGGTCAACGAATTAGAATAATTTGAAATAGTGCAATCATGAAATTATTTGAATGCATTTTTTTGTGCAGAAAGCAAATCAGGTGTTCACCGCACCTGTCCTACTCGTTAGACTAATCACAGAACTCGTTACCTGGAAAAAAATTTGCTCAGCTGAGCTTTCCAAAAGGCCCATTTAGGCCATTTAACTGTGACACTGTTGTTTTATTGAATTAGAATAATGCACTATTTCAAATTATTCTAATTCGTTGACCATATCCTCTAAGAAGTAAAGATCCTGTATTTAAAATATTCAGTACAATTATTTAAGTTTAAATTATTTAACATCTGATCAACTGAGCCTGGGTCAGTGTCTGATCAACAACTGTTGTAAACGTCCGTTTTACTGCCAAGTTGGTATATAACCAGATACTGCAGAAAGAGGGGGTTTATTTCTGACATGATCCTCACAATAGAGATTTCTATTTTAAGGCTTTCACACCGAGTCTGATTTTAACACATGAAAAACAGGCACGTCAGAATTTGAAAATGAACGCATGTAAATGAACGGCGTCTTTCACGTCCAGTCCGGCCAGGACCTTTACACGGACACGTGAATCCATCGTAGCACGCACTTCACGCCAGTACCTGCGTGCCCAAATTTCGGATAACTCAGCGCTTTTGCGGGCGCTTACCGCATGGGTTGTGCACGACTACAAAGAGGTTTTATTTAGGTTCAGATTAAAATTATAAACTGAACACATACTTTGCGCTGCACAGCGGGGTGGTGTTCTCGGAGATGGGAGAACAGGTTTGACGTATGTCCACCTTTAGCTGTGACTTTACGGCCACATTGATTACAAATCGGATAACCATCCTCGGGTGCGTTCGGCGGGTCTCTGAAATAGTCCCACACTGCTGATTTTAGTTTAGCCTTTTTTTAGGCGGACGGAGATTTGTTTTGTCTGATGCACTTTCTGCTGTTCTCACCGCTGTGTGCTGAGCAGCTGAAGCGGAGCAGAGTTGCGCATGCGCGGGTGAGTTTCTCCGCTGGCTTGCCTTTTACCGGTAATAAGCAAACACACACAGTATGATAACCGTGCATTTTAATACCATGGTATACCGTGAAACCGGTTACCGCTGCAACCCTATTTATGAGGTCTGTTATCTTGCTTTTATGCAACTGAAGTCCTCAATTAACTGCTGTGGTCCATTTTCCTCTCTACTCATGGTCACTTTCTAGTCTTCTCACAGTCTTTTTTTATTCTTTTTTAAGGCAAACGTCAGACGAATTGTCATCTGGTCATTCAGACAATTACATTGTTGCAAATTGGATATGTATCAGAATTAAATACCACATACTAAAGTGGCACATGTGTTACATATGATATAAAAGATGGGATTTTGGCCA
The DNA here is from genome assembly GCF_023375975.1 of Astyanax mexicanus. NCBI lineage: Eukaryota > Metazoa > Chordata > Actinopteri > Characiformes > Acestrorhamphidae > Astyanax > Astyanax mexicanus. The sequence continues at coordinate 6,173,305 of NC_064419.1, read as the reverse complement.
CATTTACCTGCTGTGTGGTTGTAGCCTAATTTATCTGAGCTCTGACAACAAATTAGTTCAATTCGAAAGCAGGTTTAACTCTAATCAAGCTCTTAATGAATGTGACCAAATAATATGCATCATTCTGGCCTCAATCTGTTTCCATTACTTATGGTGGATATAAAAACTGGACACTTATTTAACTCACCTAATTATTTTGCTACTAACATTTGGATATAGATACACAACACTGTAATACAATAACAAATTCCTGTCTTTGGATACGAGAGTCAAAAGTTGGTTCATACTTGGTTCCGAAATAGAATGGCAACTGATTGTCCAATTATATAGAGGTAGATAATTACAGGTAGATACCCATTCTATATTTCCTAATCATCAGTATATGAGTATCAGTTAAGCAAATATGGCTATTGAGTAAACTGTGTTTGCGGCTGTGTTAATTAGGCCTAAGGCCTAAGGTCACCTGGGCTTTGGTCTGTTGCTGTGCTTTGTCCCGGCTGCTGGGCTGAGGTGTATCGCTGGGGATGGGGCCGATGGGTGTGGGCTAAGAAACAGAGAGACAAACATATCAGCATCTCTTACCCACTAATACATTATACATTAAGCTATAAGCAATAAAAAGACAAGTTTTTATAGCTAAGAGCTAAGAAAATAAAATTAATTGTATTTTCATTATAGGTTGCTGTTTTAAAAACTGGCCAGAGACTTTAGAAGACTTTTACAGACTTTTACAGTAATACATCTGGTGACCATTAACTACTGCCACAGCAAATAAAATAATAAATGAAATAAAGTAAGAGAGAAAACAAATAAAAAGTCTAGAGATAGAAAAGAAAGAATAAAAAAAAAGCACAAGAAAGAAAGTGTAAAGCAGCACTCACAAGAGGCTTGCCGACCCAGTCATACTCGTAATCAAAGACGTAGCCGTTTCTGTCGAAGAGGTCAGTGAAGAGTTTCCTCAGGTAGTCGTAATCAGGCTTCTCGAAAAAGTCCAGTCTCCGGACGTAGCGCAGGTACGTCGCTAACTCTTCTACGTGAAGGAAAGAAAGAGCACTTAAGTTATTCAAGTTATTTCCAAGTTATCCTTACAGCCATTACTATTCCATTTGCAAAAAAACACTACATACAAATCTATATATATATACGTATATTATATACGTATATATATATATATATATATATATATATATATATATATATATATATATATACACACACACAAACACAGTTTCTTCTAAAATCAAGGCTATTTAAAAAAAAAAATGTATTCTGCTCTGGTTGGAGAACCTGTCTCTAATGTCTAGTTTTTAGTAGATTTTGGAGAACTGTTGCCAGAATTTGATTGAAATTAGTGACAAGAGCATTAGCAAAGTCAAAACATTGAATGATCACCAACTCTTCCCATCCAAAATAACCAGAATGGAGCTCCATCTATCTAATAAACACAACTCCACTGTTCCACAGCTCACTGTTACATTATATTTTATTATATTATTCAGTAACGGTCTCTACTGTCCAGGAAAGGTATTCTATAAAGGCATTGCTGTGAATATTCAAATGCATTTAGCAACAAAGGTCAAAATGCTGGAATGTGGGTTCACTACTGGTCGAATTTACACCTCTTTAGCCCATGCCTGACATTAGCTATGGTGCTGATTGGTTCCTGTTATTCTGCAACACAGAGTTCTATTCTATAGACAATACATCTCTACACAGACTACACTGTACTTTTCTATTATTAGCAATGGGTGCAGCTTAAAGTAGATGAATGCATTTATTAGAAGGGAGTCCACAAACATTCATGGTCTATATCAAGAGGTGTACATAATTTGTAAAATAGGCTTAAAAAACACTGTGCCTTTAACCATGGGAAATTGTATGATGTTAATATGATGTTATGAAGCGTCATTAATAATAAGTTATGTTCAGACATGCTGTGATCAACAAACCAGAAGCCGCTTCTCAGCTGAACTGCAGAGGCAGGTCTAAACTAACCTGGGAAACTTTCGCAGAGCACCTCGATCGGCGTGGCCCGCTTGGTGTCTCCGATCTTCTGATAGCGCTCCTTCAGTGTGTCCGCCTGCAGCACAAAAACTCACTAGTTAATAATCTCCATTATATATGACATCCTGCACATATTCATGTACAGCCATCCATCCATCTGTCCATGCACCGTTTACATCCATCCATTCATCCATCCATTCACATTCATCCATCCCATCTCTTCATCCACAAAATATGAAAGGAGGCAATCATTTCTAAATTACTCAACCACTTCCTAACCCTATACTGGGAATAGACCCAGTATATAATAAATATAAAATTACACAGTGTCAGTATATGCAGATTCAGCATGTGTGGACTGGATCAGATTTTCCCCTCCAGTACATCATTCAAAATGTCCTGCTGATATTGAGCACAATACTAATACCTTCACTTTTCAAGCTTGTCAAAATGCTGATTAAAATGTAACAGAATAACACATTACAGATCATAAATTGATGCACAGGAATAATGGCATTTTCTTTTTATTATATATCAAATTTATATGCTTCCAGAAGCACTCTTATATATATTTATACTCTTGAAGTATTTCAAGAGTATAACATACAGTAATGAAAAATGGCCAGAAGAGGGCGGCAGTGAGGCAGTAAATAAAGGCAACTGTGGATCTGAAGGTCTTACAGCTGTTTATAGACATTTTATCAGGGATATAACGTCAATTATGACATATTGCTATAGCCAGTATCATCCAGCACCATACATCACTGCCTACATCTCCAAAATCCTAACTTTACAGAAAAATGGATGGCTACGTAAACACAATTCATTAAAAGTCATTTTAGAGAATTTCTATTGGTTACACAATGTAAAAAAAACACAGAAGAAACTACCAGATTCACATAATCCCAAAGAAAATAAAAATCAGTAAAATACTGCATACCACACATTAAAAAACCTATTTGAACTTTGTCGGATTAAACATGACAACAAAACAGCGATGCTAACATGCAAAAAAACTAAATATATGGGATTACTGATGCATTACTGCCCAAACAGCACAGTCCAGGGCTCCAGCTCACTGCCACCTCCTCAGCTGAGTCAGGAGATAAGCTCCGCTCAGCATATCAAGGGCATGGACAGTAGAGTATGTATATAAGTGTGTCCTCGTGTGTACATAAGCCTAAGGTCACGCAGATAAGAGCATGAGTGTGTGTGTTTACCTTCAGGCCCTGCCAGGGCAGACTGCCTCGCAGAAAGTACATGAACATGTGTCCCAGCGCCTCCAGGTCATCTCGCCTGCTCTGCTCTGTGGATCAAAACACAAACTCTTATTCAGCCTGGCCGCAAAAAAACGGGAAACTCGTCTTTGTGTGTTAATATCCACAAAGTTCAGTTTCAACACAAAACTAACGCACTGGAATCAGCTAATTTAAGAGTCTTATAGGTGCAGTATGCTGCAAAATTAATTAATTAATAAGTGTAAACATGCCTTATTCAACAATATAGCAAAGTAAGTTTTTTTTTTGGGTGGAAAGTAAAAATGTGCAACTGTTGGAATCAGACATTGGAAAGTAAAAAGAAAATAGGGGTGTTACGATGCACTCTGCTCATGATTCAATTCACAATAAAAAATGTACCTGCTATTTGGAACACATTTTGAATACAAACTTTTTTATATTTCCTTCTCTATAAACAAAAAATGTCCAATGCTACTTATATAAATGCTCCATGTCTAAATATTTGTGTAAGTAAACTAACTTTGCTGTTTCATTTCTTAATTAATCACTTATTTTATTAAGTGGTCTAGAGAGAAACATGTTTGTATAAGACAGCTTAACTGAACAGTAGTGAACAGTAATGAAGTCAATGTAAATACTCTACTTAGAGTATAGATTTTTCTTGCATCTTTACTGAACTAATTCCATTTTTTCTGTGATTTTAATTTACTTTAATTCATCTACACTTCAAATTATATATATATATATATATATATATATATATATATATATATATATATATATATATATATATATATATATATATAGAAAATCTTATTTTTCAGTCCACTACATTATCCAAAATATATTGGATATTATATAAAAGTGACTGATATCAAAAAGCAGTTGTACGTTTGGTTCAGTCTAAAATTATTGATGTCCTCCACTCTTTGCTTATGCCCACTGGTTCTCCGGCCTGCATTAGCGCAATACAGAACGTGGGATAGTCTGCTCCCAGGAAGCAATTTTCTAAAGGACAGTTTAAATGGAGAAAAAAAATAATGGAAAATGGGTGGGGCTATTTTGTAATTGCACTAGTCCCCATACATTTCAATCATAAGACCTTTCAGTGGGATAAGAACTTTGGCTATATATATATATATATATATATATATATATATATATATATATATATATATATATATATATATTCTCCTTGAATCATTGAACATTGCCTGTCCAAATTCATATATTGGGATATCTTGAATCTTGGATCTAGCTTGTATCTTGGATCTTGGATCTAGCTTGTATCCAGATTGATTTATCATAGTATAGACAGCCATAAATACCACAGTTGTAGGTGGTTTGAGAGATTTATATACAATGAGATTTAAACAGATGCTGTGATCGCTTAAATCAGATTTCGACATGTTTTTGCATCACACACCTCAACACATATCAACTCCAGAGTAATGTGGGGTCCAAGAGCAGCACCTAACAAGGTTAGTTAATGGCTCAGACCTTAATACAAAGGCAACCCAAGCAGATACTCAGTTCAGTCATCTGAACAGAGAAACCAATTTTAAAAAGCAAAGCCGATTTGTTTGCAGTCTGAACACAGCCTTAGAAGCCTCAGTATACAGAACATCCAACCACCCATCCCCCACACTATAGCTCTCTGAAGTCAGCCACAGGTTATATGTGAGAGGCCTCACCTTTGCCCAGGTGTGTGTTGATGCTCATGTAGCGGGCTGTGCCGGTCAAGCTCTTGTGTTCCCGGTACGGGATGTGTTTTTTGGTCTCTGGGTCAATGTATTCTTTGGCAAGCCCGAAGTCGATAATGTGGATGGTGTGCTGTCTCTTGCTGCCCGGTCGGCCCACCAGGAAGTTCTCCGGCTTGACGTCTCGGTATATTAAGCTCCTGGTGTGAACGTACTCCATCCGTGTTATCTGCACAATGGGAAAACGATAAGAAGATAAGACTCCGGAACATGGGTATTACATTTCAGACCAGAAACAAATAAAATAATAATAATTCAGTATGTCAAAAATGATGGTTTATGCAAACCTAAATGGGCACTTTTAATAAAACACACGGACACATTTACTGCGACAAAAAGGATCAACAATGTTGCAGTAGCAAATACGCTCATTGATCAAGGATTTCCAAAGCATTCTGCAGTGAGTGTGATATGTGGTGCTACCAGTTTTCCATCTTTCACATCAGCTGTTAGTGATTCATAACAGAACACCATCCTGCAAAACAGCACCACCTGACCAAGTCTAACTCTAAATTTCCTGGTTGCAATCCTAAACATAGGAGGTTTCAAACAAGCATGTCATTAACTCAGGTGATCAACCCTTCCATTTAACAGGGCAATTCTGATGTTTTACAGTATAATTAGCCTTTTCCCATTTTTAATCATAATTTCCCCATTTGACTTTGTGTGCACACCACAAGCACCGAAAGCAACAGAGCAGCTGTAAGTGATTCATTTTTACTGGGTCAGTAACACTCAGCAGCATTCCAAAGTTACCTGTAGATTTGGGTAAATTAAATGTACTTTTTTTTTAAACACCTACAATTTCCCAAAGACTGCAGCAGTATCTGTGCTAACCAAAGTAATTCAAATAGCAGAATAGTGCTCCTTAGAGCCAAAAATAATGCCATTGTTTTGGTTTAATTGAGGCTGCCGTCAAATCAGTAAACTAACTTGAATTAGCATTATTGTCTACTAGAAAATTGAGTCATTAAGTCCAAAGCATAGTCAGCACACAGGATTGTTTCTTTGTTACATTGTAGACACGGTATTTGGTTCAGTTAGTTTTGGTATCACACTGCAGTTTAGTGAGGGGTTAAAAAGTTTTACTACATCCTACATCACTACATCAATCTACATTAGCTATGCTGGCGGAGTCTCTCTAGATTTTACATTAATTGGATTTTAGAATGTTAGTTATGAGTTTGATGAGTGAAAGTGTGGAAACTGATATTATCCTAGTTTCCTTTTATTTCTGTTTATTAACACAACACTAATTAATGTTTTCCTCTCGTTTGTTTAAAGACTAACTCAGCTTAATGTAATTGGTCGGAAAGTCCGAATTTATCTAGAAAAGAGCTTTCATCCTGCAGATGAACTGGACCATTCAGTAGATCCAGACCAAAAACACCTATTGGTTGGACCAAACTCTGGAGCTTTGGTCTAAATGGTCCAGACCAAACAACTTTGCCGCTGGTAAAGTTCAATATATGCAAGACATTTAACATCAATACAGATCAGTCCAGCACAATATATGTAACTATATGTAGCATGCTTTGATTAAATATGGGTCTATGAGATTTGCAAAAGACATTGCTTTGTTTTTATTAACATTTATTTACATTTTACACAGCATCCCAACAGTTTAAGAAGTTAAGTTGTCCTGGTCTGAACTATAACAAATAAACTGTGTCTCTAGGCCACAGCAGACTCACCAGCTGTATGGCTATCATGAGGACGGTCTTGAGGGAGAAGGCTCGGTCACAGAGGTCGAACAGGTCCTCCAGACTGGGCCCCAGCAGCTCCAGAACCATGGCGTTGTACTTCCCACATGGCCCAAAGTAAAAGACCTGAGGAATCCCCTCTGCAGAAACAAAAACACAAGACAATGGTCAATTATACCATAGTTAGTTATGACCCTGCAATGTGATTGGCTGAGAGACGTTCTAGGAGTGCCGGTATTGCACAGTAATGGCACTGTGTCTGAACTAAGCTCTCCAAGTTTCAGTCAACCACATAGAGTACAAACACAACCTAGCAACAATGCCATCACTTACAATATAAGAAACTTCATCAGCAGCATTAAAAACACCAATAAATGTTATAACAACTGCAGAAGATCTCCAAACATCAATGGACAAAATCCAGAAAAGGTGGCTTTATTAAAGGTGTGGAAGGATCCTTATTTGGTAAAATGTAATCTGTGGTGATAAGTAGCAGTGGGTAAAAGGAAGTATTGATTCCAGAGTGAGTCAGGTGTAGAATGAGTAATCTTGGTTAAAATCAGTACAGAGTTCAGCCAATACCTGCTGAATAAAACTACAGACTACAGAAGAGGAAGTGATGAGCAGCTATCCAGTAATGCCCACCGTGTTCAGTGAAAGCCCTCTGCAAAGGGCTGAACTATAGGACTGAAAACTCATCTCTTAATATGATCAAGACAAATAAAAATAATAAAGTTAACTAATGTACTATTAGTTTAATTTGTAGGACCTAGGATTTGTCATTACATCACAACAATCATTTTTCCAATCTCAGTATTGCCCATTACATTGTTCTTTCAATGAGAGTCTATTAATGGGAATCAGCCGATGCGCTGGAATCTGTTTAAAAAAAAAAAAATCTAAAAAAAAAATTCTAATTCCAATTTATGAAAATTATAAATAATTAAAAGTTCATTGCTTTTTAAAAAAAGTGTAACTGGTGTAACTGCCTTATTATACAATATAAATTACCTGTTTGAGACAGGTATAAAGGTATAAAGAAATAAAGTCATCACTCTATCAAATGCGTCTTTCCTCCACAAATGACCCATACACTGTATAATGTGTAAAAGGTACAATGTGATTTTTCACCTATATTTTGACACTTTTATTAAAAATAATATAAAAATTTACAATATACTGAGTCTGAGCAGATATTAAATAAAACAGCACAAAATGAAAAATCCTAAACTCCACCTGATTCTTAATCAGCACTGCTGTCAATCACCGAACACAGTGCTTCACATATCAATCCTGCTCTCCTTTGCCTAACACAATGTGTGTGAGAGAGAGAAAGAGAGAAACAGAGAGAAAGTGAGAGAGAGAGAGCGAGAGAAACAGAGAGAAAGAGAGAGAGAGAAACAGAGAGAAAGCGAGAGAGAGAAAAAGCGAGAGAAAAAGAGAAAAAGCGAGAGAAAAAGAGAAAAAGCGAGAGAGAAACAGAGAGAAACAGAGAAAAGCGCGAGAGAGAGAGAAACAGAGAGACAAATAGAGAGAAACAGAGAGAAAGCGAGGGAGAGCGAGAGAGAAACAGAAAAAAGCGAGAGAGCGAGAAACAGAGCGACAAATAGAGAGAAAGAGAGAGAGAGAGAAACAGAGCGACAAATAGAGAGAGAGACCTGTGTCACAAACACACCTTGGGGATTATAGAGGGATTTACTTGATCAGACCCGTGTCATTCCCAAGTGGAGGAGGTGCAAGCACGTATGTGTACACACACACACAAAAACACACACAAAGACACACACAAAGACACACACAAAGACACACACACACAAACCTATACTTTGACCTGTCGGGGTCACACAGTAATAACGAATTTGCCCACGGCAACAGCAACCAGGAAACTGACTCATCAAAACTTTTAAGAGGAGTCTACGCACAGAATGAACACACACAGAACACACAAAGAACACACACACACACACACTCACAGAACACACACACACACACACACACACACACACACACACACACACACACACACACACACACACACACACAGAACACACACACAGGTCCAACACTAACTGCTAATAAACCTTTCACACAAATCTCATCTTTTCATGTTGCCATTTCTTCATCTATGTTTTGTGAGCTATATATGTTTATTGTTAAGCTCATCATTGATTAAACACATACATCAAAGAGAGTCTTATTGTAAAATGCAACATCACATGAAAAGTGCATTACCTAATAAAATAAATAAATAAATAAATCGAATGACTGAGCTACATGGTCGCTGTGATATCCACTATGTGGCTACTATGGTGTTGCTAACTGGTTGGTTGACAGCTACTGGTTGATAGCTGGTTGCTATGGTGGTGCTCTGACGCTGCTAAATGCTTGCTAGGTGGTTGCAACAGTGTTACAAATAATTACAATAGTATTTCAGACATTAATCAAGCTGTTGGATATTACTAGTGTATTTATGCCATTATACGTGATATTTTTGCACCCTATTTATTTCTTTGGATTTGCTATACAGAATCAAAAAGCGTCCAATCAAAAACACGCAAACAATCCCGAATCAAGAACAAGAATATCAAAAATCTCCAGCTGGAACAGTGCCGATATCTCGCAACCTGACAAACAATTTCTTACACAAAATATGATTTATTGTCAAACCATTCTTATAAATGCTTCAATAGTTAAAAAATAGACACACTATACAAGCAGAACAACTCCAAATTCCAGGCCAAAAACACAGAGACAGAAAATGAGCAGTAATTATGTAGGCAGTCATTTCCTTTTTGGGAAAACAAAAAAATCCACACATTTCCAGTCTGCAGTTTAAAGAGACACCAAAATAAAAACTCAGAGATGTTTTTCAGTCCATAGCTTTACCAGCTCCTGCCCTCCTGCTTAACTCCAGAGCTCCACACTTGTACAAATTGATCCCAAAAAAAAAAAACTGAAGCCAAAAAAAAAGAAAAAAGAAAAACAACTGCACTCATTGTATTGGACCCATTCGTTCCCCTACCACTCAGCGTTCCGCTCAGGCCACAGTGACACAAAGGTTCTGCAGCCAGTAGGAGTGTAAGAATGCAACAGTCGCATGTGCTGACTCATCTACATCATATTTCTACTTTTTATACATTATGAATATTAGCCAGAGAGCAGTGCCCATTAGCCAGAGCAGATCCCAAGAACCAAACCAGAACAGCTCCCAGCTAGCCACAGAGCCTTCCACTAAGCAGAGCAGCTTCAACTCTCAAAGGGAGCTCTCCATAACCAGAGAGGCTTCCGCTCTTCAGAGCAGCTTCCCAGAGCAGCTCCCCATAAATAAAGCAGGTCCACCAACCAGAGCAGCTAATGTACACTAAATCTATACAGTTGCTGCTAACTGGAGCAGCTTCCACTAAACAGAGGTTGACAAAAAATAAAAAATCTGATTTAAATTGGACTTGGGGTGTAGTGAAACATGATTACGAGTATAATGGCCCATTTCTGTTCCCCCCCAGCATTCCTAAATACAGTGCGTTAGGGGCATAGGGGTGCTCTTACAAAGAGATCACCATTTTTACACCATTAACAAGATCAAAGTAGCTCCAGACTTCATTGGTAGAATTCCAAGGGTACTGACATTTAAAAAGAGGCACTGAGAAACTTTGAAAGTGCACAGGTATATTATTAAAGACACTGTTTATACACACAGTACCTTCAGGTAGTTCTCTGGGCACCGCCATCTTGAAATTAAGTCACAATAATTTGTCTGACAAGAAACAAAACTACAGCTGGTGAATACTTTCATTAGTTTTGAAAAGGAATTGGCAAATCCTGCAAGGTTGGTATAATATGAGGATACAGTGTTCAATCTGTTCCCTATCCTACCTATTCCTTCATGCTCATCAGTTGACTAATCGTGACTTAATTTTAAGATGGCGGCACCCGCAAAACTACCGAAAGGTACTGCGTGTATAAATATTTTGTGCACTTTCAAACCTCAGTGCATCCTTTAAATGTCAGGGCCCTCAAAATTGTACCAATGAAGTGTGGAGCTACTTTGAGCTTGTTTTCTGTTTAATAATAGCCATTTCTTTGCATGGGCAACCCTATGTCCCTATCGATAGCATTGTAAGCCCATTGGGAGCATCGGCTATATTTCAGAATGCTGGGGTTGAATGGAGGTGGGCTATTCAAGAAACGTTTATACTTACTATGTTTCATTACACCCCAAGCCCATTTCACACCAGATTTCTCCCCATTACCAAGAGCAGCTCTTGCTTACAGAGTATCTTCCATTATCCAGAGCAGAGAGGGGAAACAGGCAGATAGAGATTGGATCAAAAGTTGTTGTAAAAGAATTTTAGTCTTTTGTCATTTTGAAGCATTTGTGTATATTAGTCCATTAATCAGAAATAGCTGACAGAAAGCAAATGAGAGTGAAAAACAAAGCAAGGGATAGACATGAAATAAAGTGATAAAAGAGAGAAAAATAGATAAAATAACCAATAAAGAGACAAAGACAAAAGCAGATGTCTAAAGGTCAAGCGCCCCAAAAAGTACACCCTTATTCATACAAAATATTTCCCTGATCAGGCTGCAACCTCATCACTTCACAAAGGTGAAGCCCTGAGATGCCCACCTACAGCACAGAGCCACTCTGACCGTTTCAGACAATTCCACACACCCGGCATCAATCAGCACCACAGCTAAACAGCTATTAAAGATTTAGACCCAGCCTATTTCCACTGTAGCACAGAGCTGATGACTGCTGGGGAGAGAATAAAACCAACTTGCTGAGAAGACTGCAGGAAGGACTCCGGCTTTAAATAATTCACACAGCCACATAAAAACTGTATGACTCTTCACAGAGGGCAGGGATCCAGTGAAGTCCAATAAAGAGACTGTGGTCTGGGAGAGGTTCTGATAGCGTACTGTAACGCCACTTGACGTGTTCGTGATCTCTATATCTATCACTTGTGTTCAAGGTTTAACAACTTGCTGTACCTCTTGGTGAGGTCCACTGCACTGTTCACTGTTGGTGGTATCTAAAGCATGTTAGTTATCAATGTTACAATTTAAGGTACAATCTTGGTGACTTTAAAGGAGAAGAAGAACAACTTCCAAAGCTTACAAATCCAGTCTAAAAATGAATAAAGATTACATTTTTCTGCAGGAACAGCTGCTAAACGTTGTGACGTAATAAGAAAATAAAGGCTACCCAGAGAGTGTAATATTAGCTGTTTTAGAGCCATACATCCTTGCACATTTTAGTATATTCCTTGCTTGTAAATGACCACAGTAAACACAGGAAGTAGCACAGGGTTTACTTCAGTTGCCTTTTCTTTGGTGTCGGCTCTTTTGGCAATCAAGCTAATGCAATGCCATGGTAGCATGATAGCACATGAATTATGTTTCCTCTGTATTTTCCATTCATTTCAATGGTGTTGCTCTTTAATTCAGCCTTTAGGGATGTTTTCTAAACATGACACGCTCACTATCCTAGCACGACCTGACCCTGCGCTCTTCCTGCAGGATCAGTGTCAGTCAGGAGAGAATTAATGCCCTGTAGATTAGCTCTGCGCGAGCTGCTCATTAAAGACAGCAGAGCTTGGTTTGTTTCCAAATCCTTGATGCCCCTGCCCACCCGTGAGGCGTGAGCTCCATGACCTCCAGCTCTGCCTGCAGTGGACCACCACGGCCTCAAGTTCAAATTGTATAGTATACGGCTGCAGAGGGAAGAGACTTTTCTATGTGTCCCTTTGATTCCTGCAGATACAGGTAACAGTCAAGACAGAGGTCAGACAACAGAGTAAAAAAAAGTGTGTGCAGGAATATTAGCATGTTCTGTTCTCCAGTAAACCAGAGGCCATGTTTCATGGACAGTAACACGACGTTCTGTCAGCTAGTTCCACTACAATTCAGCTACTCCATGTAATGAACAGAGAGCTTGTTTACTTGAAGCTGTTTGAAGAGCTGGGGCAAAACTTTTGGGTAACACTTTATAATAACTTTCATTAATATACCATTAACTAATGATTAATAATTGTATTTTTTTTTACATTTTAAGAAACTAAAAAGTTGCTATCACATTTGTAATTACTAATAAACTGCAATTGATAAACATTTGCTCGGTTGGAAAATCGTATTTACTAGCAATTTATTAATGTTTAAATTCTGATGAGCTAATTATTTGCTAACATTTTTAATATAAATATCCATGCTGATAAATAAGTGTCATGTGTGAGTAGGCCTTTCACAATAGGATGTTTTGGTAGACGATATATTGGTAGAGAAATTATTGCGATATATGATATTTCTGTAATTTTAAGAATATTAAATGCCACTGAAATAATGATATAATAATGAAGAATAGCATAAAAAAAGTCATTGTACACTTTTTTGAAGACAACAAAATTTATTTAATCATTTATTATAACTAGTTAGTTAGAAAATTATATACTTTTTTTACCCACTTTAGTCTACACTGTGAGTATGGAGTCACAGTTATTGAAGCATGACTAAATAAAATACTGTTCACTGTTATATATGTTGAGGTCATGTTCACTTATTGTATGATAAATCGATATTGCAATTATCGTGACAGGCCTGTGTGTGAGCATTTGTTAATATTTAAATTCTGTTTAACTACTGTTTTGTTCACATCTACTGATCATTAGTTAAAAATATATTATAGTTACCAACTTTTATAACAGCAGGCCTTTCTACTGGAAGGGCAGAAAGCACTGATAGATGGGCACTTAAGACTTGTAACCATAGAGGGCACATCATAATAAAGCAAGATCATATTTTTCATATACAAGAAGGGCAACAGATAGGGTACTTTATCTTTTTTTTGCCACTTTAGAGGGCACTTAAGTAAAAGAGCACTTAAGGGAGAAGGGCCTTTTATCTGACTATCATGCAGGACCTGCAGACGACTGAACTCTCTTTTGCTTGATAAGGTGTGGAAACACATATTTCTTTAAAACTTAAAAAAAAAATAAGTCAGATAGTCACTTAGCAGAGCGCATGGATTTGAAAGCTATAGATTTTAAAGGAGCACTACAGGGAAAATGGTGCTGTTATTACAGTACCTTTAAAAGGCATCAAAGCTGGAATTTGTAATCAGATGACCAGGCAAAAACATGCCTGAGAAACACCACAGATGTCTATCAAGCTGAAAAAAAAAGCTCTAAATCATCTACAAAGCTTGAACCAAAACAACAATATGACTTCTAGCTGGGCTTCACGTTTGCCACAGTGGCTTCATGTTTGTCTCAGGCCTTTGAGGTGGATATTCGATAATGGCAGGCCGGCTGAAAGTAGCAGTGTCTATAAATACTGCAGGACAGCCCTGCACTCATTCGCTCTTAACGCCCGGAGAGCTGCCGCTCTGGCACCAGAGAGCTGGCAGCGTTCCTCATCCTCGTCCGCCCTGTCAATGAGATCACTGATACACAGCCCCCACTCAGAACAGGCCACCCCACAGTGCACTGAGTGCCACAGCTCAGCTTTGAGTTTGTATTTATGTGTGTGGGAGAGGGAGCGCATGATTCCATGAGTCCATGTTTTAGTACACTAACAGGACTTATAAATTTTGTGATTTAATGTTTTTTTTTTTGTAGTAAACCTGATAGAATGACAGGAAAGCATCGGGTAGAGTCCTGAGTTGCTGCAAAAAATATATAGTTAAAAGTGATTATTGTCCTCTTTGTTGCTTTCTTCACAAATCTGAAGTTTTAAGAAAGGTCACTATCTTTATAACTACTTTTTTTTATTTAAACAAATGTTTCAGATTTACAATCTGACTAAAGGGGGTACTTTACCAAGCTTTGCACAGACACATACTGGGACTTAAACCCAGTATAACCCGGCAATACAGAAAAGGCAGTTATTGAAGCTCATGCGTGCCGCCTGGGTACGCCTGGCTACGCCTGGCTGAAGCAGGCAGCATGTCAGTGGGGTGAGATTATTTCTCACTGAAACAAGCAGCAGCAAAAATGCACGTAAAGCCAGTATTTTATATATTAACCAGATCTTATCAATAATTATTAATGTGTGTTTTCACAAACTAACTGAACATTTAAAACCAAGGTACAACTAACCTACTCAGTAGTGCTTGGCGATATAGGAAAAATCATAGATCACGATATGGATTTTTTTATATCACAATAACGATATATATCATTATATATTACATTTAATATGTTTTCAGTTATTCTTCGACAAATATGGCAAAATAATATCCTTGCTTACTTTTCATCAAACAAAAACAGATGAGGTAGATGCAGTAGCTAATTTTTTCAAAAGAAAAATGCGTCTCCATTGTTTAGCTCTCGTAAGTTTAATAACAAAGCATGTCACAAACTGGCGTGTCCGCACGTGTCCATCAAATAATGTAAAGAAGAGTCATGTCGCAAAACCACATTATGAAGCTTTTTTGCGAAGATTACTTTATCATCACTTATATAAACCGAGTTTATGCAAAGTGACCATGCCAACACATTTCCTTGTGGCCTACATTATATATTTGCATGAATAATTGATTAAATTACTATAGAAACGATAGGGACGATAAAACATAAGTAGCACGATAGACACTTTTCTATTGTCCCCACTACTAGTAGCACTAATACTCAGTGCTAAAAGATGAGCCGGCCATACTGAACCGTTTAAGAGCTGTTTATTTTTTATCAAGTTTTATAGTTATAGACTATCCTGCACGGATTGCCTAGTGTAAGTACACCCTTAAAACTTAAGTTAGCCTACCTGTAGGCACCTACTATGTAGTTAGGTAACAGCTGGTATCGGTATTGGTACTCAGCATCGCCAGATATTTTTAAAAAGTGGTATCGGTATCAGAAGGAAAATAGTGGTATCAGTGCATCCCTAATTTTATCCAGAAAATCTTGTATTAGCAGATAAAAGTCAACTTTAGGCTGTGTCCTCGTTCTGGAAACATGATTAACCTGGCTGAAAGTGGATGATTCTCAGAACTTTAGTATTTTAGTCAAATTATATGACATATATTAACATCATATGTGCATATATCTAAAAATGTACATGTAGAATATGTACAATTTCCACGTCCACAGTGTGTGACTGTGCATATATAAGGGTTTAAGGGCAATCCTTAAAAACGTCACCCTTCCAGTTCACTGATCAAATGGACGCGAGCACTCAGGCTCTGACCAAGCTGTTCATCCCTTTTCAGTTAAGGGCTTAAAAAGGATCAAAGATCAGTCTCCTGGTCCTGAAACATGTACGGCAATTTCATTCAGCCAGGCCAGCTGTTCCACCTGCTTTACCACCACACTGACCCCAGATTCATCCTGCATAAGCTCATTCAGAAAGCACAGATCTTTCTGATCAAACATTCTGAGAAATATTCCTCGATAAATAAGCAACTGCTGTGCGGCCGCACACACTGCTCAGAGCGCTTACAGCCTTAAGCTGTGTTAAAAAATAAATAAAAACAGAACCCAGGAGTAGAAACAGACTGTCTGAAATTTGATGAAAAAATGGAAGCATTCAGACGTTTTGTTGGCAGTCCAACAGCAGCACAGCTAAAATTCTACTAGTAAACAGCACAGAAAGAAAGTTTACTATAAATAATTTACGCCATTTACAGTCTACTGTTTTATCCAAAATTTTAAACACCATCTCTACAAGGACTCCAAGGCTTTAGGATGTGCCACTTTTCAATCTGTCAATCAAATGTTCTCTGTGTGTTGTTGGTGGATTTTTAGCGAGGAGGTTTTCCTACTGGCTTTCCTACCTTTTAGCTGCGCTGTTTGGCTATATGTGGAATTTTAAATGTATTTTCTTTCTGGTAGCTTTTAGCTGTCTTGTCTTACTATTACTGGTGAACTTTTATCTGTAAGTAGAGCATCACTTTGTTACTCTCCTCCAAAGACGTTGTTAAAAACCATCAATTGGAAAGTAGCACAACTAGAACTCATCCAATATGAAAACAGCACAGTTAAATCTCTGATAGGAAAGAAAATGGCACAGCTAAAAATCTACCAACAAAACAGTATAGCCATAATCCACCAACATATTAGTCGAAAGCACAGAGTGTGGCAAAGCAAAAATTACAAGTACATAAAAAACCCAGCAATAGATAAAGCTATTAAGTAAATACCAGTAAGAAAACAGCACAGCTTAAAATCCACTAAGAGGAGAATGACACAGCTAAAAACATACCAACAGAAGAATGGCACAGCCAAAACTCCACTACCAGCAATAGGGCACAGTTTAAGTCCTGTTTAAGATTCAGATGCAAGTTAAAATAATGTGTTTGTTAATGTAACTGGTCCTTCAGCTGTGTTACATCTGTAATCTAAATTGTGTAAATTGTGCACACAGTTCACTCTTGAACACACACTTTAACCAACCGCCCTCAATCTTTCCTGCACTACAGGTCTGTCTGCTGTTCAGATCACCAGTGGCGTGTGGACTAAGGAAACCTACAAGCTGCCATTTGGGACTGGGCTGATCGAGGCGGGTTACAAAAGGTCGACCCTGACCTTTGAACCCGGCTGAACTGGAATCTGCTAGCCAAGAACTTCCTCCGCTGTCTGTCAGCAGAAAGGGGAAGCGCCACATCAAAAACAGCAGAACCCGCCGCCCCCATGTTTCTCACAGCGCTCAGAACAGACACATAGGAGGAGTGGGTGAGCAGACCTCCTGCGGTGAAGACAAACTGAGAACATCTGATCTTTACACTCACCTGAGTTTCCCAACTGTTTATAAAATCTGTACTCCAGGTGAAGCTGCGGTGCTCTGGACTTTATCGGCTCCTGAAAGAAAAAATAACAAACAAACCAACATGGTCAATTTACCAGCCAAAGATTTTAGAACACACTTTTCCAGTTTTTATTGACATTTAATCTTGATATTAGGGATGCACCGGACCCTGATATTGGACCCCAAACTTGACAAGATTAGCTGGCTTTAGGCCTGCCATGATAACCAATTTTTTGTACAATATACGTAGGGCCCTATGATCTGCTATCTGTGAATAAATGAATGTGCTCTTTTATTATCTGTCCTAGCTACACATTCCAAAATCCTTGTTTTTTTTTTATTGTTAAGTGCATATAGTTGGCTAGCTGGTGTGGAAATGTTCAAAAACCTACCTTACAGTAGCCAAAGGCATCGAAAAAAATAAAAATACAGCCCTAACTTTAAAATCCAGAGCACATCAGTATCCATGTGGTATTTGAGAAATTGTACCAATTTCAAAAAAAAAAAACTAATTTATTTAACAAGGAACAGCACACTGTTTTGGGGTATTTACGGGTGAATTTATCCCACTTCCTCACATTGAAGGTTACACAGTGAGGCTAACTGAATTAAGGATTTAAGACCCTTCCTAAAAGGGACTTTGTTTGAAAAAGAGATTTTCTGCACAGCATTTAAGTAAAACACTTTTATTTACAAGTGTAATATATGTGCACTTGATGAAATGTTTTAAATATATTATGTTTTTGTTATTGTTAATTTTAACTGCAGCAGTTTTAATATATTCAAAGTTGCCATTTCCTCCAATTTTGTTTAATTCCATTTAGAAAGGGTTAAACATTTGAGATGGAAAAAACAACCCAATATAACAAGGCCCTATATATATCGCTATAAACAATATTACTCTTATCTTGAGACCTTTTATACCCCTGATATAATGGTTATTACAACACTGACTTTGTTATTAACCTGATGTAAGCACTGTGAGCAGCTAAATGCTGTTTTTTATAGGTCCAAAGTTTATATTAACCCACAGGCATAATGCAACTTACAGCCAAAAATCCAGCTCAGAAAAAAAGGTTTATAAGAGCTTTGTTGAACTGTCAAGACAAACATCATGCTAAAATGTCATGCTAAATCCAATTTGAGCAAATAATCTGAATTGATGAGTAAGGAACGAATGTGAACATAGTCTAAATGTGCCTAAAACTAATCAAGTTTACCTATAAATCAAGCACCTTTTATACTTGCATGTAGTGCTGGACAATTTTCATGATTAATTCGGTTAATTTGAATAACAGTTTTAATTCGATTTTTAAAATGGAGTAATCGCAATTTTACATAGACATTTAATCTTTTTTATTCAAATTATCTAAAAACTCTACTCATTTCTGAAGTGTTTATCCATCTTACCTTGATTAATGGCACCTCCCACAGACTAATGCACACTTTATTTTTTTACCTTTTTTTTTTTCAGGTAAACCTAGTTTTTAACCATTTCTTTCTCATCTGTAGTTTGATATTTAGTAGAGGGGGGATTTATTAAATTAAAAGAAATCTCTGTTCTTTTCTTTTTTTAGCGCTCAGCACTACTTGCATGGTTCTCAGTGATGCAATATGCTTGTCAAAAGTAGCGTCACTGGATCAGATTATAGGACCTCTGATGGTATGAAAACCCATCTGCACAATGTGACAAACACCATTGATAAATAAGAGACTTACATCATTTTCTTTTTCTCCAACACATTTTAAAGCATGAATAAGAAAAAAAGAATCACTTTAAGGCTTCCAAAAAGCACTAGCGTGCAGCAGAGATTACCATCTGTACGAGAAGCATGACATAACAGTCTACCAGCTGAGCCATCATGTTGTGTTAAGAACTTAAATCTTCATCTGAAGCAGCTTAGAGCAGCCCCCTGCTGAGAGGAGAGATGATGGTGCGTTTCTGTAAACACATTTACCAGGAAGTCGGCCGAGCGGGCGGAGCACGTTTCACCACTCATTCGTTTTCATTTGCTTCATGAAAACTAAGTCAATTACTATTGCATTAGTTATCAAAGAGGATGCATCTATTCCTTTTACCTTCATCAACTGCATTTGCATGTTCTGTGCTATCTGACAACAACAAGAAATGCACAGAAGATTCTCAGTTTTTCTTTGAAATCATATCATAAAATTAATTCACATTATATTATATATACACTGATACAAATTTTGTCCCCATCAATAATCCTTGGGCACCCATGAATGGATAAATGGTTATCATTTTTGAAGTATATTTGGTAGGTATTCACTGTTCACTGCATACCAGGAACACACAACAATATATTAGAGCTGCAACGATTAGTCGATATAATCGACAATGTTGATTATTTAATTTTTCGACTAATCGTTAATTTGTAACAGTACTGCATTACACAAAGTGATAGGGACAGAATTGCAATGGGAGACGGGTAAATGGCTCCCTCCAAAAGTGCCCAAACACTACAGATTATATTTTTAACCACTAAATATCAATAATTTCCATGTTTAAAAAACATCGACATTTAAATGCCTCTTAAATCTCATGTTCAGCTGTTTCTATTATTTTTTAGAGATAGGGGACATGTCAGAAATAATCGTTGACTAATTGACTAATCGAAAAAGAAATAATCGTCAGATTAATCGACTACCAAAATAATCATTAGCTGCAGCCCTACAAGACATGCCTGGTGTTCTGGAGATGTTCCCAGTCTTCTAGAAAATCACAGTTTGGTTCTTGTCAGAGTGTCTCAGATTCTTACGCTTATCCATTTCCTCCTTTAACACTTCAATTTCAAATACTGACTGTTCACTTGCTGCCTAATATATCCACCTAATATATTACAGGAGCCCCTGGAACCAAGACAATGTTAGTCACTTTACCTGCTTATGACTAATTTAATGTGAATAATATTCAGACTTTTATTTAGGGATGGGTTTAATTTTACATTTTAAGATAAATATTGAGTACGTAGAATTAATTTACTCCGTTTTTCACTGTGTGTTAATTCAATATCACCTTAAAAGCATACTACCACAAGTGTAGTCCTCCCTTTATAGTGTGCAATGTGAAAGCAGCACAAACATGAGCTTAAACACAAAGTGAGCAACTCTTAGGATTTTTTCAAATGAAACAATAATAAGAGATACAGATAAATAAATAAAAAAGACTAGTGTTGTGTATTGCCAAGTAACTGGTGATATAAGCAACAGCTTCATCCACCAGGCAGTCAGACTTCTCAACGCACAGAGACAGAGCTGAACCCCACCCCACCCACCACACATCCAACACACTCACACAAAACTGAACTGATTCATTATAATTTTTTGGGGAAAACATAGTATACTATTTAAAAAAAAAAACAATTATTATCACCAATCATATGAATGAATTCAAACTGAAAAAAAAGTTTTAGAACCGGGTGACCCAACAACAATACTATACTGCTATCTTTCTATCTAAACGCAACAGAAAATGAACCACTTTCAGCCACCTATCTTTACATACAAATAAAAGAAAATGTAATACTCTGTTTTCTTTCACTCCTAATAAAAATATTGATAAAAAAACATTCAGATAATCTGAAGCACTGACTGACAATAACTTTTCAGAAAATCCAACTTCAATCAAATCTGCAAGAATTGATAATGAGATATTTTTAGCCCAGTAATCAGATCAATAATACACCATTAATATAAAACATGCTGGGAGACAGGAAGTGAAAAGGAAATGACTACACACTAATCAAAGCTCTAAAGGCCAATCAGCACTGCTTTGTTTTTTTTCCAAACATAAAAACGAAGCAGTGAGAGTAAGCGCTCTGAAAGCTTTCTGGTGGTTAATGGTGTGTGTCCGTGAAAACACTGTGCAATGCTTCCATCAGCTCCACTCGCTCTCAGGTTACACACACGAGCGTCCATCTGGCACCAGTGTGACACCCAGCATGCACTGGGAGTGCCGCATTCAGACTCCAGCCGCATCTGCCTGCGTGAAAACACCCAGTGAAACACGACCTCCAGTAACAGGGGTCTGGAGTTCAGCCTGGCAGACCTCTGCTTTATCCGGAGAGCCTGGCGAGCACCCGTACAGTTACAGGGCTGGTGGGTTGGTGTTTAGGGTGTAACGATTTCAAGTGATCTAATTTGAATAAGCGTTCCGCAATGTAATACCATGTCTCCGGGCACACCCCTCAGCCTCTTTTGAGGGCTTCTTGTTTATCGTCTTTCGTGGAAATCACTGTCGGCAAAGAATCTGGGTGCAGCCTATCAGGGTCAGGTGGGCAGAAGTGCCATTATGTTATTTACAGGGCC
This sequence comes from Astyanax mexicanus, assembly GCF_023375975.1. Lineage (NCBI taxonomy): Eukaryota > Metazoa > Chordata > Actinopteri > Characiformes > Acestrorhamphidae > Astyanax > Astyanax mexicanus. The sequence continues at coordinate 6,151,534 of NC_064419.1, read as the reverse complement.
ACGCTCAGAGCGGGGTCAGCAGTGGTGAGGTGTGCGTAGTGTGCAGAGGTCATTGCTACAAAAATTGTGATTACGTCAAGAATAGCTTCTGGAATGGGTTTCCATGGCCAAGAATTTCCTTTCATCACTAAAAGCATTTTTATATATAATTTATTTCAAATTTTCTCCCCAATTTATACGGCCAATTACCCAACCCACTCATTAGGACTCCCCCTATCACTAGTGATGCCCTAACACACCAGGAGCGTGAAGACCAACACATGCTTCCTCTGATACATGTGAAGCCAGCCACCGCTTCTTTTCGAGGTGCTGCTGATACATCAGCTCACAGACGCCCTGTGCTGCAGACATCACCATCGGAGTGATGTGGGAAGAGAGCACCATCTACCCACCCAGAGGAAGCAGGGCCAAGAAGGCCAGAAGCTGATGGCAAAGCTGCATGAGCGGGGGTTCCAACCTGCGACCTCCCGCTCATAGTGGCAGCGCTTTAGACCGCTGGACCACTTGGCGCCCCTCCTGTGCGAATTTTTAGCAAAGAAAAAGCTTCTTATCTGTAAAGTAAGTGTTTTTTTATCTCAGTAAAACTTAGCATTACAATAAATACAAACAGCAATTTTTAAAAAACAGTGCTTTAACATCACAGTTATCCCTAAAAACATCTCCTTATATCTCCTCATCTGAGTTTAATAGAGTTATTATTTCTAGTTCTAATGATATTAAATCAACACTGTTTTGGTAAATTGGTAAATGTGGTAAATCAGGTGAGCTGTTGACGGAACTACACATAATATACACATGCTGGCTGAGGAGCATCCAGGTGAAATCTGGAACCTCTACACTTTGTTCTTCAGCTTCAGGCTCACAGGATCTAATATACTTAGAGTAAAACGTAACAAGGAATTATAATTTTTAACTATGTATGTATGTATGTATATTTGCATCTTTTTTTTTAAATCATACACAGTGCTTTTTTCAGCTCATATTGCTGAGATAAATCAGTTTAGGATTAGTGTAATTTGCTTTGGTGCCTAAAACTTTTGCACAGCACTGTATATCCCTTTAATAGCATAGTCTACTGCACAGCACTGCAACTTTCAAAAGTCGTAAACCTGAAAGCAACTTGCTCACCTTTCCAAAAAAAAACACAACTACACAATTCACTGCACAGCTGACAGATCTCGTAATAATGTCACAAGCATAATAATAATGCGCCTAACATTTCACAAGTCATGCCTCAATGCAAATCTCTCTCACTCATTAGCATAAGAATAGTGCATTAAACTTTTTTACAGCAGAGATTGTTCTGCTCTATTTCAGTCGCTGTTCGGGACACGCCGTTCCTCAGAGCTCAGGATGAATACTAGGATACAGTCCTTGGTCTGAAATTTCCATCACAGGTGATGTAGTTCAGTCGATTCCCAGGGATTAGTGACCCCTTTTGAGTTAATGCGGCTGCGAATCACAGCGCGAAAGATTATATATCGGTCAGAATGATACTGGCGTGACTGATCAGAAATGAGCTAACCTCAATAATACATTTCACTAAAGACTAATTACATGTATACATTATATAAGTGGTGGTTTACGATCAGATCAGTGTGCATATTAAAACATTTCCAAAGCAATAGGCTAAATTATAGACATCGGCTAATTGCATATTTTTACTACAAATTAGAACAATACTTTTTTAACTAATCATAAGAGCCTGTCAGATCTTGTTTGAGTTAAGGATTAAAACAGCTGTGAATGGCCTCATTCATACTAAAGAAGCTCCTCATTCAAACACTATTATATATATGTAACCAGAGAGCTGGCACACAAATGCATACACGTAATATTACCCAGGGTTTCAGGCTCTATATAACTCAACTTATATTTATAAAATGTCCACAACTACACTTTTTAAACAATATGACGACTTTCAACATAACTAACCAGACATCCCTCTTAAGAGTGCATCTTCGAGTATAGTTAGACAGTGTTTTAACCTTAAATAAAGTACACTCCACACTTCTTAGTGAAATGGAAATAACAATTCAATGGTAGTGCAGGATGAAAGTTAAGAGGCAAGGCCAGAAGCAGAACAGGCAGGTACATATACTTTTCCGAAGTCTAGACTGAAGTCGTACTTTGACACTAGGGGCTCCCAATATATCACTACTGATTTCAACAGGGAAAAAGAAAGGTAGTGGTACATCACAACACAAACAATATACATTTTAGAAACACACACATGCTACTGTTTAAAATGTGTATATACATTTATATTTTCTCTGTACAGTTTGCTCCCCCCTTCTCTTTTACAAGAATAGACTTTCCCAGGTAAATAAATGCTTTGAAGTGCCATTAGTTACTCTTTTGTCCCTTATGTTGAGCAGGTGGACAAAGTTAAGTAACAAAGTCCTAAAATGTTGACTTATAGGGGTTAGCAATCATTAAATTTAGCTTTTAGCTATGTTTTAATTTATTTAGGCTAATTTAATACTAAAATAATACAATCTATGACTGTACCAGCTTGTAAAAATACCAAGAACTACAATATAAATCCCTTTATTTCTTTTCTTCTCAGCTTTTAATCAAGCTGAACATGAATACTCGAATATCAAAATTAGTTAGACTGCGTGTCCTCAATACACAGAAGCAAAATGGCCTACATTGTGTGGGAATCATGGCCGACGTGTCAGATTAAGGTCTCCATGTCTCTAAACTCTGATGGTGATACAGAGCCATTCAGTTGCATAATGCAAATTATCCAAGAATTCATACACCTCACAGCAGATCCTTACAAAGTCATTATAAAACAATCATCATGCAAAGAGGTTGCTGTGTACAGGGTGAGGGAGGTTAATCCGCCCCAGCCAGCGGTATCGTTTCATACTGTACTGACAAGCGCCTCGTTATTTCTGCTAATACTGAGGGGATAATACGGTCTAGCTTTCAGGCCACAGAGTCTCGCATTTTAATAAACTCTTAATAATATACTCCAAAAAGGCAAATGATCATGAACAAATAAATTTTAAAAAGCCAGGTTAAAACAAACAATGTCCTGAATCTAGTGTTCCACATTCAGATAACACAAGAACATCATATGAGACACTTTGTAGTTTAGTAATCGCAGACTATACTTATATTCCTTTCAGCTTGTTCTTCAAAAGGTTGGGAGCCCACAGGAGAAACCACCACAGAGCAGTTATTATTATTCAAAAGCCCTATATGGATAGGATTTTACACTTCTACTCAGTGATAAAACTCTTGCATCTGGACTGCAATAGGAAGAACAGGAAAACCAATGAGTTTTTAGCTTTGTAGGTCACATGACATTACGCCGTCACGTGATATCAAGTTTTGCATGCGCAGAACGATGGCGTCTAATGGAATCTGTAGTTCCTACACTGAGGAATTGGTTCAGTAGCTCCTCCATTTCCACTCGCTGTTGTGTTTTTATGTAGATCTCCATGGAAACGTGCACCCAAAGTGCAATTACAGTGCGTGGCAGTGGACAAATAGCTACTTTATTAAACGCAAGGTGACAAATCTCAGAGATGTGCTTCTACACAGGACTAAACTTTGGTAGTTCAGCGGAAAACAGCAGGTAATTCAGCCTGTAATTTTTTTAGAGGACGTCTGAGATACACACACATGGTCTTTCCGGATAGGAATAAAATCATAAAAGACCCCCCATAAAAGAAACTAACCCCGTCCGGATAGGGCTTTGGCTGCTCCACTTTGTAAAAGAAACAAAGTAACATCAGGGATTAAAGCTTATCTGTTGCTTAATTTATTTGCATTGTCATCCTGTAGTCTTTTATCAGTGGTCACAGGACGCAGCCCACAGGACGCAGCCCACAGGACGCAGCCCACAGGACGCAGCCCACAGGACGCAGCTAGCTAGATATTTCTGGTTGGTGGACTATTCTCATACCTGCAGTGACCCAAAGATGTTTAAAAACTCCAGCAGCACTGCAGTTAAATCTACTTGTACCAGCACAACATACACTCATACACCTCATACACCACCACCATGCCAGTGTCACTGCATTGCTGAGAATAAGGACCCACCACCCAAATAATACCTGCTCTTTTGTGGTCCTGTGGGGTCTTGACCATGAAAAAAAAAAAAAACTGAAAGCAGGATAATAAAGTATGCAGAAAAAACAAATACAGGACTACAGTCTGTAATAATAGAACTACAAAATGTCCTATATGATCAGCAGAGCTGAGTTGATTTCAGGTTCTACATTTTCAATATGTTCACATCAGTCCAGGAGTCATTCTGATTTCAGCTGACCTTATTTAAATATCAATCACACACAAATATAAGTGAAAAATTAATTCTGAAATTGCTGCTGCTGATTCTCTCTCTCTCTGGTGGTATGAAGTGTAAAGAGGGTGAACGAGGTAAACTATGGGTCATGTTCATAATACAATAAAGCCGAGGTGGACCTGTGTTAAGGCAGCAGGAACACAGCGTGCTGTTGTGCAGGTCTGGTTTAGGTGCATTCTCTGATGCTGCTTTTCTGCAGCTCAGTGATTCATCACTATTGCTGAGGAGACCAGAGGGAACGCAGGCCAGCAGCACCCGCAAGAACACGATACAGGCCTTTTTAAATGTGACCATCAGCATGTTCTGTTTAAAATGGCAACCCTGCATTTTGTGGGGTACAGCTTTAGCCTCGTCTTTATTCTTATGAATCAGTGTTTCTCTCAGAAACCTGCTTTACAAGGGCAGAGGTGTCTAAAAGTGTCGTAAAGCAGCATTAGACTACAGGCAATAATCATCGCAAGAGCATCATATATTTCAGAACTTTGTGCACAGTTTGCAATAAGCAGATATCAAAAACATATATAAATAAGGTAAAATCAACTATACAAAAAGTGTTTACAAGCTGGTTACTCAATCAAGTTAAATTCTCCTGCTCATTCTGCTCTCATTTATCTGCTCCAGGTATCATATTCTACTGGCAGTAATTCCCTACAGGGTCTAGACAAGCTGTGTACATGTATTTGCACATCTGTGTCAGCAAAGGTTGCACCTTTAAAGAAGCAGCAAAAACAGCCAACATGTTCATACTGATCTCTGTGATGGTCAGTTTACAATAAACGGGCTACACAATCTTTATTTCCTATAGTCTAAATATGGTGGTTGATTAATGTGTCTGACAGCAGCCTTCCTGTACCCTGTACCCTAAATCAGATATTACTGAAGTTTCAGCATCAGACGAATGACATCACTGTTCTAATGGACTGCACTTTTTTGAGCATCTTGTGCTGAAGTCTACAGATAATTACACAATATAAAAGGAAATGTCAGCATTTACCCTAACTAGGGAACACAGCATCCTAAAACAATTGCTAATAATAGATTCACAGTAATAACACTACACACGGCCATGTCTGCAATGGCTTAATTAAATTTCTGCATATACTGCAAAACCCTGAGCAGCATTTAAGCCAAGTTCTATATTAAAATAAATATTGCTATTTGCTATTTTGAAAAAAAAAAATTGTAACAAAAACACACAATGCATCACTTATAACACTGCTTTTTTAATAGTATTAGCCATTTCCTGTTCTCAACTAAACACTGGACTTCACTGACATTAACACCATATAATTACAGGCAATACAAATGAGTCTCATTTTGTAAATGAATGCAGCTAAGGAGATGGTATGACTTATTTCAGTACATAAACACTATATTAAACTTCCAAAGAGCTAAACGCTGGAGTAATGTATTTTTAAATGTGAAAAAAGCTTTGTTTTAAGCACAGTAATCAGATTTCTCAGTGCATAGATACACTTACTCTAAATTCTTTCAGTTTCTTTAGTCCTTTCTTTTTTTCCCCCTTTTTTTTTTTTTTTATAATTTTATTGAATTTGACAAATTGTTAGAGGTGCACCAATGTGGGAATTCTGGGCCTATGCCGAAATCCAATATTGCACATTTCTAAGTTATAGAGAGACTTGACACTGCAGAATAACTTACATTTAAAACTAGATTAAAAATTAGTTTAATGAATTTGTCAATTGTAGTAGTAGCACAGGCTGTGTTGGTTCTGGCATTTAATAAATACGTCAGCATCTACCTGTTTAAAAAATATTGGTTAAATCGGCCAATGTCAATGTTTCAAAAAATATATATATAAAATAAAATAAAATAAAATAAATAAATTAGAAATTTTAAAAAAGAAAGAAAGAAAGAAAGAAAGAAAGAAAGAAAGAAAGAAAGAAAAGAAACTTGGCCAATACCAATATAATTCAAATATCCCTATATCCGTAAAATAGTTTTTCATGTATTTTTTATTTTTAGAACTGTGGTTGTGACCTTCCAGAAGCACATCAGATACTAAACATGTCTTGGCTGATTCAAGCTATCTGGAGAAATACATTATGTACATGTATATAAAATTTTTACCACACCACGGTATAAACCTCTCGCTTCTATAAGATTTCAGTACAGTGGGTGGAAAAAAATTATAAACATGACCATAAAAACTAGGATAGGAACAGCCCCCAATTTGGATGCTCAGGCTGGCCAAAATATGTAGGACATTTGCATTAGCAAACATTTGTAACCTTTTTAAAATTCACTGTTTTGCCCATTTCCTCCTAATTTTAGACATGCCTAGCATTGCACAGTGGCAGTACAAACCCAGTGAAGGCCAGTATAAGCTCCTCCCCATACGGTTACTCTTTTTTTTCCCCTTTTCCAAACTAACAGGCATGCAGCAAGGCCAGCACCACAGCACAATCAGGGAAGAACAATAAATCACTGAACTCAGTGGGTGTATAACCATACAGATACGGCCCATTTGGCCTGTCTGTCATTTAGCATTTGGGGAGAAAGGGACACTGGCACTGATCCCACCCAAAGAGGCTGGAGCCAACTGTACTCTCAGGGCCTCATGGCCACAAAAAGCACCACAGTACACTAGAGCTCTACAGCATTACCTACAACACTCCATAACACCATTTACTGACCTTTACAGAACAAAGAAACTTAAATCAGCGTATAAAAAACAGTGATCAAACTGCTGGGGATCAACTTCCTTAAGATAACATACAGATACAGGTCCAATGCATGCTGTTGGATGATTGCAACCTGGCTTATATTTGATGCAATAAGCACAGCCTAATGGGTATAAAGGCCAATTCATACTTCTGCTTCTGCTACATACACAGTAGCCGCAAACCCTACTTTGTAGCCTGACGCTCACCTCCCCAGAAATTAATACCAATCAGTCAGAGTGCACGCTGGCTCTAAAAGGGAATGGCACGCTGATTAGTTTATTTCACGTTACAACTCATGATTAATTAAGATAATTAGTATATGCCTTTTGCAAGACATACTTTTCCAGACGTTACGATAGCAAAGACACACTGTAATGCCCTAAATCAAGCTGCATGGTGTGTGTTTGACAGTTCACCTATAGATCCTACCTATAGATAGTTTGTCAACTAATGTACAGTCTAGATTTTGTGCATTTTCCTTCAATGTTTAATAAACAGTAATTTTATACTGATGTATGAAAAGACTGACCATACTCTACCAACACTTGCACTCCATCATATCCAATTTTTTGCCAGAAGGGCAAGATTTACAGAATGCAAGCAAATTTCATCTGAGCTTAATTAAAAATATATCCTTGTTTGAGTCAAAACACAATATTGGGCTCCTAGCTGAGGAAGCATGACTCCCTTGCTAGACTATGCTGCTGAACCAGGCAGACTGAGAACAAACACAGCAAAATCTGCAACCTACCACCACCCAACAGTTGTTATGAAAGAATGCATTTGTGGGCGGAGCATTTAGAGATCAAACACAATATGCAAAATAGTCACAATATGTCTGTATCACACAGTCCTGATTCAATCACTCCATCCCACTCCACCTCAGAAATGCCAGGCCATGTGTGCTGCCCTGCCTGCCAGCGTTTTAGATCAGATTTCAGGCTCCCAGATGGAGGTGGCAGCTGCGGCAGGCAGATCCCGGCGCTTCAAACACAAACAGACATGCACCGCGATCTGGTACCAGCCCTCGCCGCCCAGCCCAGTCACTCCCAAAACTGAAAGGAGCACACTGTAGTACACTTCCAGAGGCCTGAACCAGCGGCATAGTCGAACATTGTTAACTCAGGGACTTTTCTGGTAATCTACTAATCTGTTGATAATGTTTTCAACTAGACAAAATGTGTTTTTATTTCATTATTTTTAGCACCTCCATCTCTGCTTCCCATGGGTACAACTCCCGTTACTTGCCCAACAGCTCATGATTAATTAAAATAATAAGTACTTTGCACTAATTTCCAGCCACGCAAAACATACTTTTCCCGAGGTTACAACAGCAAAGACACAATGACATGCCTTGAATCAAGCTGTTCGGAGTGCAGTTGGACGCCTGAAATGCCCTCAAATGGAAGCTTCCAGTAAAACATAGCACACAAGTACGTGAACAGATACGTTCAAAACCTAGCGTGTCATCTACGTGAACGCATGGCCAAACAAACAGGAAGTAAATCTAAGGTATAACCCCTCAACCAATGCATTTCTGTGCCCAGCACTATATGCAAACATGCCAACATCTGTAAATAAGCAGAGTGCTTTTGGCCAATCAGAGAGCTTCTTTTTCACCCAACACCCCTGCTTTGCATTGACTCCTCTCGCCTAGCTTCAGTGTAGTGCTCGTAGCAATGATGCTATTCCAGCAAGCTAACTACCACTAAATGGCTGAATATACTTAAAACCTAGAGCATGAAAGATGACACAGCGGTGTTTGTAACATACAAAGTGCAAACAACAACTATATAGCTTACATGCAACAATATCCTCCAGCCCGTCCTACTGACTTTCAGTTTCTGTGGACAAACCAGTATAATTATGGCTTTTTGGAATAAGAAAGCTAAATAAAAGAATTCCATCAATTAATTTTTAATTGTCTTGCAAAACAAGTCAATTTAATGTACATTTTAGACCTTTTTTAAAAGTATTTTTAAAAATTATATTATAAAACACACTATTATGTTAATAAAAACTGAGTAAAATAAAATATTACATTCCATATAATCAAAACGGCAGGATCAAGACAAGAGAGAGAGAAAGAGTAAGGGGGGGGCAAAGCAGGTGTGAAGGATTTTGAGGGGTTAATACTCTCTTTCATTCACCAACACACGAGAGGGGAATCATGTTCCAGTGTGCGAGAACCCCGTCAAACATGAGTAGGCTAACGGAAGTATGCAAATGCAGGATCTCACACCCTCTCTTACACATACACACGCATACCTGATCAAACAACTCATCACAGCAGCACCAAAATGGTCATGTAAGAAAGTTTTTTCTGTCTATTGGTCAGCCCTGGGTGGGGCAGAGCAAGTAAATACAGGAAGAAGGACCTGTGTTTTGGACTAGTGTATATTCTTATACAATTAAAAATGGGGGCAGACAGGGTATTATTTTGCATTAGTTAGTTGTAGTAATAGTCTAATAGTCTAATACACCAGCTTAAACTACAACAGCAGAATGCTGCTCAGCTCTAACCTTCAGAGTACGTATATTATATGCACATGCTAAATATTCTGTTCTATGAAGTGCTGTGCATCTAGGAACAGTGAACACTCTAAATGAAGAGCAGTAAACACAGATGATCCAGATACAGGCGAGTGAACGAGGTCATGAACTCTAACCAAAGGTCAACTGAACAACAGGAGTTAAGACGAGGTCTAAAATTGGAATGGGACGTGCAGGCTCACAGTTCCTCAGGAAGCTTTTAAAGCTCTTGGTCAGAGAAACAGAAAAATGGCAGTTGAAGAGCTTTTTTCCAGTGAGGTGTTCTGGGATATGTGAAAGGTAATGGGGCAGGATTCACAAAAAACGTTTCATAAATTCATAAATTACCGTACCGTTCCGTATTCTTCACACTATAATGCACACTTGGACAGGGCACCTATTTATAATCCGATGCGTCTTTTGTATGAATTTTACCTGTTAGGTTGTAACGAGAAGTAAAGCAACTCAGCTGAAGTGCACCGTTATACAGGAGTTTCAGTTTAGTTCTCCAGTGCCAAAGCTAGAGCAGTATTAGCATTAGCCGCTAACCACTAAGTCTTTTGACATTCAGAGGTGAGTAAAATCTGCTTGTAGCCTGCTGCTAACCCATACTAGCACTGCTTGGTTCCTCAGTGTAGTGCTGTTAGGTAGCATTTACGTCCTGCTAGCACTAGCGGTTAGCCGCTAATGCTAATGCACCCAGGCACTTAAGTCACCCAATTCAACAGTTTTCAAAAGAGAAATTTGTGTAAATTAACATCCAGTGCTCGTTTGACTTTAAAAGCAATTGTTTTTTTATTTTAAGGATTACAGTTTTGTTTACTTAGCTTAGCTTGACTTCATTTAGTAACCTCACCATCACCACCTAGTGGCGAGACCTGCTCTATTAAAAGGAAAACACCCTTGGCGACACCACTGTTTCTTACTAGTGTCGCATAGCCTGCCATAAAATCTGGTGTGCCTAATGCATGATAATAGACAATACAAAAGACGTTTATTAAGAGTGCACCTTATTGGCTGAAAAATATGGTAATTCATAAGAAATGCTCTCAAAAGTTCTCTTAATGAAGTCCTAATTATTTTCTTAAGCCACTCTTCACTGCTGCTGGGTGGGTCACAGATCAGTCCACTCTATCTTTTCTAAACTCTGATTACTCAATCACTCATCAAAATAATCAGTTAATAATTCAATTACAGATCGAGTTACCGGCAGCCATCAACCACAGTAGCTGTTCCCATTACAGCACTGGGATCCCCAGCTCCAGTGTGTGTTTGTGTTTATATACAGTGGGTCCAGTCTTCTGCTACAGTCCGGGTCTCCGGTGGGTTTCTCCCCGAACCAAACACTGAACAGCACTGTGTGCACAAGAGCCGCCTAACAAAGACCTCCTTTCAGCTTTACCGCCCTCTCTCTCCCAGTCTCTCTCTCTCCCTGACAAATGTATTTGGACGCCTGCTTGTTCATTGTTTCTTCTGAAATCAATGGTAATTATTAGAACAAAAAAATAGACTTTGGGGCATTGCTGTGGGCATTTGATTGCATTCTGCAGGCCAGGATGTTGGTGGATCACCACTCATCTCATCCCAAACTCTGTTACCAACTCTAAAACTCATCCCATCCATAAGTATTGGATGGTGCACCATAATTCCAGAGAACATAGTACTCACACAATTAATAAAAGGAGTTCTGTTTTACACTAGCTAGTTAGCTATCTTGTGTAAGTTAATACTCGCTTTGGGGCATGTTTGGGTGTATTAGAGATGTATTGAATCATCCAAACATGCTGATTACCAGAGGTAATCCAAAAATTATATTTCCCACACATATCCCAACTACTAAATTACATTATATATTTAATTATTTTCAAAACACAAAAGGACATTTTTCAAAATTTCAACTGACTGTGACCTTTCCTAAGCAAACAAAAGAAGCCAACAACACAGGTGGAGCTCATTCACTCTTCATTTTAGCCTCCAACTGGATTCTAAACAGGATACGAAAGTGAACCCATTTGACTGGCCATTATAATAAGCAGTGAAGCCTCTGTAGCTACACACACACAACCCGACCTTAGCCTAAAGCTGCATTTACATTGGTCCGTCTCGACAACCAAACAGCGAAGTATTCTATTCATTTTTAATGGGAAGAGCCAGCTTGGTCAGAAGCAATCGTGTGGTGCATCATGGGTCCGACGCTTTGAATCCAGAGGATGTGATTCTATGACAATTTAAGCCAGGGTGAACTTTATGCAAATAAATCCATCCAACGCGATGCGTCCATCCAATCAGAGAGCAGTTGTTTGCCTGATACATGTCCTCAGGGAAGTGTATGAAAACATTTTCTAGAGAAACATGGAAAAAAGGCTTCCCTGTCCTTTATGATCAATCCCTGCTGATTTACAGGGACTCTGATCAGCGTAATACAGTGTGGAAAGAGGTTGCTGAGATTGTTGGGATCTCTGGTGGGTTTTGAAAATATTAATATACAAATTAACTGTAAAAGTTGCTTTTGTTAACCTATATGCTGCTCACTAGAAGGTGTTATGAAGCTCAATCGAACCTTCATATTTATTATTATACATTTATTTTTTTTAGTTTATAGGAAATAAAGCTTATATAAAACCATTTCGCATTTATTGAAACGATTTAACTAGAAGATACAGGGAACACCTTTGTAACGCCCACATGCGACCGGTTGGAGGGGGTCAGTGCATTCAGGTGCATTGAAGCGACGGAGCAGTATAAATGCAGCGTAATCCTCCAAGGGCTAACTTACAGCTACAGGAGAACAACAGCTGAGTGCTGCTCTTCAAAAACTCCTCTTCATGACAATAAAACTCTGAAACATTGCTTGCTGGTTTTGAATCAATTAAACAAAAAGCAAATTTAACCAAACACTTAAACTGGGGGCAAATCTGAGCTTCCCAAATAGTAAATACAGCATTAGCATTCATTTGACATTGTGTAAATATGTCACTACTGGCATGTTTTGAAGGCATTATTAGTGTGGGTGTATTGAATCAGGTGTAAATAATAGAAAGATCACTAAATGTGATGGTGTGAAAGTGTTGAGGCTGCTAAATGTGAGAAGTGAGTGTGTAAATGACAAGTGCATCTGCATGGAAACATCAGGAAACTGTGCAGTAATATTGTGTGGTGTTAAATTGTAAAAACAGTTTAGTAGATTTATCTGGAACTAGTTCAATCATGGAAGTAATACTGCCTTCAACTGATTTGATTGGTATGAGCTATTGTAATGCATAGGTCAGGTGTATCTGTTGTAATGAGTAAACAGATAAACGTATGACTATTTTGTTATAAGTTAAAGATGATGAAAGAATAATTTCTCACATACAGGTGAGAAGATCAAAAATCAGATTTTTGCTTTGCAACATCACATAAAATGTTATCAAGCTGCAATATGAACAAACATCAGCTAGAAGATTATTTAAACCTTTCAGTTTCTGCTGTGTTTAACACTGTTCGCTCATTTCCTGTGCCATTACAGGTCTGTTTTTGCACATATAAAGACTGAGATTAGGCGTACATATGCACTAAGATATACTTTTACTGAGCTATAATCTAGCTCTCTTATTCAGATCTTTAGAATAAGGAATCAGACTACTTGAATGATCAGATAACTGAAAAATCGGTTTATAATTGGATTATATTTTATATAAATGTAATGGCTAATTGGTGTATAATAGCATTATGTAATTTATTGGAACACCATTATAAAAGGTGTTTAATACACACTAAGTCTGTGTGTAAGTGAGCACAGTTCAGCGCTCAGGGTGGTATTTAAAGGAGTTGCCTTTTCAACACACGCATGCAAATAAAGTGTTTGATGTTGAAAAGCCAGGATAAGCATATCCTCTTCTGTTACACAGTCACTAAGTGTGAGTGTATGTGTGTGTGTGTGTGTGTGTGTGTGTGTGTGTGTGAGTGAGAGACAGAGAGAGAGAGAGAGAACGTGATCTGTGAGAATCCCATTCTCCTGCCAAGTTACATGATGGTCACTTCCCAGAATACCAACGCCTGACAACTTTATATGACTCCAATAAAAACATATCAGTCAATAAAATATTAAGCAGCCCTTTAAACCCTGTTAACCTTGAGCAACTCTTTTTCTCTCCCGCTATCAGAGAGACCATCAACATTAAATTCAGCTTCTCCCACTCCCTGCAGGACCACGGTGTCAGTTTATCTATGAATGAAGATCAGCAGACAGGGACAGTATGACTCCCATCATTTTCTATCCTGTGTCTGAAAAGTGAGTGAAGTCAGTTAGATCAGTGGAGACGAGCCTCCCAGAGATAAAAATGGATTTCTGACACCTATTTCCTTAAAGCCCCTCGTCATTCCTGCTCATGTTTCAGAGGACGAGTTGAAACCCTGAGAGGGTGACTGTTTTATAATCCTGAACAAATGTGAAAATGTTAACAGAGCCGAATAAATCTTTTCAGCACATTTTAAGAGTAAATTTGACTTGAGATGTCTCACTGGGGTTAAAAAGGATAAAATGTTGAATCTCTCATTGCTGAACAATGCCAAGTTTTCCATTCTAGAGCTTTAATTTAATTAATTAAACTCTAAAACACTCATCACACTCACAAAAAGTCAATGCTCAAACAGGGCTGAGCAATATCAACTAAAATACAAATGACCTCAAATGTAAAAAGTGTGAATTGACACTGTAGACAACAGGATACAGCTGTACACCAGATACACCAGTGTGAAATAGGGCTAGCCATTGGCCAGTACAATGGAAATACTGTATTCTGCATTATATAAAAATTGACAGTATTTTATGCTTACGTTTGAAACATGAGTATTTTAAACCCTAGTTAGCTGTAATGTGGTGTGATGTAGCCTGTAGCTTATCCAACTTACAACGGAAAACTAGAAGTGCACAACCAGACACATTTCGACGTGACATTCATAAGTTAAGCTATTTAGAAAAAGTTCTAATTTCATTTTTTTTTTTTCATTTTAAAATGTCTGGTTGTGATTTTTAGTATGTATGAATGCCATGTGAGCTGTTTTTTGTGAAAGAAAAAAAAAGTGTGCCAGTGATCCGGTATAGCGCTGCTTTAGTCCGGTGGAGGAGTGGACGGGGAGAAACGATAGGATTTCGCCTCCTGCTCATGAATATTCACACATGCAAACATCGCCTCTGATTGGCTAACAGCACTGCGACACCTGATCAAATCGTTTTTCTGAATATTTTCTTTGACTAGCTACAGCAAACAATGGAGGTTGAGGAACAGTTTCATGTGCAGCATCATATACAACTCAGAGAGACCTATTGTATTTCACAAAGAACAAAAAAAAATGGATTTTAGCAGTAGGACACCTTTATGCAAAAACTTGCTTAGTGAGTGGGCTACAAAACAAACATAACATAAAAAACTTTAAATACAATACGTGAGATGATATGATCATATGAAAAAGTGGACACAAATAGGGGTGTGCCATATCGTATCGTACGCGATAATATCGCCAACATTTTTGAATATCGTTAACAATATTATACCCTGAAATATCGTGCCTTAACACTCACCCCTAATTACATCAGGGTTTAACTTTTTTGCTGTTTTAAGCAAAAGAAAAATTCACATTATTCTCATTTCCTATTAAATATCCACTAGAGACAGATTATATCTGTCCAGTATCATTTATTTTACTTTAATCCTGGATATATGGCGATACTTGGAGTTATGTTACAAATCTGCTAAAATTCTTGTATTTTTTAAATATCTTTATTTTTTTTGTCATATCACCCAAAGTATCGTTATCGCAAAAATACCATGAAATATCATTATATTATTTTAGGGCCCTATCGCCCACCCCTAGACACAAATCTTTTTGTTAACTTGTTTAGCTAAATTAGCCAATCAAGCACTTTAAATAGTTTATGAAGTTTAGTTTGGGGTTGGAACTAGACTCTTAGACCAAGATACATCTCCAAATTTCTAAGAAGTTGTGAATATCAATTTACACTGCTTCGACATAATCACATACTAATTTAAAACTGTGGACATGTAAGACTTACCAGTTTGATGGCGACGTATTCATTGGTGTAGAGGTTCTTCCCCAGCCGCAGCTCGCCAAAGTTACCGCAGCCGATCTTCTTCCCTACTCGGAAGTTCGGGCCAACCATAAGGACCCCAGAGTTGGTCCCAGTGCCCCTGGGGCCAGTCCTGTTACTGGCTGTTTTGGACATCCTCTTCCCTTCCTCGGCCTCTCCCTTGCCACCTCTCTTATCAAAATCCATAAGCTTGTGATACCCTGGCCTCTCCACGGTTACTTACCGGCCATTCAAAGCAGAGAGGCGTCAAAACAAGCCCCAGGGAAACAGTGGGGTCGGAGGCAGTGGGGCAGGAGAATTGGAGAGGGGTTTGTATATAAATATCTATATACAAATACTGATTATATGGCAGCAGAAAAACTGCCGATTCACTATCCAGAACAGCTCACAAACACTGATGTAATCCTCCAAATCGGGGGGGGTTCCCTCCTCTGATGACTCTGAGGGTCCTCAGAGCAGCCTGTTACTGCCTGACGCAGGCAGCCTGTGCAAGCATGTGCGCACATAAACACACACATACATACACAACCAACATATATACACTCAAACTCACACCAAGCACACTCTCACACCCATACACTCACATGCACACACTCAATCACAAACACACACACACATATATATATATATTTATATATTAATATATCGGCGCAGTTCCTGCTACTGGATCCAGAAGGCCACTGCAAAACGTCCCCTTAGACTCCTCATGGTTTCCTCCAGGTCAGTTTTCGGAAATGGCGCAAACAAGCAAACATTCTTCATGCCCGAGCATCGCAGTCCGACCGAGGCAGGTTCAAACTGCAAAGTGGTGCGCTGTCTCCCCAGGATATCTGCAATAGAAGCAGATGGTACGATCAGTACTGGAGACACAGGAGAATTAGGTCATGTGACATTCAGTTGCAATACAAATCAATAAACAAACAGTGCTGCTCTTATTTGATTAAATGATGAACGGCATCCATTTCAAAAATTAGTCCAAAAAAGTAACCCAATGATGCATTCCAAAGCTTTCCACAAATCCTGCAATCACCTTGACTGACACACAGGCCTACTTTTCAAAAGAAACACCATTGAATACTGGACAGATACTACATAAATAAGCAATTTTATGCTCCACATGATTGACATGAAAGAAAGGATGTCCACTGAGCAAGCACTACAGAGCTCAGTGGGAACAAAGTATGAGGACTGGGACCATTTATTAGGCTGAGATATAGATCAAATCCAGTCAGACCCATACTGGTCATGGGATTTTACTGCATGGAACAAAACGGTCACAAATTACAAGCCAAGCAATGCGGGTATCACCTTCCACCACCCCCAGCAATCCTCTCATCTCCTATAGTTTGACCTCATATAGTCTAATATTTTTCTAACATTGAAACATCACCACCTATCAGTTTTACCAATACATACAGTTTGGACACAGTGTGGACTAAAGTAAGTGTAGAAATAAGTATTTAAATTCCCAAACTAATTATAATAAATTATGAATTCAGTGTTTGCTGTCTTTAGAAAATGTATAATTGCTTTTTTAGGCTATTTTGTTATCATGTCAGCATTTAATAGTCTTAAAATTACAAAAATATTGTGTATCGCAATAATTTCTGGGACAATATATCGTCCACAACAAATTCTTATCGTGACAGGCCTAGCTGTCTGTGTTTTAAAGTGTTTCGCAACCTAAAGAAATTCTGTAGAGAGATTTTAACTTAAAACAAGAGATGCAGGAACTATGGGGAGAGGATAGAAGAGCATAAAGCCCATTACACACCAGAGCCAGCACAATAATTCATTGATTCAGGTGCATTTAAGACAGAGAAGGCACAGAAATTAAACACAAATTTCTGGTTTATGTCAATTCAGGTGCACCAACATTCTCCTTCATAAATGTTTATAAGTGAAGTTTTAAGTCAGACAGACTTGAATGTGTTCTGTTAGCAGAATGTTAGCTAGTGAAGTTTTCTTAATAGTGAAGTTAAACATGCTTTTTATTTGTCACACTGATGGCTGAACATTGACTGTATGACTTAAACAAGTGTGCAGTGTTTATTTGGTCTATAAACAAACCAAACTTCGTATTTAATAATTTTTCAGTTCAAAATCACATTTTAAATCACGTAAACACATGAATTGCGCAGCATATGCCAATCCCTGGTAATACCATGTAGCGCAATAATGTTTTGAGACGATATGTTGGTATGAAAAAAAAAGTGGATACCACCCAACCCCAGACCCAGCAATGTTTAGAACTCTTAGCACACCAACCAGGGATGCTTTATAAATGTGTCACACTAACAAAACATGCAACAGGAAGTTCTAAGATTAGTCAACGCACACACACACACACTCCTTAAACACCTCTGAGTGACTGGAAAACCTGTTTAATAACAGGTACTGTTTGTTACCAAAAGTGACTGTGGTGCAGTGGTAGGGATGAATGACTAGTCGTGTTTTACAAAATCACTGTCAATTTAAAATAGCAACAAGAGCGTAACATACTCATTGGCCTTAACATTAGCACCACTTGCCTCATCCTGAATAGATCCTGTAGCGTTTAATCGCCACAACATATCTGACCATACGAGTAATACTGCTGCAGATTGAGGACTGAAAATCCATGATGGTGGCAAATTTTAATCCCTTGTTTCTCCCCTTAACTCACAAAATCCCAGTCTTCCTTTTAGCTGACAGCCAACAAACTGCATGCACTCCTTCAGCACAGCTCCCCAAGTTATGATCCTATTTGTCGTTTTTTTCCTCACTCGTTTCATCCCTCCCATTCAGTCCCATGCATTTCACATTTGCTCAAGTCAGTGTTTCTGTGTACAGACAACCACCAAAATGTATTTACTCCATCATAGCAAGGAACTGCAACCACCAAGCAACACCATAGCAACCCTCATTGATACCTTGGCAACCACTTAGCAACATCATAACATGACCTAGGATAACCAAGCAATTGGTATGAGCCAGGAAATGCACTCCCACAAATCGCCCAGGCAGGTGCAAGACAGAAAGCCATAGAAGGTGATTAATTTATAATTAATCATAGATCGAGAAATCTATACTTTTTTCTTTACCCACTGCAAGAACTGGTCATTGCATGACTGGCCAAAATACTGATCACTGATGAATACGTGAATAAACATACAAATAAACACAATAAACAATATCACAATTATCAAATAATATTAAGGTAATGTCCATTTATGTAATTATCATGACAGGCTTAATTTTTCATTCATTTGCTGCTCATTCATTTGCTTAAATTCAATTGAATGGTATAGTTTGATGATGAAAGCGATTCCATGCGATTAATATAGATTAATAACAGCGCATGCAATTAAATTATTATCTTATAAAAATGTTTTTCAATCACCTGGCCGCACTATTAAAAAACAAAAAATCCGAAATGTGATGAAAAAAAAAAAAAAAAAAAAAAAACGAAAACAGAAAAAAAAACAAAAAATAAAATAAATCAGCCCAAAAATTAAACACTTAATAGGGCCCAACTAATAGTCTTTTGAGTAGCTGTGCTAAATTTAGTGCCTTCTTTAAAGGGCTGTGGCTATAAGTGTAGGAAAGCTATTCCACTATACTGTAACTAGCTCTAAATAATATTTAATAGCCTGCTAACATGTTGGGTTAGCATAGCTAGCTACTTTATGATCAATGTATTCACTTTAAACATGATACGATTATAAACAACTAAAGCATAAATGTAGAATGAGATGCATATCAAACAGACTGGCACTCCCTAAACATCTAAAAGCAATAAACCTGCTTTAATCAACATATGATTTGAAGGGAGGAGTCGGACTTTGAATAAAGGGCACCGATAGAAGAGAAGAAGGGGGAAAGAGTGGTAGTGTAGTTGTTGGCCTGTCTGTTCTCAGCATGAAATCAATCATTAAAACACAGCAGGCTGAACTACACATTTATTAACCATCTTACAGGCCACTCAGCAGCTATATTCACAGGTGAGTCACAAACAGAAGGTTATATAACCTATTTCATCAATTCAAAGTACAAGAAGCCTGAAACTGCATATGGCTAATGGACAAACACCACCCACACTACCTTAAAATAGAAACGGCTTGCTTAAAACAAAACCAAAAAATAACATTAATAAATAGCAGCTTCTTCATTCAAAAGAATGAATTCTGGACCAGGTATTTGAGTCAATGTATCACACTATTTTCCTGAGGCAATCTGAAAGTGAGCTATTACTGCTCTATCCTTTTTTTGCTGTCAGCTGTTGAATCCAAAGCAATGCCACTGATTAAGTAAACAGCAAGATTTTGCTAATTAATTCCATTTAAGGTCTACATTAGGCACAATTTAAGGCAGGTTTTAAATGTTATGGTTAATCTTTGCATACAGTATCACATCTGAAATTTTTGAAATAATGAAAGCCAATAAGCTATCAATTTATCTGTGACATAAAATGGCAGTAATGTAATTTATCACAAAAGATCCTGGAACAATATAAGGTCTAAATAATAATAATAATCTTAAAGGTCTGGTCTAATATAAATAAAATTAGGTTAAAAGTTCCACTGATAAAGATATATAAAACTTAGCCGGTGCTAATGACAAACAAAACAAAACAAAAAAATAAAAAAACAACACTTTATAAACAGTTTATAAACATGCTGACCTGCAGAGCAAAAGATACAAAACGAGCTCATTAAATTCTGTATCCTAATCTTAAGAATATGTGTATGTGTACGTATTTTTGTTAAACACAGATATAAATAATATACAGTATGTTTAAATATACACTTATTTTACTTGTATATACACACATTCTATATGCATATCTATGTAAAGGTGTATATATAAATATGTGTATTGCATTGGGGTGGTTGAGTTTTAAGCTGATACACGTTTTAAAAAAAATCTTTACTAATACTTATACTAATATAAAGCAAATCCTACCTAAGACAACTTCAGCTTGCCATTTAACTCTGGAAAGGTCACCGAGTTCAACCCCAAAACAAGAGGAAACTTCAGCAGAGCAGACAGGATATCATTTAGGCTGAGATGTCATTACAGCACCACTAGTTTAGGAAACTATATGAAAGGCCTACATTTGTCAGGCCAGCACATCCTTTATTATGTAAGCCTCGTAGGTCTGGTTAGGTTCAATCCTCGAGGTTGTGTGGACTAAGCCGTCAGCTGGCCAGAGCCGCACTAATCTACCAGGAAGCGAAGCAAAATGGTGTTAGCTAACCAGCTGCCCACGCCTATCCTGTAAAAAAACATAACTCTGAACACACTTAACATCAGATACAGTGACCTCCAGGCCCAGCACCTGGCCAAGACACAACTGTGGTCATGATGAAAGCTTTCCTTCAGCCTATTTGCTCGGCAGACCTGCTTGAGCCACTTTGAAGCACTCTGAAGAGCAGACTGTGACCACGGGAAAGACAAACGAGGCCATTCACTGCAGGTCATTTGAAACAAGAGATGTTAGGCTGCAGCTATAAGCGTCGGTTTCTTTTCTAAAGGGTTTAAAGTGAAGCTCTTCTAGTCAGCTGGCAGGTTGACTGAGGCCTATCCACATAGGCACTCAATGTACTGTGCACTTAAAACACTGAGACAAAACAGAAATCAGCAGTTTAACTGCAAAAAGCAGTCTAAAGAATTAGAATTAGCTGCGTGGAAACAACTCAAATAACATCAGTAAATACAGTATACACAGAAAACACCTAAAGTATCAAAATATAAACATAATAGATAAAGATTATTACCTTAATTTAACAAATCTAGTAAATCTTATAAAGTTGTATCTGTTTTTTCACTGAATTAATCATTTTCTCAATTTACCAATCCATACCTTTAACTGATAAAAACAAACATTCACCTAATTTAAATGTACCATTAGCTTAACAACATTAAAGTTACCATTATTTGGGAAAAAAAAAAAAAAAAAAAAACCTTTTCCCTTGTTTAAGGGAAGTCACTCCCTCCGTTTATCAGTACATTTCCTAAATGTAATGCATAATTTTTGTAAGTAAACAATCCATACCCTTAATTCCGTTGATTTACCATATTTTTGCTGAAGTTGAAAAGCTATAGCCTACTCTTTACTGAACACAAATATTACTTTACATTACAAGTTACCTTTTACTTTACCGTTACAATAACAAACAATTCCCTAGGCTAAACTATTCTCTCAATTTATCAACATGTTCTCTTAATTTAATATAGTTTCCTCAGTTTAATGGGGGAGATGTTTCCATGATACAGAGGGATCTGAGCGTATTTAATTCTCAAAATATTTGTTTTTTTATTCTTTGATTATTGATTCTTTTTTATTTTATTATAGTTATAATTGCATAATAACATGTTCAATTAATTGAATATAGTTTCCTCAGTTTAAGGTCGATTTTTCATACTACAGAGAGATCTGATAGTATATATATATATATATATATATATATATATATATATATATATATATATTTTTTTTTTTTTTTTTATATAATATTTTTTTTTCTTGATTCTTTAAAAACAAACATGAAACAAATTTCTGCCCTCACTATCTGAATTTCAGGAAAAAAACTTTTATTATTATTTTTGCATATTGTTAATCTGAGAGTATTTTTCAAATTCACTTATTTGATGTAAGTTAACAATGGAAAAAATCAAGTGAATTCAGTGAAATTCAGCCAGTGAGGGACAGAAATGAAACTACAGAATATTTTTTACTGTACTAAATGGACAATATGAAATTCAGTTTTTATTAGTTTTAAACCACATATTATATGTCGAATTAATCCCCAAACGGACAGAAAACTGAACTGTTAAACGTTGTACTGACCCTGGACAGATGAACAGCTGAACGGCACCGCAGCGTTAAAAATAAGACTGTGGTTCAGCTAGCTAGTTAGCAGCTGAAACTGGAGAAAAACAGGCAGCAAAACGGTTCTTTAAACCAACTTAGATTGTCTGACAGGGACTGTCGTTGCTTTTAGTAGTCTTACAGTTTGTTGTAAACCCCCTGCAGTCCTGTACGACCATCTCAACAACTTAAAACAAGAGAAATCGGTCAAATATTCCTTGCTATTAGCGAAGCTAACTAAGCTAACTACCTTTAGCTTAGCTAAAGATAGCTAACCGATACTGAGGGGTTAGCAGCAGCAGTAACAGCGGCAATGCTAGCGTCTCGGTTTGCAGCTGTATGAGCTCCTTTACAGAACTTTACAGACATGAATTCACTTTTAATCTTCGAGGAACAAAATTATATAAAAGTATTTAAGGTTTGGACTTCAAACCCAGTCGACTGGAGTCTAAGAAAACGGCGCAAAAACAGCCTCAACAAAATGAACTCAATCCGTTTCTCCCAAAGTCTCACTAGCAGCTAATGCTAACGAGCTAGCTAACCTAGCTAGCTAATTTAGCCGTACTTAGAGCTGTGTAACCCAGGCCCAGAAAGTACAAATCCATCCCAGGGTTTTGTACCAACTGCATGGGCGGCTCTGAGCTGCAGCAAAGCGGCCAAATCGGTTGGTACAAAACCCTGAGATGGATTTTTGATTTCTGGACCTGGGTTACACACCTCTACGCAAGCTAGCCTAGCTCACTAGCTAACAGCCGTATTCGCACTGAGCCGATGTGAAAGGGGACAGAAGTGGGTAAATAAACAAAACCTTACCTCTCCATGTGTAGCTCTACTCCAGCGCGTCGCATATTCCCTTACTGTTAAATCAATTCATAGGTTTGTACAGTTATTATTCATCTAAATCCTCCCAAAACAGCTAACCGGGGCTTTCTGCCGTTGTCTCTTTAAGCCTCCCGAGTTCAGTGCGGGAAGCGTAGGGCGACACTCCCACCACAGCCGCTGCGCGCTCCAAATGACGCATCTGCATTGGAGAATACAGGCAGTGCTAGTATTGCGCACACCCAAGAGGAATAAAAACAATTTCTGCGTGTTTTAAACATTTCGTATGTGCTATAGAAGCTCTTTCCCGCTACTTAAAATAATAAAACAAATTTTAGCACATATTTTTTGATTAAGTAAATTGCTAAGTCATTATTTTGAGATGTCGTTTCATTATTTTGACATACTACCTCATTATTTTGATATACTAAGTAGTTATTTTGAGATTTTTAAACTTCAAATAACAACTATTGTACTACAACTGTATTGTCAAGTTGACTAAATTATAATGATATTGAAGATAATGAGATAACATCTAAAAAATAATGACTTGGCATCTCAAAATAATGAGAGAATTTCAAAATAATGAAATAGCATCTCAAAAGGATGAGATAGGATCTCAAAATGATGATATAGCATTTTAAAATATTGAGATAGCAACTGAAGATAATGAGATATCTAAAAAAAACAATGACTTGCTTTCCAAAAATAATGAGATAGCAATTTACTTAATAATGAGAGACCCTAATAGAATCTTAAATAATGACTTAGCATCTCAAAATAATGACTTAGCATCTCAAAATAGTGAGGTAGCATCTCAAAATAATGACTCCTCAAAATGACTTGAACAGTTTACCTAATAATAAGAAAGAAACTGTACTGTATTTTTTACATTTATTTAACGTGGCTGGAATAGGCTTCCATTCTTTACAGCTGTGGTTGGTCAGTGTAACTTGACAGTGTCAATATTATGCACAAAAATAAAAAATTGGATGCAAACTATTGGATGTAGTATATTATTTTATGAATTTAGTATAATAAAAATTGAGGTTTCATAAATTTTTCCACAATTTTATTTTATTTTTTTATTTCTGCCTCTCACAATCTGAATTTCAGGACTAAATAAAAATTGAATCTTTCCAGTTTTGCATATGATGATTAATAATTATTGAAATGTATTAACAATTAAAATGTAGTAATAATTTAATAACAGTAGTAAGCCATCACAACACTACATAGTTTTACCAACCTCAAGTGTACAACAATGACTGTGTAAACCTATAAACACTTAACGTAATATTTATACTGAATTACACTTACAGGATTTAAAAAATATATATATATGATAAATTTCAATTTAGCAATGACAAAAAATAAGATTACATGTACATTATACATAATAATTTAATAATATGTAATAAAAAAAACTGTTTTACAGTAATAAATAATGTCAGCAGCTAAGTTTGCTTCTAGTATATTTTTACATGTGTTGTTCATAAGTATGTTTTTGTAAAATGATGTGAATGTTTATGGATTGTTTATGGAATGTTTACGTTCTCTCTTCTCAATATACACTGCCTCTCTTGGTCAGGTTATCCACTCACATGGCTTTTCCTACCATTGCTTTGCTGATGACACCCAGCTATACCTGTCATTCTCACCTGAAGATAACTCAATCTCTGCACGGATATCGTCGTGTCTCTCTGACATATCCTCATGGATGAAGGAGCATCACCTTCAATTAAATCTCTCAAAGACTGAACTTCTGGTCATACCAGCAAAACCATCTTTTCAACATAACCTCTCTATAAGCATCGTCTCTCTCTCTCTCACCGACAAAGGTTGCTAGGAACCTGGGTGTTCTGGTTGATGACCAGCTCTCCTTCACGCACCATGTGGCCTCGGTTGCTCGATCCTGCCGCTTCGCGCTTTATAACATCAGGAAAATTAGACAGTTTCTGACGCAACAGGCCACCCAACTCCTGGTACAAGCAGTCGTCATCTCACGCCTCGACTATTGCAATGCCCTGCTAACTGGCCTCCCGGCCTGTGTAGTAAAACCACTCCAAATGATCCAGAACGCAGCAGCACGTCTGGTCTTCAACCAACCAAAACGGGCACATGTCACCCCGCTGCTCATTGAGCTCCACTGGCTACCAGTTGATGCTCGCATCAAATTCAAAAACTCCCGGCCGCTGCGCTCCTCCAATGAACGTCGCCTCGCTTTGCCAAACACTCACACAAAGCAATCCAGACTGTTCTCATACAGAGTTCCCCAATGGTGGAACAAACTACCTTCCACTACCAGATCAGGAGAATCTCTCGCTATCTTTAAGAGACTCCTGAAGACAGAGCTCTTCAAAGAGCACTTACTCTCCTAACACCTCTAACACACTAACTACTTCTAACCCCATTTCCTTCTTCCCCTCCTTCACTTCTCTATCCCTTTACTTCCCTTCGACCTCCTTTAAGCCCTATCTAAAAATGGGATATCTAAATTCCTATTACTTTTGTACTTCATTATTGTAAGTCGCTTTGGACAAAAGCGTCTGCCAAATGAAATGTAATGTAATGTAATGGATTGGATCATTGATAGGAATACATGTTAATTGAGTTAATTAAGTAGCAGGACAACAATTATACAATTATGCAAATTGTACATATCATAGAAATCATTTTTAATGTTTACAGTCATATCATGGTACACTTTTATGGCATGAACAAACTCAAAATACCAATATGTTACATGGTGTTAAACAGGCGAGATGCATCAGTTAAATGTGTCAGCACCAGAGCAGTAATATACAACATTATGATCCTGTTTGTTAGCTATACTGATTCAAAATCAACTGGCTCATCTAATTCACTTTAAATGAGTTCTTCTGGA
The DNA here is from genome assembly GCF_023375975.1 of Astyanax mexicanus. Taxonomy (NCBI): domain Eukaryota; kingdom Metazoa; phylum Chordata; class Actinopteri; order Characiformes; family Acestrorhamphidae; genus Astyanax; species Astyanax mexicanus. The sequence goes on along the minus strand of NC_064419.1, from coordinate 6,125,341 downwards.
CAGTGTGTCCCAGTCTGATACGTAAGGCTGTATGAGGTGTGTGTAAAGTGTGTGTGTGTGTATGAAGTGTGTGTAGTAAAAAGTGCTCAAAAACAGCAAAAGGGCAGCGCCACATGTTTATCTGCAGTGCTTTCTAATGAGATTGACCTCTCTGACCTGTTAAAGGGCGAGTCCACTAAAATTTCAAAATGACTGCATAAATAAAGCCATGATATGTAAGCAAAGTTATTCAGTGTGGATTTGGTGTGAAGCGTTTTAACGTGGAGAAGCAGAATTGTTCACATTGATGGTGACACCAAAAGAGTTTAACACCTTTATAAAACATTGGTTTATAATGGTCTCAAGACTTAGGTCAAATTTGACCTAAAATATATTTTAAAGACATAAAGTTTTATGGTGGAAGTGTTTTCTGAGGTAAAATAGTCCCCAGATTAATCAATTTATTTAATGTTTTGCCAGAATCAACAAATGTGCATTACACATTTAGGCTCACTGGTTGGTTTAGATAAGAGCCGGTTTACAGTTTATTTACAGTCTATTTCCCACGTTATTAAAAAATGCAAAATGCAAATTACTAAAGGGACCATGTGAATCGTTAATAAATGGAGGTAATTGGAGCAAAATAGCCAAAACTCACTTTAAAAACAGTGTCTATAGTACTTTTGCTCAAATGCTCCAAATAAAGCCATTTGGATTGGACTCACTTAGGAGTGCCCTCTAGTGTTTGACAAATCCAGACAGATTCTCAAATGGTAATTCTCCTCTCTTTTCTATGGTGTGAAAAGTAAATCAAATATAGAAGTTGTGATCATGCCAACTGCTCGGCTCATGTATGGCAGCAATAGGTAAAAGGTATTGGGTTGAATACGGCTCAGTACAGTTCCCGTATTATACTCTGCATCCGGGGCATTCAGGCCAGAACTGGGACTAGATTCAAACTACTGTAGATTCAAAAGCTTGTTTTGTGGCATTCGACCTGGAAATTATTGATTTTTTTTTTTTGTTATTTTTGCTATCAGGGTCTGCTACCTGATGAGTATTCTGAACCAATACTTCACATCATACATACCAAACCCATTTCTTTTGTTTGTATTTGAATTACGGTTTACGCAGAAATCTTCAAAAATTGAGGATTTTCCTTTCAACAGTGAACCAACTGCACAGTTGCGGGTGTCATCAAGAGGTCATTTAACAGCAGTTAAAAACACTACAGCCCCTAATCCCAACTTTCTCCCACAGTATTTAGTCCATCTGAGTGCAATAATGTGGCCCGCAGGAACACCTGTTCCCTGCTCTGATCCCCCCGCTGACAACTGGCACAGCAGGGCACGTATTTTCTTTCTTTTTCTGGGGGGTTGGTTGGGTGGGTAGTGCAGCTACAAGTCCAGGCGTGGATAAACCACGGATTTAGTGTGACAGGCACTCTGTAGCCCAATGCCGCTGCATTTGCCCATTGGCATGATATCTGCAGAATTACTGTGTGGCTGTATGATGGGTAAGAACGCAGGAGGGAAAGGTAGAGCCGATGACAGAAGGCCGAGAGCGCCAGGCACTGGGTGCTGCTGCCGTTCTCCAAATATAAACGGTGGCAGAGCAGTGGGGGAATGCAGACTGGACGGGGGCTGGAAATGAGCCGCGTCCTCAGGGGAAGCTCTGGTGGGACTGGCGCTCACGTCCCTGCCGGATGATGAAAGCTGAGTTTGAGAACTGGAGCCTTTCTCTTCATCCGCTGACTCTTTTTTCGGCTGTTTACTGTCGTGGGGGTCCTCGGGGCCTCGTCCCTTTGGGAGAGGGGCAAAACGCTGGCCTTTGCGAAACTTGGCACGCCTGTTCTTGAACCACACCTAAAAAAGTACATCCAGTTAAGAATAAGGCAGGAATATTTATATTTTAGCAGTTTGTCACACTCACTTTCTCAGCAGTGCTGTGCAAAATTTTAAATTTCAGAGTTTAATTCAATTCAGTAAATAAATTTTAAAGTCAGTACTGATTATGTCAGTCTGACTGCTCAAGGTTCTAAACCTGTCAATCAAAACTACACTTCCCAGCATGCACCCACACTGATCACGTGACGATACAGCGTTCCCACTCTCAGAGTTGCTGACTGTTTCCACCTGTTCTCTCCTGTATAAATACCCCTCTGTTTGGAATCTTGTTTCCTAGCTCTTCTATGACGCATTTTCTTTCTCTTCTCTTGCCTTTTCCTCTGTCTTGTTGGATTTCTCATGTATGACCCTGGTTTCCCTGACTACTCTCCTTAGTTTGTTGTTTATATTTTCTGCTATTTGGTTACTAGCCTAGCTACTCTGTTAATACACTTTGTGATTCATATCTGCGAGTGTCTGTCCTGTGTGTCATTAAATTGAATCCACCCTACAGGATGTTGAATTGAATTTAAACTGGAGTATTTTTGATAACCTTTGCATCCACACAGGAACGCAAAGAAAAACAATAAAATGCTTGTTTGTATGCGCATGCCAGCCCAGCAGGGGGCACTAACAGCTCATTATGGTTTATATAAAATTCATTAAGAAGCAGCTTAATTAACAATATTTACCTAAAACTTTAGCACAGGGCACATTTTCTAATTACAGTAAAGATAGTCTCACTGTGTGAAAAACAGCAGGTTTCCAGAACTCAAATTCAAAACACACATTTGTACCAGAAAAAAAAAAAAAATCGAAAAAACAAATGTACAATTATAAAATTCTTCATTCAGAAATGTCACTCTGCAGCTGTCTCACCTGGATTCGAGCCTCTGGGAGGTTGATGCAGACAGCCAGTCTCTCTCTCATGCCCACGTCCGGGTACTGGGTTTGCTGGAAGGCCTTCTCCAGGGCCTGCAGCTGGGCCACTGTGAAGGCCGTACGGCTCCGTCTCTGTTTCTGCTGGTTCCCATAGCGTGCCTCAAGGATGAGCTCTAAAACACAAAAAACAAACATACTCAAACTTTCTAAAAGGACTTTTATGTAGAACAAAAAACAACATTAATCAACACTAATCTATGCTTATCTGTTTCTTTTATCATCATAAACGTTTTTCTTACTTAAACTACACAATGAATATTCAGTATTCATGCATAAATGATCAGATTTAGTGTACTAAAGCACATATTCTATTTAACTATTTCCTATTTATAAACTATTTAGTTTATAAATAAACTAATTATATCCTGAGTGGTACTTTCTATCTATCTATCTATCTATCTATCTATCTATCTATCTATCTATCTATCTATCTATCTATCTATCTATCTATCTATCTATCTATCTGTCTGTCTGTCTGTCTGTCTGTCTGTCTGTCTGTCTGTCTGTCTGTCTGTGCTAAACTCAAAGGTGTGTCCAAACCTTTGAGTGGTACTCTGTCTGTCTGTCTGTCTACCTGTCTGTCTGCCTATCTAAGCTAAATGAAAAGGTGTGTCAAACCTTTCATCCATCCATCCATCCATTCATCCTAAATGAGTAGGTGTGTCAAAATGTGGCAGGTAGTGTTACTCTATCTATCCATCCATCCATCCACCCACCCATGCTGAGTGCAGTATTTACCCGCCAGTCGCTCGGCCACGGTGAGGCTCTGAATGGGCGCTGCGGCTGGAGGTCGGTGCGGTGCTGCCATCTGCTGGTGAGGGTCGTAAAACAGCGAGTTGAGGCGGGGAAACGGGTACAGACCCCCGCCAGCGCCCGCTCCGCACAGATACAGCGAGTTCATGACTGATTACTGCGGGGGAAAAAACACAATAATACATCAGCTTATAGAGAGAAACACGTATACTCTTTATAATAGAATACACAGCTTATACATGTCATAAAGTATCCAGACACCCCTAATAAATTAACCAGTCCAGCAACTAGTGCACTCATTACTGACCACAGCCTGTGTGATCTCCATGGAAAGCATTACCAATATAATGAGACACTCTGAAACAGCCTAGAGTCACTGTGACCTGATGAGAACTTGGATTATTTATTTCCTGGGGTGGTCCTGATGAGAGCCAGTTCCATCATAACTTTTTTGATTGTCTTTGCGATTGCACTTGAGGATGCTTTCAAAATTCTTGATTATTATTATTATTTTTTTTTTCAGATTGACTGACCTTCATTAATTAATTAAAAGTAATTTCTTGAGAATAAAATAAAGAAATTCGGCATACACGGCTCCAACATGTCCTAAAGTACCCAGACATAACTAATGAACTAAGCAGTCCAGCCAACAGCGCACTCAGCTCTGACCACAGCCTGTGTGATCTCTATAGAAATCATTACCAATAGAATGAGACAATCTGAAACAGGACAATTTCTACTGGTCCTAAATAGAGGAGGTTTGTTTTAAATATACGCTTTTTTTTCTGAAAATATTGTGATTATCAACCTTGCTTAATGAACACTAACCAACTGATCATTTCATTGCATTTCATTATATATATGTTCTCAGCACGGGATGTTACAGAATTTGAAAAGCCAAAACAGTATCAGTGGTATCAGTGTCCTGGTGCAACTGTCTCTGCAATGTCCAATATATTAATTCCACTAACAGAGTGGTCTGGTAGTTTAGTTGGATGTGACTGCAGTCAATTAATTTATATTAATCTGTGCTTAAAATGATCTACCACATGCTCTGTGCAATTGCACATTCTCACCAGAGAGGGCTCCAAATCCCCAAAATGCACAGATTGTCGCTTTAAATAAAGCTATCTGTCTGTCTGTATCAATATTTTTCTATCTGTCTATATATCTATCCCCAAAACGTATAGACTGTTGCTTTAAATATTGTGATGCAATATCTATCTATCTATACGTCTGTCTGTCTGTCTCTCTGTCTATCCATCCATCTATACACAAATCCTTGAAACTTCAGACTGTTGCTTTAAATATTGTGAAGCAATATTTTTACCTTTATATATTGTGATGCAACATTTTTACTATATCATATAATAAATCATTATAACAAAAAATCCAGCCAGTATAAAACAATCCAGCCATGCATTTGCATCCATACACTAGTGCTACATATTGAAGGAGTTAGTTAGTGGGATTTTACCTGTAAAGTGGGGTAAATCCAGCTCAGTCCAGTACTTCTCAGGCCTGTAAGGTCTCACTGGCCGAGTCGAGTCCAGCAGGGCCTATTTAAGAAGCATTACCTCTAGCGTCTCCCAGCCATTAGCCAATAGAAAGAAAGGTATTAGCCGGGATTAAGTGGGATGAGGGAAAAGAAGGGGGTCCGGGGGGCTCAGGGCTTTTTTTTTTTTAACTATTGAACTTGAGAGATTTAAGCAAAGGATCTCCCCAACATAAGCGAGCATTTCACCTCCTCCCCCCCTCAGTTAAAACAATTAAAACAATGTGGGGTGCTGATCTGTGGGGTTGGCCACATTAGAATGGGGCTTTGGCAGCTTTAACTCCAGGGGTGTGTGTGTGTGTGTGTGTGTGAGTGTTTGAGTCTGGGAGTGTGTGTGGGACTGAAGGGTTTGTTTTGCTAACAGGCCCCATATTCTCCCCATATTTTCTGAGTTAGGAGTGAAATGCACTTTAAAAGGAGCCAAGCGTGCACTAGAGGGGTATAAAGACCCCCGCCAGCAATGAGCTGTGGAGTATCTGTTGAACTCTGTTCTCTGGAATGATGGTGAAGCTTCATCCAGGAGCACTGCTGGCTCTTTGGGAGTGAGTTGAGTTGGATGGCCGGACTACTAATCATTCAGCATCAGTGGCTGGATGCAATCAAGTCCTCCACACAGCAATGTTCCAATGATTCATCTAGTATGAGGCTTTTATAAAAGAGTAGAGGCTGTTACTGCAGTGAAGAAGGTTCCTTGATCTGTGGTTTTAATATTATGGCTTATAAGGTTGTGTTTAATGTAGATTTAATGTATAAGCGAAAGGAAAAGACAATGCAACCCTGCCAAAAAAATAGTCTCTTGTTCCAAATGCAGCAGGTTATATACTGTATATGTTGTATTTAGAATGTTGGTGATGCAACCTATGGACAAAAGTATTGAGGCAGCTTCTCATTTATTTCTTCTGCTTTTAATTTTTTTTTCAAATCAAGGGTATTAACTGTCTCTACTGTCCAGGAAAGTCTTCTACTGGTCATCAGATTATAGAGCATTCCTATAAGAATTTAATTGCAAGAGTGACACGTTTTAGTGAGGTCAGGATGTTAGATGATCACCATCCACACCTTCAACATATCCTCAACTACTAAGTACCCCCAAAGAAACTGAAAGGAGCACCATTTCCCCCATGCTTCCACAGCTCAGTTCTTTGGGGCTTTATTCCCACAACTTTTTAATTGGTCGTGATTATAGGCAGTCCTATTCTTTTGGCACTAATTTACACTCTACACTCTTTACAGGTTCTAGGTAAGCTGTGAGTGTAGGTGTTTGTACATCTGTGCCAACAACAGGCACAATGTAATATATCTGAATTAGCATTTATTAGAAGGGGTGCACATCTCAAAAAAGAGTTACTTTATTTTAGTTCAAAATGTAATTGATTTCATTGTTGATGATTAATATGGCTCACAGCCAATGAAAACCCAAAAATCTGTGTCTCATAAAATTGGAATATTATATAAGACTGATATTTTTGGCAGTGTGGGCAGTGTGCCAAGTCCTGCTGGAAAATAAAATCTGCTTCTCCATAAAAGTTGTCAGTAGCAGAGGGAAGAATGAAGTGCTGTAAGATTTTGTGGGAAAACAAAACTGCACTGACTTTAGACTTGATAATAAAACACAGTGGATCAACACCAGCAGATGACATGCCTCTTTATCCAAACCATCACTGATTGGTGGAAACTTCACACTAGACCTTGAGCAGTTTGGGCTGTGTATCTCTCCACTCTGATCCCTTGATTTACAAATGAAATGTAAAATTTACTGATGATCAGTTTGGAGAGTCATGTCATCTGTTAATGTGGGTCCACTGTTTTATATCAAGTCCAAAGTCAGTGCAGTGTTTTCCCGGAAAATCTTACTGCAACTGACTGTTGGGTGTGAAAAAGTAAAAACGGTTTTAAATAATTAATAAAATACAGATTTTTTTTTCAGATGATATGTGTACAGTAAAAATGCATGTGAAATTGTTCAGGATATTTGTATGGAGTTTTACACAAAAATATAAAATCTGCAATCAAAGTGCCAGACTATATACATATATAAGCAAAAAAGAAATAAGCAGAAGAAAAGTATATATATAATTACATTTCTCTTTTGTTTCTGTTTTGAATTTGCAACATTTGAGTACAAATTTACTTTTTTATGTGTGTAAAACATACAATTGACATAAAATTAACTTCATATATTTTACTGTGTAAGATGTTTGAACATGATGTGACTAGTGAAGTCATACTCGGCCCCTCTATGAATATTGTGGCCCCTTAAAAGCCCCTAGATCCATTTTTCATTTATCATCTTATTTTCTCTTCTCTTCCTATTTCTCCTTTGTCATCTTCTCTTTTTTCATTTCCTTTCTCTTTTACATCTCAAATGTATTTTTTTTCTATTCTATCCTCTTTTTCTCTTCACTCTTCTTCTTGTTCTTTAAATCCTCCTTCTTCTTTTATTACTTTTTCCTTAATATCTTCTCTTCTTTTCTCTTTTTCAATTTCCTTCCCTCCTCTTTGCACATTTGTTTTCCTTCCTTCCTTCCCCACTTCTTCACTTATATCTCTTTTTTCCTCATTTCTCTTCTTCCCCTTAGATTCTATTTCCTCTTTTCCTTTTTTATTTCTTCTCTTATCTTGCTTTTTCTTTTCTTTTCATCTTTTCACATTTTGTATCATTTTGTATTTTGCATTTTGGCCATCAAGAGGCCACAATATTCATAGAGGGGCCAAGTATTATTTCACTGGACCAAATGAGGATGGGTCCCCCCTTATACATGAGCCTTGGCTTCTCCCAAGGTTTCTTCCTCCTGCAGCTCTGAGAGAGTTTCTCCTTGCTTCTGTCGCTCACTCAGGGTTCTGTGTTCTGTGTTTAAAGTTTTGTCTTATTCCTCTCAGCAGTCCTCAGCTGTACTTTGATTTGATTAGATCTGATTTGATTAGAAGGGGTGTTTATATATATGTAGTGTATTTCCAGGATTGGCCCACCTGTACTGAACTGTATTTACCAGATAAACAGTGAATGGGCTGAAATCAGATCATCAGCGGTAAAGCTGTGGCGGTGAGGGGCTGCAGGGTTTAGAGATGTAAATTCCCCCAAAGCCTGGTCAAACCGCTCTGCTTAGGCCCAGAAAGACTGAGCACGCAGGGGAGCTAGATTACGTTTCCCACGAGTATCAGCCGTGATCCACGGTCCTGTGGGGGTTCACCAATCCCCCCCTCCACACACACACACACACACACACACATACACAAACTTGCACACACTCAGAAGGACGCACGAGAAGCAAGCGCAGCAGCAGCCAAGTGTGGTCAGCATGAGCTGAACACTGGTAGAAAGAAAGCCACGGCACATTTTGGCCTCACTTACCTCCACCTTGGCTTAGCGGAGGTTTTTGTCGTCAGTGATGGAATTCTAATCTTTCAGAATCTGCTTATGAATAGTAGATAAACAGAGCGAGCTCTGATTTCATTTCACAGGGTGGAATAAATACAATATTTTACATCAAGCATACTGTACAGTATTTTTTGCATCCAGTATTAGGGTTGAGTATCTTTAGATTTTTTTGGTTTTGGTTTTTAGCAGTTCCAATTTTGGAAAAAGTTTTATTTCCAAAATAGTAAAAAAAAAAAAAATGCAAAAAATATAGGTTTTAAGAACATTTATTTTTTTGTATTTTTGAACTTTCAGCTGTGTGAATTAAGAAATGTAGCCTTTAACACTGCCACACGCAATCGTTTCACTGGTACTAAAACTACCAGAGCATGTTGCTTCCACCACCATGTTTAACAGCTGGTACAGTGCTCATCCATCAGTGTCCTCCAAAATGTTTTGTCTTTAGCCCATTTGGTGCAGCTGCAAACTTATTGTTAGCCTAACTGTAGACAGTTAAGCCTCACTAGTTAATGGGGCTAATGTTGCACACCCCTTCCAATCAATGCATTAATAGCAACGTTAAACCACAACCATTGCTGACACAGATGAGCAAATGCTTACACAAAAATGCATGTAAAATTGATAAGGATATTATATTGATAAGGATTTTATAAGCAGATTATATACACATAGAAGCAAATATAAATAAGTAGAAGCAAAATCTACAAAAACACAAACATTAAAGCAAAGATTGGCAAAATCCAAGCCAAATCATTTTCAAATAACTGCAAAGAATAATAAAGTAACCAAGTGTTCTTAAAGATTTTTATTTGATATATTTTGTCTGTTTTAAATTTGCTACATTTTATTGCAGATTTGAATATTTCACATGTGTAAAACCTTTGGCACAACATTACCTCAATAGATTTTACTCTGTAAGATTATTTTGGAATTTTTGTACTTTCACACGTGTGTATTTTAAGAAATTTAGCTTTTAATATTGTCACACACACATCGTTTCACTGGTACTAAAACTACCAGTGCAAGAGCATGGTGCTTCCACCACCATGTTTAACAGCCGGAACAGTGTTCCTTTATATATCTCATCCCATATCTGCCCGTTCATAAAGGTGACCTCCAAAATGTTTTGTCTTTGGATGCAAACTTAATGTTAGCTTGAAGGTGTTATTTTTATAGCAGGTCTAAAACCTAATGGGTTTTTTCTTTAATAGTTTAATAGTCTCTTCGCTCATGGGTTCTTTAGTTGAGGTTGAGAGTGACATATGGGGTAATAATGTTTATGGACATCCCTTTCAATCAATGCATTTAGACACCTTAAGTCACAACTACTGCTGACACACATGTGCAAATGCACAAATTACACACAGCTTGTCTAGACTGTGTAGAAAAGTGCAGCCAATAGAATAGTGTTCTCTGTGTTAATTAACATAAACCTATTGGCACCATGCCTAATGACAGATGTGGGCTGTTCTCCTCTCTTCTCATTCCCTCTCATTTATCATCCTCTCCTACTGTTTCTCCTTTCTCATATTCTCTTCGCTTTTTCCATTTCCTTCCTCTTCTAATTCTCAAATGTCTCTTTCATGTCTTTTCATTTCACTCTTCGTCTCGTTTGTACGCTGTTTTTTTCTTTATTACTCTTTGCATCTTCTCTTCTCTTATTTTCACTTTTTAAAATGTATTTCCTTTTCCTCTTTTTACATACGTTCTGTTTTCTTTCCCTCTCTCCTCTCGTTTTTTAAATCTTATTTTCTCTTCTCTTCTTAACTCAAACAGTTTTTTCTTATTTCTCATCTCATTTGTCTCTACTCATTTCTTATTTTTTCTTCTCTAAGTTTTCTTCTCCTATCATTTCACTTCCCTTCACCTCCCTCTCCTTTGATTTCTCCTTTTCCTTTCATTTCTTCTCTTTCTTTTTCTTTTCTCTTCATCTTTTCACATATTTTCACATCTCTTGTGTTGTCCTCTCTTCTCATTCCCTTTTTTCTGTTCTCCTCCTATTTCTCTTTTCTCATCTTTTCATTTCTTTTTCCATTCCTTTTATCTCTTCTTTTCTTTTCTCTTCTCTTCTCTTCCTTAATTTCTTTAATTTTCATTGTTTTACATGTCTTCTGTTTTCCTCCCATCAATTTCCCTCTCATTTCTCATCTGTTCTTTTCTTCTCATTTCTCATCTCTTCTTCTCCTTTGATTTCTTCTTTTCTCTTTCATTTTTTCTCTTCTTTTTCTTTGATGTTAGGAATGAGTTGAGGTGAATGGTCGGCTGCTACTGAAACTCAACCAGTGGGATTTTATTCAGACTCCATCACTCCCAGTTCCCTCTCAGAACAGTATGAATAGTTAGAACGTGGCTTTAGATGGCGGATGACATTCCCTAGGCATTCCTTTTCATATGAAAATTCCCTTTTCCCAAATAAATTCTGTTATTTGCACACTTAACCGCCCCTTTAGCTACCTGTTACCAAACCCTGCAGATTTTTGTTTCTGGCCGTATTCAGCCCCGTCTTGCCCCCGCCTCCTGCTTAGCGATGCTCTTGCCTGTCAAGCAATATTAGTGTCTGCTTAAAATAAGTCATTTAGAAGAGCCTCGGTGGCACAGGCCTTGGACCCCATTTAAAGCTCCCGGCTCAGAAGCCTTTGTCTCCTTAGCCCGCGGGATTAGCGGAGATTTGCTGCTAAGAAAAAAAGTAGTTATTTCATGGCACTTTCATGATGAAACCTGGCCAAAGCTGTGTTGGCTGGGAGGATTAGAGCCACACAAAGACATCGCTTGTGTGTGACCGCCCCCCCCCCCCCCCCCAAACCACTGCACTCCCCACCTCCCCTGCCCACCTCCTCTACACTCCTCCTCTTCTCTCCTTCTTCTCTTTTTATTTTCTCCTTCGTCTATACTCATTCTCCTCTTTTCTCATCTTCTTCTCTTCTCCCACCTTTCATTTCTTAGTTTCTACTCTTTCTCTCTCATTTTTTTCTCCTCTGTTATCTCACTTTCTACATTTCTCACTTCTCTTTTTCTCATTTCTTTTCTCCTCATTTCTTCTTTTCTTGATTTCTCCTCTCTTACCTTCTTGCTCAAATTCACTTCTTCTTCACTCATTCTTTCTTTCTTTCTTTCTTTCTTTCTTTCTTTTTTCTTTCCTCATTGATTGTTTTCTTTGATTCTCTTCTCTTTTCTTCTTCTGTCCTATATTCTACTTTTCCATTTTATCACTCTTTTCTTCTCTTGTCTTATTTCCTGTTTTGATCAGTTCTTTCTATTGCTTTCCTATTTTCATCATTCTCTTCTCTTCTCTTCTCATTTTCTTCCTCTTTTTTACCTATTTCATTTTTCATTTTATTTTCTCATCTCTTTTTCTTAATTATTTTCTCATTTCTCATTTTGTTCTCTTTTTTATCTCTCACAGTTTCTCTTCTCATGTTTTTTTCCCCCATTTTGTCTTGATTTGATGCATTCTCTTCTCTTTTCTTCTCCTGTTTTCGTCTCATTTTTTCTATTCATCTAGTTATTTCTCCTCTTTTAATAGTATCAGTTTCTGTTTTCTTTGATTTCATCTTTAAAACAACATTGAGTAGGAAGTGAAGATGCTATTCTTTCACTGTAGGTGTAGATAGTCCTCTTTATGGGGGGTTCAACCCCTAAAAGTGAAAGATAAATGTTGGTGCACACACAAGCACTCTTTATGCTGTTATTGTCTGATGCTCTTTTTTGATCCTATAGAATCACCCCTGCATTTCTCTCTGTACCAACTCTTCACATTGAAACAAACAGAAAACACAGATACAGATTCCTCTCGTTTTACCCCCTTCATCATCCCCTCCTCTCTTTCTGTTCCTCCTCTCCTCTTATCCTCCCAAACACCACAACATCCTGGTGTTGACAGATGCGGTTTGGAGGCTGGCTCTGCTGATCTGACCCCCTCAGTGAGCGTTTTTCTCCGGCCTACGCTGCTGTTTGAAGGCGACCGCAGAGGGGAGGTGGCGGCTCCGACCAAAACCTCCCTACTTAAAGACATTCTGAGCTCTCCAGAATTCTCCTGTTTACGTCTACTGTTTCAAATGTCTCTCCCAATCTTGTTCTACCTTCTTCTCCTTTTATTAGATTTTTCTTATTTCTCATCTTATTTTCTCTTCGCTTCTTCACCCACTTCTCTTTTTTCCTCTCATTTTTCTTTTCTCCTCTTCTTATTTCTCATCTTCTCTTTTCCTCTCATTTCTTATCTTATTTTCTCTTTACTTTTTCATTAATTTCTATTTTTTCCTCTCATTTCTCTTTGCTTCTCTTCTTATTTCTCATCTTATCTTTCTCTCTCATTTCTCATCTTATTTTCTCTTCACTTTTTTACTCGTTTACTCTTTTTTCCTCTCATTTTTCTTTTCTCATTTGTCATCTTCTCTTCTCCTCTCACTTCTCTTCTTATTTATCATCTTCTCTTCTCATTTGTTATCTTCTCCTTCCACTTCTCTTCTTATTTATCATCTCCTCTTCTCCTTCCACTTCTCTTATTATTTCTCATCTCATCTCCTCTCACTTCTCTTCTCTTTTCTTATTATTTCTCATCTCATCTCCTCTCACTTCTCTTCTCTTTTCTTATTATTTCTCATCTCATCTCCTCTCACTTCTCTTCTCTTTTCTTATTATTTCTCATCTTTCCTTCTCCTCTCACTTCTTTTCGCATCTTCTCATTTCTCATCTTCCCTTCTCTTTTTACATTTCTTTTCTCTTCTACTTTTCAAATGTCTCCCCCAAACTTGGCCTACCTTTCCCCCCAATATCTTATTTTCTCTTCTCTTCTTTTCACTTTTTTCAATGTCTTTCCTTTTTCTCATTTTACATGTCTTCTGTTTTCCTCCCTTCTCCTTCCCTCTCATTTCTCATCTTATTTTCTCTTCTCCTGCTCACTCATTTCCCTTTTCTTATAATTTCTCATCTTTTCTTTTCCTCTCATTTCTCCTCTCTTCTTCTCCTTTGATTTCTTCTTTCCCTTTTTTGATTTCTTCTCTTCTCTTTCTTTGATGTTAGGAATGAGTTGGGGTGAATGGTCGGCTGCTACTGAAACTCAACCAGTATGATTTTATTCAGACTCCATCATTCCCAGTTCCCTCTCAGAACAGTATGAATACTTAAAACGTAGCTTTAGATGGCGGATGACATTCCCCAAATAAATTCTGTTAAATTCTGTTTGCACACTTAACCGCCCCCTCTGCTTTAAGGCATTCTCAGCTCTCCAGCATTCTCCTGTTTATTTACATGTGCCTAACTGGATGCAGCCCCCCTTAATTAGCCTTAGTGCAGAGTTTAGGACAAGCTTCTCAGGCATTATGGGTTTAAGTCTCTCCTGTAGTTTAAAAGGCTTAAAGGGGATATCCCTGTGCTCAAGGATCCACTTACACAGGCAGGGATTAGGGCTTTTAAAGACACAGGACAGTTCAGAATAAGCCTCTTCACGTGGACAAAACTAAAAAAGACAAAGAGGAAAACAGCAAACCATAAGCAAATTAAAAAAAATGCAACAGTGACCGACCAAAATCAACAGTTATAAACGGCCATACTCACATCTAAACATTTAATCCAGACCACACTGTTCCTCAAAATCCTCTGAACTGCCAGTATCTTGTGCAGCTGAAGCTGGTCAAGCTGGTTAAGCTGGCTGACCAGCTTAGCTTTTGACCTGTATAGGGTTTTTTGTTTGAGTTTGATGGTTTAGCTGGTCTACAGAGAATGTTATAAGAATATTTATGTTAAAAGAATATTTATTTTCCAAAAATGTTCACAAAATGTGAGCCTGTAATATTACAGAAAGAATGTTTCAGGAACTTTCTGTAAATGTCACGCTGGCCAAACCAAGAACAGACACTCGCAGATACCAATCAAAAGGCTAGGCAAAAAGAGTAGTCTTAATACACCAAAAAGATACAGAGAGCAAGGCCAGAAAGTAGTCAAAAACACACAAACAGGTCAGTAACAAAGAAAAAACAATCAAAAGAAAACGCGTCAGAGATGAGCTGTAAGACTAGATTCAATACCTGCCGAGGAGCAAATGAAACATAGGAGTATTTAGATGGATGGATGGATGGATGGATGGATACTTTATTGATCCCCGAGGGGAAATTTATACTAACAAAGACCAGTTGTGTGCATTCAGAAGCTGGGAAAGCGTGAAAATTAATTATGCTGGTAAACAGCTCGTTAGGTTTAAAATATGTTTTTATTAATAGTGCCAATCAATAAAAAAAATCTTCAGATTAATCACAAAAGGATTGTTTGATTAATCGTGATTAACTGTACCTTTTCTTCTCCTTAAGACTAAGATTTCAATAATGAGTATTTACATGTAAATAAAAAAAATCAGTGTTAGATTAACAAAATGTAATAACATTTTTATTAGTTATGTATTAACCACAACAATATTCTGTGATCTAAATCCTCGTACTTGTGTTTTGGGGAGGGAGATACACTAATAATAATGGAGGTTTTTTTTTTACTTCATAGTATATCTCAGGTTGTTTCTAATGTTTTTAATTAAAATATTTTAGTTACTGAGTTTAACTAAGAGATTTAATGGAGTAAAAATAAACACAAGTGTAGCTTCATATTCCACGCTCAACATCTTGGGAAAAGATAATGTGTCTGTGTGTGTTATAAAAAAAAATAATTTGACAGTAAGCGATGCTGTGTTTTATCGCTAAATAAAATTGCTAATCTATCACCAGGCTCTGTGAAAACTTTCTTACATGATCACCTCACGTGAATTACAAAATACATTTATGACCATCAAAGACCAGCTTATGCTTTCTAAATCAGCTACCAGCAAACCTGGTTTGAGCTAGATTGTTCAGCAGGATAGTTTTTGATAGCTTTTAATTAGCCATTTAGCTTCAGTACTAAAACTAAAAGAGCAAATATATAAAGCTACAATATTTAGCCAAACAGTTTATTTAAATAAAAAAGATGTAACAGTATTATACACTATGTAACAGTATTATACACTAGAGTATTAAAAACTTCTTCTCTGCAGAAGCCTGAATGATAGTGGCTACAGTGGCCAGTTCGGCTGATGTCGCACGGCGTTCTTGGCAACCGGAGCGAAACCTTTATCGACAAGGACCTGTCCCGCATCTGAATGGACTTTAATGTTCTTTGAATTGGGTAAAAACTACAGGGGGCTGTTGAGAAGGTCAAGAGGGGTTGATTCGGGCTTTTGAGACGTCCCATAGTGGGTTTTGTTTACGGCTCCTGTTTAACAGATGTTTGAGTTGGAGGGCAGATCATGCTCTCTCTTTCTCTCAGTAATTACTCATCAATAGCTGGAATTTGTATTGACAAGTGCCTGTCAGGAGGAGAGCTTTGTAGCTGTCAGTTATCTGCGGAGGAGCCGCTTAGAGCAGGAGGCCCCGACACGCGCCGGATCGATCCGGACTCCGCACAATCCAGGAGCTCCGGGGCGGCTGGAGCCCTTGCGGGGGGCTGAACACTGCGTACTTGGGGGGATCGATGGAGCCGACTGGCCTTTGACCCGAAACAGTGAGGGATCCGGCACCGGCAGGGAGAGCGCAGAGTTTAAACCCCGACGAGAGACACTACATACACTCTACACAGACTTTACACACACTCTAAATACACTCTACACAGACTCTACATATACTCCAAACAGATTCTATACAAAGCTTTACACACACTATACAGACTCTATCTATACAAGTTCTACCCAAACTCTATACAGACTCAACAAAGACTCTACATACACTCTACTGACTCTGCATACCCTCTATTCAGACTGTATGTAAGCTTTACACAGACTATACAGATTTCACACAGACTCTACATACTGGATATCTTAAGCATACATGAGTTTAGTTGATCAGTTTTTTTTTTAAATAATAAGCATCAGCACAGCTGAATAACATATGACCAATGTATCACTGTAGGTCTGTTTAACTAGACTTTTTCATTAAATAATTGTCCATTTAGCTGAATAGCTTAAGCCTGAAGTTTAACACATTAAATAACTACAATTATTCTTTGTCTGTATTGTGTTGTATTGTCTGTCTGCACTTTTGTACTGTTGCACTATTGTTCTGTCTACACTGTGTTTATGTGCACCATGGTCCTTGGAGGAACGTTGTTTCGTTTCACTGTGTACTCTGTATATAGCTGAAATGACAATAAAAACCACTTTGACTTTGACTTTGACTTGGCTGGATAACTGGATTAAAACAATGCCACCATTTAGCTGGACCATTTAAGCCTAAATTAAGGGTTGCAGCTGTAGATAAGTTCAGCTAAATACCTGGTTTCGGACAGCATCAGTTCAGCTGAATAATTTAAGACCTAAGTGGGGCTCATCACATTAGATTAGCTGAAGTAGAGAGTTTAATTTTGTATCAGTTTAGCTGGATAACTTAACCCCAAAGTGAGGCTTGCAACTTTAGGTTAGTTAAGATTAAAATAAAAATCAGCTCAACTGCATCATTTAAACCTAAAGTGGGGATTGTGACTTAAACCATTTCGATTTATATTAAATCAGTTTAGCTGGACAAATCAAGTCAAGCTGGATGACTTAAGCCCTATTCAGGGTTGTTAATTCGCCTAATTAGCCTTGTTTAGCTTGCTCTTTTATAGACTTTTTTGATGTTGCTTAATATTTGGCATTTTGTGTTAATAATAATACTGCATCCCGACTCAATCCAGTTTATGTGGTACATTTCTTCACATGTTAAAAAAAATGATCCTAAAGTAAAGGCAAGTCTAAACCTGAGCTTCGTTTTCCAGCCTGCAGGCCTGTCGTCTTGAGTGACAGATCAATATTGGAAATGAACTGAGGATCATCTCCTAATTGGGCTCAAGTTTGCACTGGGAGGAACAGAGTTAATGACTGACCCGAGGTCAGACAGAGGCCAGGCTGAGCTCACTGGGAAACTGATGGTGTATGTTTTTCAACTTCATTACATAAAAATGTTAAAAAAAAAAAAAAAAAAAAAAAAAAAAAGTTTTAAATCATTACAAAAATAAGCAGATTGGGTTGTGTATGGACAAAGTAGCTAACGCTTGGCGTAAAATGTATTTACACATTTTAACTCACGATAAATTGTTAAGTTTGTTTTTTATTTTTGCATAATGTGTGTATGACACCCTGTTACTTTAAAAACGGACTATTCAGGCTTTTGACCAAAATCCAAGCTTTATCTTGGCTGCTATTGCTGTTTTAGCTTTGCTATATTTATTCAACCCATGTTTATAAGGTTATATTCAGATACTAAACACTTCACACAGTTTGAGCAGAGTGTGTGATGTTTTTAGCATGCAGTTAGCATCATGTTGTAGTGCTGAGCTTTCATTGCTTGTCAGCTACATTAGACCTGTAGCTGGAAATGACATCACATATTAGACTGAATAGTACTACTGTTGATATTAGAGGAGAAATCTGGTGTGAAATGAAGTTAGGTTGTATTAAAACTGAGAAAATAATATATTAATTTTTGACAAATAGCCACCTCCGTTCACCCCCAGCATTCTGAAATACAGAGCTTTTAGCTGATGGTCCCTACAGGCTCACAATGCTAGCGATAGGGCATAGCATTGCCCTATTTTTACACCAATAATAATCTCAAAGCAGCTCCACACTTCATTGGTAGAATTTTGGGAAATGCATACATTCCAGTTGAAAATATCTTTATAACAGGGGTTTTTAATTTTTTGCAACTCATTGCCCACTTCACCCAATATTTTATTTACAACTTAAAACCAAATATAGTTTTCTGTTTTCTGCTTTTCTCAGTTCTTCGTTGAATGTAACCCTTGACACTAGGGTTAGAATTAGAATTGCAACCAAACACCTGCTCAGCAAACCTTTGCATTCAAATCATTCATATATATTCAAATATATACTGTGTTTTTGAGAAGTAAACAGTGTTGCAAAACATATTATCACAATACTTCGATATATCAATATTTTCTTTAGGAGCATATTTTATTACACTTTAGGAGTGTAATAAAATATAGATATCTTCTTGTATCTTATTATATTGTATCATATATTGTTGCATTTAATTTTGCAATACTGTATTGATTTCTGACAACAAGTTTTGATGTGAAGATCAGTGTCAGTCAGACAGTGGTTCATTTAGTGCTTTGTTTGAACCCCACCCACCAGGTAGTAATACAATACAATGTCTTTAGATCCCACTGTTCCGACAGAATATTTTAATAAATATGACCGTGTTTTTTATACTATGACAGTTTTTTTCTAAATGTTTTAGTATTTAGAGTATTGCAATATATTAAATCGTAGCCAATGTATCAGGATATGTATCATATCTCCAAATTCTTGCAAATACACACAGCTCTACCAATTTGGCATTAAAGACTAACTTTCTATTTAATACTTCAGGACACTGTTTATGACGAAGTGCACTGGTTCAAAGCTCCAAAGGCTAGGGGTCAATGTGGCCTCCTCCCAGCATGTGGCCCCCCCCCCGAGCAGCCCCCCGAAGCAGTCAAAGGTGATCAGAGAGGGCGCTCTGATCGAAGTTGATAATGAAGAACTCTCTAAGCTGCTCCGTCCCACATGCCCAAATCTCTAAATCTGAAATCGGCCGCAGCAGCAGCAGCATTGTGAGGGGTATTGATCCTGCAGCGCAGGGTTTTTAATACCTGCCGTCTGCAGCGGACCGCCCGGATCAGAAGTGACGGCTCTGGGCAGGGTGGGTAAACACGGAGGCCCGGGGAACAGGGAACACAATGGGGGGCTCATCTCACCCTACTCGGCCCTTTTTGTTCAGTTTTGTTTTCCGATAAAACAGCTGCTGAGTAAAGGAGGGTCCCTGGTCAGGCATCTGCTGGACAAGGCCAAGAGCAGCACTCAGACACTAATGAAGCAGAAAAAACAACACAATGATTATTATTTTCTTATTTAAAGCAGAAGTCCTTAATTTTTTTAAACAGTTGATAGCAGTTCTATTTCTAAAAGAGGAGACAAACAATTCAAATAAATGGCATCAATATGCAAACATATTCATTATTTAAATAGAGTGGTCTGGTTGGTTTTCCTAGAAGTTTTTTTTCTGATTGTGTCACATTTTGCCGATTACCTGAGCAGCCGTGGCTCTGCTAATGGTGCTGATACAGGAGCTACTGTGAACATGGAGATATCTGAAGCACAACCACAGTCATTAATGCATTACTAAACCAAAAAAAAAAAAAAATTATCCACTCTGAAAGGAGAGAACACCACAATGCAGACTTTAAAAGTACTCTTCCACATGCTCAGTGTAATTACACATTCTCACCAGAGAGGTCTCTAAATCCCCAAAACTCGTTAATACACAGAAAATGTTAACTAATAAATTAATAAATTGTGCTATGTTTAAAGGAAAAAAGCATTGAATTTAATGTGTTGCTGACAACTATATAAAAAATATTATGTCCATATGCTTCCATTACACTTTGCAAAACTGTATTGATTCTCAAAGATTGGGGTCAAACAGTGGTTTGTTTTGTGTTGTTTAAACCACAACCACTAGAGGGCAGTGCTGCACTTGACACCTCTGTACTACAATACATAACGTTTTATACTGTATATAACATTTTTTAAGAATTTGGATAAAACTGCGTTTAATTTTTAGATATGTTCTGGTTCAACCTCCTCATCTCCTATCTGAGGACCAACATATAAAATTATATTAAAAAAATAAAACATATAAAATAACTTTACATGTTGTTTGAACCCCCTACTATTACAATAATTCTTTTTATTCATAAAAATGTCAACAATTCCCTACTGAACTAGCATTTTTGTACTTTTCTGGGACATTTTTACCCAAATGATCAGAAATCAGTAATAAAATAAGATTTGGTTTAGGAAAAAAAAAAAATCAAACAAACAAATACAATCCGTGTATCATTCGTTCATTTGATATTCAATTGAGAATCAAAATCGGAAAATTAAAAAACCAATTCGTTTTTTCGTTTTTTCGTTTTTGAATATAATACCAAAAAACGAATAACGGCTTGTATTTTGTATTTTTATTTGGTTATCCAAACAAAAATTGGAAATTTAAAAAACGGACCAGGAGCCGAATTTGATTTTGATTTTGAACTTGACCCATTTGTGTGCCCCGGAAGTTACTGATTTGTTTATTCTTGGTGGGTTTCTGTTGCGCGGGAGTTCACTGCAGTGTTATCTACACAGTCTGTATTGCTGTAGGCAGCATGGCCGGACTGGAACCACATTCTGGCCTAATTAAAGATCTTTTTGAAGGTATTAACTAAATATGACATTTAGCTACGGAACGTTAGACAAACACCTGAAAGATCCTGCCGATTTTTTCTGTTGTCATATCGTCTTCTTTCACTGCAACGCGTTTAGTTCCTCTGAACAAGATAAAACTCTCCATCCTCAACTCCATCCAAAGCCTACAGCAATACAGACTGTGTAGATAACACTGCAGTGAACTCCCGCGCAACAGAAACCCACCAAGAATAAACAAATCAGTAACTTCCGGGGCACACAAATGGGTCAAGTTCAAAATCAAAATCAAATTCGGCTCCTGGTCCGTTTTTTAAATTTCCAATTTTTGTTTGGATAACCAAATAAAAATACAAAATACAAGCCGTTATTCGTTTTTTGGTATTATATTCAAAAACGAAAAAACGAAAAAACGAATTGGTTTTTTAATTTTCCGATTTTGATTCTCAATTGAATATCAAATGAACGAATGATACACGGATTAAATACAAATAACACCATTTGTTTTAAATCATTTAATAGAAAACAAAAATAGATACAAAACGGTTTTGATACAGCATATTTACAGCACATGGCTTAAGGGTTAAACCATTTGATAACAAAACACAATGCCTCGAAAAAAAAAACTGGGGGACAGAAATGGTGTGATGTGAGCTGTTACAGTGGGTTTACAGTGATGTATTTAGTGACGGGGTTAACTGATAGTAAGGTGTGTGTAGGCTAGGCCTAGTCTGAGTGACTGAGTGACTGTATTAGCCAGCCAGCTCAGATCCATGCATCTCATAGTCTGTGATATACTAATAATTAAAAAAATAGAAAAGAAAAAGGTGGCGCAAAGCAAATCAGGTCTTCTGACCATCTGTGTGAAAAAAATAACAAAAACAGCATCATTTTATCTGCTGTACAGATTACAGACTACGACCACCTAGTGCATCTCTTATCACAGTTACGAAAGGCATGGGCTTCCGAATAACGTTTAACAGCTATGTAACTAGCTAAAGTCAGTAGACCGTATATACGTTGCTATACGTGCTTCCTCAGAGTGCTAACATACCAGCACTAAATAGGATCTAGTAGGTAGGACTGTGTTTGTGGGTTTAATACTGTTACATATATCTGACTTTTCACCTCAGGCTTCCCAGCAGTGCAACAGCCTTACATACAGCCTTTCTAAAGCAGCAGCCTTGCCTTTCGCCCCCTACAGGCTACACGATGGCACTACAGTTTTACAGCTGTTGTATAGTTTGGGGGGTCTTTTGTTGGAGGTATGGGGAAACACAAAGTTAAATAAATAACAGTCTCTCTCATTTTACCTTCAGTTTCTTACATTTTTACCAAGCCTGAACAGGCCGTCTGAAGGGGGCGCTATCTAGGAGAAAACAGGCCTGGTATCAGACTGGACGAGGATTAGCATCTGTTTCATGATGAAGGGAAACTCCACTAATATTTTTTTTCTTATTTCAAGTGAACTAAAGTGGTTCAGCTTGAAATGCTTCATTCTAGAGAAATGTACCATTTCTGAACTGCCCATAGTGGTGGTGAATTGAACAGGACAGAACAGGATGTCTGAAGGGTTTAAGATAAACCCATACTACCTTTAAATAGAGAATTGTATTACTAATTCATAGGATTTGAGAACAATTCTATATGGGGGTCTATATGGGGGGTGTATGTAATTGATGTTAAATTTTATGACTAATTATGTAATGTATGAGACATAGTATGACGAAGTATATTTTCCTAAGGGCTGGAAATGTATAAATTGGTCTTTAATGGTGGGTTCAGATGGTAAAAAGCGTGTTTAGGGTTAAACTCTACATCACAAATACAGCAAAAGTTTATTATTCAGCTAATAATCTCAATGCAGACACTAAATTATACATTTTTAATTATTTGTTAACCATTTGGTGTAGCATATCTTGTGGAGTCCCACAGGGCTCTATGTTTGAGTCTATGAAATTGATGCTAATGATGACAGTAAAGACATGACAGTTATGAGAGTTACGAGATATAAAAAAGTGTAGATTTGATTTAGCATATTTTGTGGAGTCCCACAGGGTCCTATTTTGGGGCCTTTGAAATGTATATGCTAATTATGACAATAGTGTGGTTATGAGAGTTACGCTTTTGGACGTGTCGATACAATACAGGTTCAGAGGGGTTAATGCTAATGTCTAAAAGCTTCCTTATAGAACATTAATACACCAAATGAATAATGAATAATAATGAATAACCTTGTTTTAAAGTAGTATTTTTCATAGGGTATATTGGTGTGCACTCAGGGTATATTGATGTATGTATAAAATTGCAAAATTTGTGTTGTAAAGTTTCTCTCTTAAAGCCTAAATTAATTATTTTATTGTTGCAAAAACTATTAATGCAAAAAAAGTTTTTTTTTTATTTGTGCATGGTTTAGCATTGTGGCGTTCCACAAGGTTCTGTGTTAAGGTCTATGAAATTGATGTTATTATGATAGTAATGTAGCCAGGAAAGTAATGAAAGATGACATCCTCAAGTCTAGACTTAAATACAGGAAAACTAAAGTGGGTTTACATTAGGTAAATGGGTGGGTTGGGATGGTAAATAAAGGAGATATATGTGTGCTGCTGTTAGGGTAAGTAAATTTGGTACATTTCTCCACAATGAACCATTTCGCCTCAATTTGAAATACAGAAATTTGGAATAATCACAGGAATTCTCCTTAAACAGCCAGATCTGTACAAGCTCCGCCCCTCCCCCTTTTTTACAGGCAGTAATGGCACCTTTCTCTCCTTCTCATTCTTCTTAGTCTTTTCCTTTCTTTCACATTGTTCACCTCGCACGGGACTCCAGTGCAAATTCAGACCCAGCGCAGCAGCAGAAGACCGCCGCTCTGGCTTAGTTCTGCTTTTGCTTCCTCAGTTTCCCTCCTTCACTCTAGTATTACAGGGTGTGAGGGGACGAGAGAGAGAGAGCAGAGGGTCAGGGAGGTCTGAGGTCATCTTTTCACTTTGGCGTCCTCTTTGATCTTCCATATCATGAGCTCCATGCAGGCGGCGGCATCTTCGCTGGAGTCGTGTCCCTCCACTAAAGAGATGAGACAAATGTAATGGTGTTTATTAAATGCTTTATTATGCTTTATTATTATTATATTACAGTTGTTATTCACTTAATGAAACAGATAAATTTGATATCTATCCATGGATTTAACATCATAACCATAATTTTAGTATTCTTCTATTATTTGTTTTATTCAATGTATAATTTCTCTTCCTCTTCACCCTAAACATACTTTAAACAGTTTAAATATAGGTTAAATGGGGTAAGGTAAAAGAACAGTATTTCTGTTTAGGTCTATGCTGTTTGATCAAAACAGGTTTTCCAAACCAGATCAGTCTGCAAAAAAATATAATCATAAAAAAACTGAAACACTGCTGTATTGTATGCTAATTGTACACATTTGTTTTTATGGGCTTCCAGTTATCCGAACTAACTCAATGCCGTTATGATCAGAAGATTGCTGGATCGAATCCCGTTTATGCAGCTTGCCTTCAGCTGCCAGAGCCCTGAGAGAGCACAATTGCTCTTGCCTTGCTCTCTCTGGGTGGGTAGATGGCGCTGTTTACCCTCATCACTACTAGGATGATGATAATGATCAGCACAAGGCATCTGTGAGCTGATGTATCAGAACTGAATCGCTGTGCTTTCCTCCGAGCGTGCTGTGATGCTACTCGGCAATGCTGCATTAGCAGCAGTTGCTGATAGGGAGAGTCCTAATGAGTAGGTTGGGTAATTGGCCTTGTAAATTAAATAATGGGCTTTTATGTTAAGTTTCACACTAGTGACTGATAAAATTTACCATGTGTAGCATAATCTTTTTACCAACAACGTGCAATATTACCAATTATTTGCAATTATTTAATTGCTATTTATTACTGTCAGCCATTGGTCATTGCCTACTGTAGGATATATACATACTGGTGAACCATGCTTCCTCTAATCTTAGTTTTCTAGATCTGCATTTTTAGTACTGTTATGTTCCCTTGTATATTTTGTATATAAAGACTTTTCTGTAGCTGTTAGGAAAGAAATCATCTGTATTGTGCATTAAGGTTTACATTGCGAGTGTTGCATTACTGCATTACGAGTGTAAAGCAGAATAATGGAAGTGACCTAGAAAGCCTTTATTCCCCTTTATTTTACAGAAAGTCACATTCATATTAATTTGTTTCTTTTATAAGGAAAACCTGGTCAAGTTTGCAGATGTTCAGACTTACCACACATTAAAATACAACATAAACAACATGAAATTAGACAAACATATAAAAAGGTATGCAACACATCTACTGTAATGAACACAATCCCTTTGTCCTCACCGTTGTCTTGGATGATGCGTTTGAGGTAGTCGGCCATGAGGTTGCGGAGAGCGCGCTTGTAGGGAAGCCCGAGGCGGTGAGGGAAAACCACAGCAGTGTCAACGACCGTGCTGTGCAGCAGCTACGAGAGAATTCAGCAACAAATTCAACACTCAAAACAAAACCAAACCAAATCCAACACTGAGCTCTGTACAAGTACACAGAGAAGGGTCTGACCTTGAGGGCTGTGAGGTCACTCTCTAGACTGTGGCCAATCAGGATGGACTCAGCGCTGAACATGTTCAGTAACACAGCCTGGACGTCTCGCAGCCTCATCGTAGCGTTTTCCAGATCCTCCTCAGTCACACCTGAGAACCTGAACACATTCACAATACGCACATTAACCTATATACCCAGCAAGGATCCAGTTATAAATATTCATAAATAATTCAAATTCATGTTTTTCTATATTGTGATAAAAAGGCACGACTTAATACTTTTACATATATCTATACACTCAGTATAGAATATAAACAATGAGAATATGTTTAAATACACAATGAGCTGAAATACAGTGAGTACACTCTCTTAAAAAAAAACACTAAACCCTAAACCATATTTTTTCCAGTCCTGCATAAAATGTTTATATTTCCTAACCTTTAAAAAAACGCATTTATTGTGGTAATTTCTGCCTTTGCAGCGCCCCCACAGGTTCAGCTGTGCTACAGGTGAGGATGATACGTTTGTGTACTTTGGTGCGCAGACACATCACAATATGCAAATCAGTCAATCAATAATACCACCTCCCTGCTGACATCAAACCTGCTGCTGCTTCAGCTCAGCCAATCAGCTCTCCCTCTTGCCCTGCCTTTAAACCCATACATCACCCAATGCCCCTGCCAAACTACTAAATTTTTTTGGCCTTTTTTTTATTTTTATTTGAGCTGAGGATGGAGTCAACAAAAATCACATACTATCAACTAAAATTAATGTTTACAATTTTAATTGTTGATGTTGTTGAATATGTTAACTAATCATTGAAGCCCTGATGTAAAGTGCTGTAAATAGGTTTTAAAAAATCCTGTTGGGATGTAAGGTTAGCATAGCTAGCTACTTGATGATATGTGGAGTAGCACAGCTGTAGCTACTTCAGACTGCATTTACATTAAATAAATCGCTTCATACAACATGACTGGAATAAACAAGAATAAGGTGGATAAGTTGCCAAAATGAGTCTCAAATTCTATATAACATCCATGAACTCAGGTTTCATATCAATATTAAGGGCACCATGTACAATTTCAAACAGTTGACACAGTTTTGTCTCAATAACTTTAGACATGCAGTTTAGTGGCTCAAGGCTCCATTACAATAAAAGCAGACAATGATATCCATTTTCTGTATGTTCTGAACTCTTACCGTGTGTTGTAGTCCACCACTTTACTCTCTGGCTTCACAAACGTGTCGTAAATCACCTTAAGATCCGCATTGATGACAGTGACCCTGGTCAACTCCAAGCCTTGCTTCGTGTAACACTAGGAGAAGCACATTAACAGATTTATATCAAACAAACAAACTACTTCTAACCTCATTTTCTGCTCTCTCTCCTTTCCTCCTCTACCCCACTATTCCCCTTGGCCTCCTTTAGGCCCTGTTACATTTTTTTTTGCCTTGCTCTATAGCTAAATATACTTTGGATAAAAGTGTTTACTAAATGTAACGTAATGTAACATTACTTAACCATATACTATAATGTATAATTTACGTCTTTACATTGATCCGCCATAACATTAAAACCACCTGCAAAAACAGTTCTCATCTTCACTTGCCAATGCTATTAATGCTATGGCTGATTTGTGTTTTTGCAAAATCAGTGTCTCACCATCTCACAGTCCAGTGCGTAGACTCCTCCGTTGCCATCAGCTGGTAATGACTTACTGAAGGTTTGCACATAGCCTTCTAAAGACTCCTTACGGCCATCCTGAACGTGTTGCTGCAGACAAGAACAAGAATTACATCGTAAACAATGGAGCAAAAGTACCGTATGAGATGAGGGTGGTGATCATCCAACATCCTGACCTCACTAATACAGTAATACTCTTATTGCCGAATGCATTCAAATCCTCACAGCAGCGCTCCCAAAAATCTAGTAGAAAGGCTTCAATGGAAAGTAGAGACCGTTACTCCAACACAAGCATGCTACATTTTTAACAGCCTTGATATCAGAAGAAACGTAAATGAAGATAGATGATTAACATCCCATAAAGTATGCACTACAGCATATTTTATTTGTTAACATACTGTGGACATCACCTGACCTACAATACCTCCTTCACATCTCCAACACACTGCTCTGATCAGCAGCATCTCGCTCAGAAGAATATTACACAGCAACAGATTGAGACAGATGGCAAAAAGAGAGAGAGAGAGAGAGAGAGAGAGAGAGAGAGAGATGGAGAGAAACAGGTGGTGATGTTGAATAATGTGATGAAGACCGTATGGTGGTTTACACCAGAAAGAATCTCAACAGCACACTTACTTTAGACACCTGACAGCCAGGAGAGCCCACGGCACCCGAGCAGCAGTTATACTGAGTCTCCCAACCTCCCGGCACTGCAGGACACAGACACACATAAAACACACAAAATAAATATATGCAAAAATTTGCTCACATTAAAACTGTGATTGAAAAAGCATTTTTTGCTTTATAAAGGTCCAACGAAAATCCTATAATTTTCCCAAAAATTAACGTATGGAAATTCTACCTGTCAGGTTGTAAAAGAGAAGTAAAGCCACTCCACTAAGGTACAGCGTTATACAGGAGTTTCAGTTTAGTTTTCTTGCACCGAGGCTGGAGCAGCATTAGCATTATTAGCATTAGCTGCTAACTGCACTAAGCGCTATCTCTTTCGCCATTTAGTGGTGAGTATTATCGGCCTGTAGCCTGCTGCTAACCCCAGATAGCACTGCTGGAGCAGCATTAGCATCACCCGCCAACTGTGCTAAGCGCTAGCTCTTCTTTCCCCTCGTTCCAAGGGAAATATATTTGACAGTAGCTTGCGTGTTCACGTGTTAAAACAAGCTACGTCGGACAAACAACTTGCTAATATTGCCCTGGCTTACTGGAACACTCAGGGTTCCTTAGTGTAAGTTAAGTGTATGATGTGTAAGATGTGTGTGACTTGCTGTCGCTTCTGAAATACTTGAGATCACACTCACTACACCACTGAGGTCACAGTCAATCTAAATGAACTCAGATAAACTCGTATACTCACTCACTCTCACACACACACACACACACAGACCCTTCTGTTACTAGGAGACTACGATACCAAAACAAGCTGGAGTTACAACAATTTAAAGATAATAAAAATCTGGCAAATATTCTTTACATTGTATCAAAATGTTATGAACGGACCAATAGAAATGTTTAGAAATAACTTTGAATTTGGCTTCCATTTAAAGTAAATAAGGTGTTGGGGGGCCAGTCTAAGATAATTTATAGCAATATAAAATATATTAATATTTGACGCCACATATTAATAATGTTTCGCAAATAAAAAGTATATGATATATCACAAAATATACCTCTGTATCGGCGTAATCTGCCCCAGTGGTGGCTGCACTCCTCTTTGCGAACACAGTTGCCATTGGCGTTGATTTTGTAGTCGGCTCCACATCGACAGCACACCTTAGAGAAAGCTGAAACAACAAAACAAAAAAGTGGAATTTAAGTAGATACATTTTATTCTAAAACACAATGTATTTTTCTAAGCATTTTGTGGAAATTGTCAGAACACATTAAAGAACACAGACCAATTAATAAATTAATCTTGTTTATCCAGTTTAAAAATGCCCATTAGCTAAAGTTCATTTTGTCTACATATCAAACTTCTGTTTTAAATATTGTGTTTTTAAAAAATGTCTTTAAATACTGTGATCCAATATTTTTTTCTCCATATCATCCACCCCTAAATTAAGGGTCACTGTGAATCAGAATATGATAATTTACTGTTCTTCAGTACTGTGATTTAACAGGGAATCCCATTATTACAGATTCTCTCATATATATATACTGATAATATATATTGTTCAAGAAATTCAACAACAAAGAAAAAAAAAAAACATGGTGGCACTTTGCACACTCTGCCATCTAGTGGTAAAAAAAGCTGCTCAATTTGGTTTATCCAACCATTTCAGAGCATTTCACTCCTTTGCCTTTAGAAGGTCTTAAATAAAAATGATGTCACTGTCATAGATTGTAAATAAAATGCAGGTATTTAAAAATACAGTATTCCAGCGTCACCTAATAATTCTGGTAAATACTGGTCAACTGCTGGTACATTTTAAACAATTATATATAACCATGTTTCACATTGAATTAAGAATTCTGGTAAAATAGTAAAGAGGTACTGATAGATAAAACTCTCATGATTATTATAAGGCACACTGGTGATTTTTTTGGAAAAATTAAAGGATTTTAAATGCGCCTTATAGTGCAAAAAATACGGTAAAAGAAAAAGGTTTTAAGTATTCAGAAGAGTGGGATATAAAAATATAAAGAGAGTACAACGTGGTTATCTAGTGTTTGGGGTTTAAACACAGTACAAAATAAAGCACTGTCTGACTCCAATCTGTAAGCTACTAATTTAGAACCAATACTATGTTTTTGATAATCAATACAGCAATGGAAAATTAAATATTGTGATACTTCAATATATTAATATTTTCTTAAAACCCTACTTAAGTGCCCAGCTGCCCAGATTTATATGTGGAAAGTATTGATATTTAATGGAAGAATAGTCACTTTATGGCGACAGAGACTAAATTGTGTGTAAACTGTTTGAGAGAGAATCCATTCCCTCTTCCCTGTATATTTCTTGCCCCATCAATTTATAGTGCATTTAAATTACAAATTAATTATTAGATAACACTGAAAATAGTCAACCAATTTTTTTAAACAACATTAGCTAAATGCTAAATTTCCTTCGGGATCAATAAAGTATCTATCTATCTATCTATCTATCTATCTATCTATCTATCTATCTATCTATCTATCTATCTATCTATCTATCTATCTATCTATCTATCTATCTATCTATCTATCTATCTCATTATAAATTATGTTGACTTATTGTTGCAGCTCTTTTGACTTGAATGTTCTTACGTTCTGTGTTTTTGTTCTTCTCTGGGATGTTATAGATGATTGCGTGACCCAGGCGGTCTGGATTAGGTCTGGGGTAACAGTGTTCCTGCAGCTGCTCTTCAGTCAAAACATACTCTTTCAGCTTCCGGTAGAGGACTGCACCTGGAGAGAACACACACACACACACACATGCACGAACACACACCGTATGTGTTACTGGTGTCTGTATTTGTCATTTTAAATACATTTCTAAAGCCTTATTCACCTAGTTAAAACTACTGAAATGAGCTGGGACTAAATAAAAAATAAAATAATGTTCAATAAAGTATCTTCTCTGCTCTTCTGAGGTAAAAAAACATATTATTTAAGACTAGAGACCAATTGTCTAAAAAAAAGTCCTAATGTACTCTAATCCTGAGGTCATGTTGCCAACTTTACCTTTAAGCTCCATGTCCTGCTGTTTGCCCGTGCGGTTGATGGTGTAGCTGGTCGTAGCTGCCAGCCGGCCGCCCAGAACTCCCTCATGAGACTGAACCTTCCTGCCTGCTGAGCCAGCAGTCTTTTCTGAGGAGAGCAGAACAGTGAACTTTACTCTGACACATCATATCGTGATTCATATAATGGATTTCCTCATTGCTTTAGGAATACAGCAATGAGTTCAGCGTATTATGAATAAAATAACTATAGTAAGTATGAAACCGTATGAAACGGTCATGCTACTGGTGCATTTTGTTTACTTGAGAAAGTATTATAACAAATATTGTGAAAAATGTCTTAAAATATCACTAAATAATATGTATACCATATCACCCACCCCTACATGTAGTCAAACACTAGAGTGTTATTGTTATTGTGTATTGTCATATCAGCAGAAAATATAAAAAAGTTACATTAAAATATTCCAGACTATTATTAGAGACATATATATTAAATATAACACTGTATGAAAAGCCATGCAAAAATGTTTAGACATGTTTTAACATAAGGTGAACCTGGCAGTTGTTTTTTTATAATGCATTAACATTGCACAACATATTGACCAATAGAAATGCTCCAAAATGTATTGGAACAATATCATATTGCATAATAAAATCTATTAAAAGTCTTTCTGTTATAAAGTTGCCATATTTTTAGGTACAACGTTTTAGTATTACAGTAACAATATATAATGTAGGAAGTCTTTCTTTACTAATAAATGATTTAAACAAATTAATAGACATACAATTATTATGTCTATTTTAATCTTTTATTTAACATTTAATTATTTATTTTATCTTATCCTATCTAAGATTATATTAATCTTTTGAGTGGAACTCGATCCTGAGTTAACAATTTAATTCCACTCAGGCTCATTGCAACTGGACAGGTAAACCAAGCAATTGTCTGGGGGCCCCCCCGAGTTGGTCTGGGGCCCCCAGACAACGACTGTTGATGAATTAAATGCAACAACAAACTGTGAGAGAGGCCGTTTAAATTATATTAAGGTTAAAGAAACAAAGTACAACAACACTGTTATCAGAATCCCCCTTAAATAGGCCCCTTCCACTAGTTTCTGACAGTAGCATATAACCAGACTGGAACATGTTCAGCAGTATCCATAAACACCAGTTTTAACATCACTGTCTGTCTTTAACACTAGAACAGATAAAGCTACTAACTGACAATAGTATCATCTTAAAATCATGGAAACAACACACCAAAACCTTAAACTATCCTTTATATTGTGGGGTCAATTTTGCTTGGGGCCGCCAAATGCATTGAAACGGCCCTGATTCCACCTCATGTGCAACATGTGATGTGAATGACATTAAAGTTTTAATATTACTTATTATTAATTTAATAATACTAGCTCTAGCTCTGTATGTAAGAAATAAACATATACCAATGTTAGCTTGGCATTAACATTACACGAAAAAACTCATAGATCAGACATACTGGTGGTAGTGGAGGCAGCGTTGGCACTCTTGCTGCGGAGTTTCTTCAGTGCGTTTACTGCAACATTCAGGTAGATGTTTTTACTGTTGCTCCGGTCATACACAAGCTTCTCCTCCTCCAGAGCCTGTTAGAAGCAGCACATGATGAGAGAGCAGATAATGGTTATTTTACTGGTGGGCACTTCTGTTCATCTTACCCAAGCTGTGGGTCAGAGAATGAATTGGATGGGTATTGGCCAATATTAGGAGTTCTAACAGGACTTAAAACTAAAAACTCACCATCTGAAAAGCAGCCTCCTCTGAGGAGCAGAATTTAAGACATTCATCAATGAAGACATTGAGGTAGCGCTGACGGACATTTGTGGGCACTTTGGCTCCAAACTCTGTGGGAATGACTGGCCGCTTCATAGAAGAGCTCTTAATAAAGAGAAGAAAAGAAGAAACACTATTAGTGTGACACTTGAGATTGTACATCTTTACATATATAAGCTTCCAGAGGAAATCTGTTTAAATAGACTTCAAAGAACTCTTATGAGTTATGATTTTTTTTATATTTTACACTTTTCCTTAACTGAAATATAAGGTAATGTTATGTTTGAGCTGTGTTAAATATTAAAGCTACATTTAAGGTCGAAGGGGGCTACTACTGAAGAAAGAAAAATGTTAAAATTAAAAGTAAAGGAAAATATATATATATATTTTTTTTACAAATGAGAAAACTGAAGTTGTTATGTAAGAAATCTAAATCATAATCGAGAGTCACTTATCATTTGAATCACTTTTTTTCCAATATTAATAATCATATATTAATGGGGAATTTAATAATACTCATATTGTTGTCTACATCCCCTTCTAAAAAAACAAATATTTAAAACATTTGGACTAGAGCCAGGCAATATATCCATTTTATTGCATTGTGATACTTTTTTATCGTATTAAGAATATCATCAATGCTTACAGAACACTGACCAAACTGTACATTTCATTACAGAGAGTGTAAAAATCAGATGATGGGCAGCAAAAATTAAAGAAGAATTACTAGACTATACATGAAAGAGTATCTGAATAGCAAAATATAGCAGAATCCCCTGCTGATGTGTTTTGTCTGTGTCAAATACAATACTAATAATAAATGCTGTGTAACGTGAATATGCTGTGCCATGCCATAAATTTGCCACATTTAGGGTGAATGCAGGAATGTTTTGATCACTGACACTGAAAGCATAGCTATAGAGAGAATGTGGGAGGAGTCTGGCCAGATCAGGTCATCCTAGCAAGTTCAGCCCAAAACATTATCATTAATAATATTCATCACTCTGCTTATATTATCATTTATAAAATCTCAATAAAAGATCAGCCTACTTTTTTAATACAATAATAACAATGGGTTCTAACAAATAAGTACAACACTGCTATCTAGTGGTTGGATTTAAATACATTAAAGGTTGATACTGTGTTTTTGTGGAAAATATTGTGCAGTATTGCACAAAAAATATTCCATTATAATATCAATATAAAATTGTAAATGGCAAGACCGCCCCTCACCACCCACAATTTTTTCAGCTGTGACTTAAATATCTGTATGTTTCAACTTAAAATGGTTTTAATTTTTAATTTTAAAACTGCTCATTTCAGAATGACATGCATTAAAGTACAGAGATTACTGAGACCTTGAGGGTTGGGGTGTGAGCCACTCTCTTCTGTGCAGAAGTTGATATGGTTTTAGACAGCATGGCAGCAGATGTCTGGGCTTTGACTGACGGCTGATCTGGTGCCACCCTGGCGGGTGACAACACCCCGCGGCCAGCCCGCTGCGCTTCTGACAAACCTGCAAAACGCCAACACAAAAACATACACAATAAAAATTCAACAATTATCCACAGTACACCATATTAAAAATGAAAGACTGGTACTGTAGATTGATACTATTGATTTTTTATAAACCCAATACATGCTTTAATCTGCATTTTTCAAAAGAAATATGGTATATAAAGGAAGGAGTTGGTGTGAGGAGTAAGTGTTCATTTATGTACTTAGTAAAACGCTATTATTTGAGAGTTTATTTGATTTTACCAAATTGAAAACCTCTGGAATATAATCAAGAGGAAGATGGATGATCACAAACCATCAAACCACCAAACTGAACTGCTTGAATTTTTGCACCAGGAGTAAAGCAGCATAAAGTTATCCAAAAGCAGTGTGTAAGACTGGTGGAGGAGAACATGATGCCAAGATGCATTAAAACCGTGATTAAAAACCAGGGATATTCCACCAAATATTGATTTCTGAACTCTTATAATCTTAATTATGAATATGAACTTGTTTTCTTTGCATTATTTGAGGTTTGAAAGCTCTTTTTTTTTCATCTTTTTGGTTATTTCAAAAATTTCAAATTTTCTGCAAATAAATGCTCTAAATGACAATATTTTTTATTTGGAATTTGGGAGAAATGTTGTCTGTAGTTTATAAAATAAAACAACAATGCTCATTTTACTCAAACATAAACCTATAAATAGCAAAATCAGAAAAAAACTGATTAGGATCGTCCAGGAAAAATCTGAGCCCAAGCTTAGTTTTTCAGACTAGCTCACTACAAGATGTGATGTCATGTAGATGTGATGACCGTTCCGTACCAGGTTTTGCAGAGACTAAGGCGGGGTTCGGTTTGTGCATCACTCTCCTCTTCTCCCCTGCAAACACGGGGCTGAGGGTGGGTTTGTGGGCGGAGCCTGAGGATGCGGACGCAGTTTTCACGGCAGCGGCGAGCTGCGCTGCCTGCTGCTGAGCGATCTGCATGCGCTGGTAACACATCTGCTGCGCAGTCAGTCTCCTCTGCGGCTTCGGCGTGGTGTTCAGCGACGTCTCCTCCTGAGTAACAAGTATGTATGTATGAACAGTTGATAACATATTACATTAGAATATATATAGAACTATATTGAATATTCTCAACATAAAAGGAACTCATGTTAAAATGACTACAATCAGATACATCAGCAATTCTTACATTGCCCTTATATAAAACTAATCTCATTCAAACAGGGATAAACACTGACATCTAGAACAGTTCAATTGGTCCCTAAACATGTGTAAACAAGTGTACATCACTTTTTAACTGGAAAAAACAGAACACATACATTTCCTTTGGCCTTAAAGTGTGAAACTCTCTTCTTCTGGCCAGGGAAGAGTGTGGTTAAAGTGCTGTGTGCTTCCTCATCCTCCTGATCCTCTCTGGGAGCCTGAAAAACACAAACAAGCAAGAATGAAACTGACCAGCAAAATTCCCCTCAAGTGTGTCAGTTTCTGTTTTGACAGAGATTTCCCCAGAACTGTGTTTTTCAGTGAAGATAAGGCCACACTACACAAAAGCAGATCAGAGGCAGCTCCAGATTTGCCTACTGTACCGAGACCCGCAATGCAAACTGACTGTCACATATACTTATTTTAATTTGAGATAAATGGCTGTTCAGGTGCAGTTAAATCTGATTTATTATCCAGATGTATTATTACTACAGCTCACGCCTCACAGCTCCGTATTCTCCCACTGAAAACAGTTTTAAATTCAAGGTTAAATTCAGTGTTATACTGCACAACTATACACACTGGTCTGAAACAGAACTTTCTTGCTGTATTTGCTTTCTTGCTCCTGCACCAGACAGCTCTGACCAATCAGAGGAGACAATGTGCCTGCATTGCTTATTGGTGAGCATTTTTGGTGCCGAGCGGGTAAAAAGCCCCAAGCAATCTTATGAACTAATCCAGACCAGACAAATTAACCACAGATGTGAAAACGTCCTTAGCAAAGTGGATTTTCCTGTTGATGACTAGTGTGTTAAGTTTATGTGAAAACAGGAAGAGTGTATTTCATATATTTTATTAACAAACCATTAACGTTTCCATCAAATTACAGTACAGTTCCACTCTGTTTACCTCTGAGATGAATCAATCAAACCTACTATGATCCTGAGCTCAGCATGTCAGCATGCACTGGTGACTAGGGGTGGGAATCACAGGGCATCTCCTGATATTATCTAAATATGATGTCCATGATATTGATGAGATCACGATACTGATAAGATTTTGCAATACTTGATATATATAGTAAGATCATTCTCTGCGATACTTTATGACATTTGTGATACTGAAGAGGATAAAATACTCATAAAACAAGCAAATAGCAGAAATTATATATATATATATATTTTACTGTAGGGATGCATGATGATATCAATCTGATAACAGTGATATTTTAAAGCCCCACTAGGTAGGATTGAGATTTTGTTGCAGAGAGTGTAATAAATGTTTCAGGCCGATTAGTTTCTCTTTCTCGTTTTCTCACAGACATACTCTGTCTCTTTCCAGCTTCTGCCAGAGTGTCTGTATGTTAGTTTGTGAAGAATGAACCAGTAGTCCTTGTAGAACTGTTAGAACTAAAGATCGGAAAGCAGGTCGCAGTTCTCGCGAGCGTTGGTCGAGGCCGTCTCGGAAAACTAACTGGTTTGAGCTCAGAGGAGCTTCGGCACAGACACGAGAGCACCGCTATTCCTCCTATTACACCTCAATGCAGCGCTGCAGTGAGTTTCAAGCTGTAATTTTACTTCTTTAAAAAGATGAAAAATCAAGGAAATCCTACCTAGTGCTGCTTTAAACAGATACATATTTCAAAGAGATACTTGCTGACTTATTTACTGTATGCTGAAAGAGAATCCAGCAACCATGGATGCGCTACTCCAATTGGCCAACACTGGCCGTGGTACTATAATTATTATTACTATATGTTTATTAGGTTTCAAGCTACATATGATAAATCATGATATTGATATATTGTCCCACAGCTACTGAAGGCTATTTTCTTGTCTGTGCCAAATAATAAAGACCGAAGCACTGAGTCTGAGACCAGGTAAAAATACTACAGGGCCAAAAAAGTCTAAATACATTAATGTTAGCTGGATAGCTAAAACCTAATCAGATCATATTTACCATTTAATGCTAAAATCAACCTTACAGAAAAAAAATGTGAGCCTAGTACATGATAGCTTGATCTTATATGATACACAATATACTTTTGAGAGATACTGGGCTGTCCAGGCTTTTCTACAGCCACTGGTCACGCACCTAAAAACTGAACTTTTTCTTATACTAAGAAGTGACATTCACAAACCATTAGACATTTTTTAAAAGCTAAATGTTGTGATTTTGTAAAATTTATATTAAAAAAAATAAATCTATAGGCAAGGTCCACCACAGAGTATCATTGAATTTTGTACCTGTTTAGCTTGCCTTCCTTTGTCTTCTGTTTTAACATCCTTGGACTCATTAAAGATCCTCAGACACTCCTCCATTGGATCTGAATCGTAGTCTAAATCCTCCTGCAGTGCTGCATAATCTTCAAGAACATTGTCGTCATCATCATTATGATCATCAACATTATTCTGCCCTTCATCTTCAGACCCATCATCGTCCTCTGATGAAGACACTGCAGGATCTGAAGCCTTTCTCTTATTGCTGGGCAGAGCAACTCGTTTAAAAGCTGAGGCAGACTTCCTGACGATACGCTCATCTTCGTCATCATCATCGTCGTCTTCGTCCTCGTTCTCCTCTGCACTCTCATCTCCAAAAAGGTCGGCATGACTGAGGGAGCGTGGCTTAGTCTTGGGTGCTTTAGTCTCTTTCTGATCCAAGGATGAGCTGCTCTTTTTGATCTTTTTGTCTTTGCTGCTGTTGCTGCTGCTACTAATTTTCTTTTTGTCTTTTTCTCGACTGCTAATCTCCAATTTTCCGTTTTTCTGTTCTTTGTATTTGCTGGACTCCTTTTTGCTTTGGTCCACTTTGTCCGTTTTGGCCCTCTTAGCATCACTACTTCCTCCACTTCCTCTTCGCTCTTTCTCTTTGTCCACTTTCACCTTTTCCACCTTTTTGCTCTTTCCATCTTTCCCTTCTTTGCAGCTTCCCTCTGAGTTCTTCTCTTTGGGTCTGACCTTTTCTTCTATGGTCTTTCCATGGCTCTTCTCTTTCTTCACACTCTCCTGAAGGGGCTTTTTGGAAGTCTTCTCCGTAGATTCCTTGGAGCTTCCTTTCTTGTGGGTGTCTTTATGGCTGCTGCTGCTGTTGCTACTGTTGGTGCTTTTCTTAAGAACCTCTTTGACCTCTTTCTTTGACTTTTCTGATCTACTCTTACTCTTTATCTGATCGCTATGTCCAGTCACTTTCTTATTGAGTGGCTTGTCATTAACCTCCTCGACATCCGGCATCTCTAAGTCAGAATCAAAGCTTTCTGCCAGGCTTTCGTGAAGTCGTTTATGGCCACTACTTCTGACCTCCGCTTCCGATCTCCTGCTGTTGTCCTCTGTAGACCCCGTACTGCTCTTCCTCCGCTGCAGACGGTTCATGGGCGTGGGGCGGTACTCCGTGCCGGAACTCTCCTCATCAGAATCAGTGAAGCTGGCTGTGTACTTTGGCTTATCTGCCACAGTTTGTGGCATCTGCCTGGTCTTCTTTACAGTTGGTACATATTCCTCGTCCGTGCTTTGCTTCTCCCAGCCTGTAGAGTGCGTCCTCTTCCTGCCATCCACCTCTGCTGCCAGCCCGGCCAAATTTTTCCCACTCTTTTTGGCCGCCAGTTTAGCTGAAAAGTTCGAAAGTGGATCATACTCCATATCAGTGGAGGGTTTGGAATTGTCCAGTGTGTATTTACACTTTGAGGAAGACTGAAGGCCTGCAGCAGGAGTACGGGTCGTCGCAGGAGGCGGCACTGCCTTTTTCACCCCAGGCTTAGAAACAGCCGTAGGTACGTATTCCATGGAATTCGCATGGCTGCTGCTCTCTGAGTCCAGAGTGTACTTGCTGGAGCGAGGCGTGGGGTTGTAGTCAGCGGGCTGGCCCATCTGATAACTCCCAGGGTCGTAAGCGCTATGGGACGATGACGTAGCAGAAGCCAATTGTCTCTTTTGACTTGCTTTAACTGAGCTCTTAGCAGGCTCGTATCCCTGGTCCCCAATCTGAGAGAGTTTCTTCTTGTCCTTCTCCATTTCGCTCCGCACAGCCTCGATAGCCCGGTTGACCAGCTCCAGCTCCATGACCCCAGGGTCCAGGGCTGGGCCTTCTGACAGATCCGACACCTTGGCATTGTGCTGGTCTCCTGGTCTGACCACTTCAGGACTGAACGGATCATACCCTTGGTCTGTAGAGAAGAGTTATAAAAAAATAAAATAAAAAAAAAGTTAGTTAGACACAATAATACTCAGGAGCCCAAAAGCTGGGGGTTTTATAGCCCTCTAACCAACAACTGATATTGGGTATGGTGATTTTATCTCAACTGAATACTGATGCCATATTCAAAATGAAATCATATACATATCAGTGAGCAGCTCGTTAATGATTTTTCCCTCACTGTGGGCACATGACTGTAAATATTTTATGTTTAACATAAGTTATAATCAAATATTTTTTAATGCAACATAAATAACACAACAATTTTTAAAACTTTACAACTAAGATTCTGTTTTAGAAATCAGGTATATGATATGTAAAACATTTCATAAGTTGCAACAGAACTGTAAAAGCTAAAAACACTTTTAAAATGAATTGTTTTTTATCTTAGCACACCTACATCCTGTAAACAAGATAAGATGAGCTAACACTAGGGCTGCAACGATTAGTTGATATAATTGACAATGTCGATTAATTAAATTTGTCGACTATAAATTTTGTTGTCGATTAATCGTTAATTTGTAACAGCACCACATTACACAAAGTGCTGCAGGACAGAAGTGCAATGGAAGATGGGTAAATTACTCACTTACACAGTTTACATTCAACTTAGTCTGTCTGCAAAAGTGCCCAAACACAACAGATTACATATTTACTCACTATGTATTAGCAATTTACACGTTTAAACATTATCTAGACATTTAAATTACTTTTAAATCACATGTTCAGCTTTTTCTATTGTTTTTAGAGATGGAGGACAAGGCATAAATAATCGTTGACTAATTAACTAATTGAAAAAATAATCATCAGATTAGTCAACTAATAAAATAATCATTAGTTGCAGCTCTAGCTAACACACATTCACACACTGTCCTGTGGTGATGCTCTCAGGGTGATTAATATATGTCACTAAGGGACTTCATGATTTTAAATGAAAGAAAAATAATTTTCACATCTTTTGAAGGGGTATGCATCATATAAAATGGGCTCTTTTGGGTTAAGAAGCAGATGCAGGTGCTGCTGGATGATTTGCTCTGGTACCTCGGCATTTATGACAAAGGTAATAAGTTAGCTTATTGATTGGGTGGAGCTCCATCGTCATCAACAACAACTGTTGTCTTTAACACCACTGGCAGAGAGGAGAGCCCTCAGCAAACTGACGAACATCATGGACAATGTTCACCATCCTCTGCACAGCACCATCAGCAGGCAGAGAAGCTCTTTTGTCCCTCAGGCCATTCAACTCCTCTCAGAACAGCAAACTAAAGACTCTGTATGACTTTTTCATTCCGGCAACTGTGGTCACTTCAATGGACATTCCCTTATAGATGCCCTATTACATTATTTTTTTTATAGTTTTACCCTATTCTGCATCAGTTATCTTCTCAACATGCACAGCAACTGGTGTGCATTGTTGTTTTACTGTGTTTAATTGCACTGCCTCCTTTACATAGACACAAAAGACTCTATTTTTATAAAACTTTGTTTTATTGTATTTTTATGTGTCTCATTATTATCTTATCCTTATTTTGTATACTATGTAACGTTATACCTGCTACTGCATGTCCAGAATGTCTGAGGAGTGTAGTTATAAGTTTGTGTGTGTGTGTCTGTGTACGCAACTGGGAGTCTATCTAAACACGCTGATTAAAGGGCTGTCCGTCTGGACAATAAGCTAGTTAATTAGCTAGGTGTGTCAGAAAGCTGCAGAGCGAGCTGAAGTCACCGTTGGAGCCGGCGGAGGTCTCTCTGGTCCGGGTAGAGGCGCTGAGTCCGGCCGGTGGTCGGGAGTGTCTGAAGTGGCAGTAGGGTCTCTTACAGCCTGCCAGCGGACACTCAACCCCGCGGAAAAAGCCAGTGGAGCGCAGCATGCTCTCATACCCACCGCGCTCTCGGCCACAGGGCGCTCAAATATTCGCCGCGGCCGCTTTAACAGCCGTTTAAACGAGCCAGAGCCCCGCAGTTCGCTCCTTTTCCTCTACCCACACAACAATAACACAGCCTGCCTACAGAGACGCCATGTCCGCCCGGGAGAACAGGCCCCCAGCGCGAGAGAGGAGCGCGCGGGTATGACGTCAGTGAGGAGGCCGCGCGGATCGCCTGTCAGGAGATTGTAAGATAGCTAGCTCGCTTAGCTTAGGTAAGCTAAGCTACTTTCAAAAAACTACAAAAAAAAAAGAGCTTTTGTATTTTTTTTATTCTGAAGTGTATTATGCAGGTATAGATGCTCTAAAGTGTGGTAAGTATGATAATACTGATATTTAAAACAACAAGTCACATCAAGGCCTCAATATAATTTTGTTTTTGGCTTCATAATATATAAACATAAAACACTATTTTTTTTTTGAGCCATTAATTCAGTTACTTTAAGGAGTTAATCCTGTTTACTTTGCAGCTAAACTGTATTAAAAAAATTCAAAAGCCTTTTTTTATTAGCTTTTTCCAAAGTTGTTTTCCTTTAGCTAACTAGTTAGCTAGGTTAGCGAACCACATCATTGTGAAGGTTATCCAGCAACTTCACCCTGCTCAGTTTCACATTCACAACCCAAATAAACAGACAACACCAAGCAAAAGTTTATTTTCAATGAATTACACATACAGCACAAGTGTGTTGGCAGCTAAAAGTCATATTCTACAACAAGTCAATTAGCTAAAGACTATTTTAAAGTGATTGAAAACATGGCAAATAAATCAATAAATAAATACAGCTGGATGTGGGATTTAACTGTCCATTAAATGTCCTAATGTTTAACTCCTTAACAGGCCAACATTTCTCTATTGCTTGGGCTATTGCACACCTAAATCTGAAGGATTTCTATTCAAGCATTACATAAGGTTTCTTGTTTGATAGACGCTGCTGAAAATCTTAATTGTAATAGAAAATACTCAAGTTTAACTTCAACTGTTAAATATAATGAATACAAATAAAACTGATGCTTTCCTAAACTTCTAAAAAAAAAAAAAAAAACCAAAAACAAAATCATTACATCCTCCAAACATTTCAGTTTGTTATGGAAACATTTTCAAATTAAGAATTTGGGCTCGATTCCCCTTACTCTTCAGACAAATAGCTTCTCAGCGCATCCTATACAAGTCTTCCATGTACAGGCTAAGACCTGTTAAGGGGTTAAATGGAGAAAGCAGCAGATATTTACTAAGTGAGGTCAAGAAAGGTGGTGTACACAACACAAAAGCCTAAGGCCCTGAAAAAAAGAACTCAACAGTTATGTTCTTACTCTATATGCTCAACTCTGGGCTCAAACTACCTGACTGTTCTGAAATCCTCTTTTGTGGTCTTCACATGGCACTCTTCACACATCATGCTAGCTTGGTCTTCAAACCTGGTTCCTTTTGAGGATAAGTGGTGGCCCAATGCAGAATTACAGCTTCAGATACAGATTACACAAGTTTATACACAAATATGTTTGAGTCAAGTAGAGCATTACATGGCTATGGGTGAGGATTTACACATTTTATATTATAAATTACTGTAATTCTACTATAATTTAGCTCTTCGTTCCTTTGCAGTACATGGTTTTTACTGGTGGCCACAAATCCAAAGTTAGACTAAACAGTCAAACAGTAGTTGGTGGACACACCAAGAAGATCTACTACAATTCTATTGGAAATACAGGACAAGCAGATTTGACAAATTCTAAAATTTACACCCAAATGCATTTACCAGTTCAGCACACATTGCTTGAAGCATCAGTTTAAATAAAGATTCATATATAAATTTTATTTTCAGTGCAAGCTAGCTACCAAAAATAAGGCTGAGCACAGGGCACTGACAAGGCCTCCAA
Source organism: Astyanax mexicanus (assembly GCF_023375975.1). Taxonomy (NCBI): domain Eukaryota; kingdom Metazoa; phylum Chordata; class Actinopteri; order Characiformes; family Acestrorhamphidae; genus Astyanax; species Astyanax mexicanus. The sequence goes on along the minus strand of NC_064419.1, from coordinate 6,082,180 downwards.
GACCAGGGTTGAGGAAATGGCCTAGTGCTCTGTTCTTTTGGTCAAAGAAAGTATAAAAGTACCAAAAAGTAACAGTTCAGCTAGAAAAAAAAAGTAAAAAAAAAACAAAAAAAAAAAAAAAAAAAAAAAAACACATACTGGATTAAACAAGAAACCAGAAAAGAGAACAAAAAAACATGACAATGAAACTAAAAGCAAGTTCCTTTCCCTACAAATACCAATGTATTCATTACACTGCTCAAAACCACACACCATAAATATCCCCTACTTACTAATACCCACCTCCACAACCATTACATCTTAAATCCTAACAGATTAAATTAGCTCTGCTCATGAGAGACAATCCAGCCTACCACAAATGATAATTTTCCCACTGCTGCAGCACAAACACAAGCTTTAAACAAGCTCAACATACTGTTCAAAGCACCAGCAGACAAACTCCTGCACAGCTAAATTCAGACTGAAAGCATTGAGAGGGTTTCAGTCCCTTTTATAAAATCATATACACCTGTGAAAGGTCAAGGGTTAATTATGTGGGTGTGTCTAATGGCCACCTGTTACAAATTAGTGAAAAGATCCCTACTGAGTGAGTGTCCTCTTTGACACCATGGATAAATTTACTAAATTTGGTAGAGTAATTAATATAATATATATTTTAAGTATTTTCCTGATATATCATGAAATATATTTATATTAGTATTACATAATATTTAAGTTTACAGTTGTAAATGTTTACAGAGTTTGTTTTTATTTTTTACAAAAAAAAGAATAAATATATATACATATTCTTGGGACAAAAACTAACATTGTGTTCAATGACTTTTGCCATGTCCAAAGAAAAGTTTTTTTTTTTTTATATATATATATATATATAAATTTGTCAGTGAAAGGACGTATAAGGCAGTAGGTGTTTCTAATAAAGTGGCCTGTGTGTGGAAGTGTAAGGTAGTAGGTGTTTCTAATAAATTGGCCAGGCAGTTTTCAGTACGAACACTAGGGGGAGACATCCACAGTGATTAAATGTGAAATGCCTCAGTGTGGCGCAGAGACAGCAGAGCTGAGTCAGGCCTGACCTCATACTCAAAACCATAATATCTGCTTTGTACAGTGTCTATGGCTGTTACACAACAACAGATCCTGCTGAACCTGTAACTTCTAGCCTGTAATTGTTTCTTCAGTGCTTCCTTTATGCTGTTGCTGTTGCATAATCCGCAGGTTAGAGATGGGGCTGCATTAAAAGAGCAGCATCAGTGTTTTGAGAAGAAAACAGAAAAATAAACAGCAAATAAAAAAACATTAAAATGAAGCCTTTGAGACCTGAGATGTTGGTGTCACTTCTGGACATGTTGAACATAAGGATTTTGTTTTGTGCAGTAAAGTTTTAATTGGTATTAGCGAATGTAACTCTGCATTGTTGTGCTTGATAAAGGTTTGCCAAAGTAATCTCTTGTCCATGTGGTTATATAAGCTATTGTTGAATGGTTGTTCTTAAGGCAGTGCCGTTGGAGGGATGGAAGATCACAGGTGCTCAGCTTAGGCTTTTTGGATACTGCTTTTGTAGCAAATCGTGATTGTAACCACCTGTTGACATCATCTGTTTGAAATGACCACAATATTTAGGGCTTTTTTTTTTTTTTACTAGGCATAAATTGCTACCATTATTTGGGTGGCTTAGTGGTTAGCATGTTTGCCTCCTGGCACTGGGATCTTGGGTTCAAGTCCCTATCTGGGTGGAGTTTCCATGTGCTCCCTGTGTCTATGTGGGTTTTCTCTGGGGACTTCAGTTTCCTCCCACAGTCCAAAAACATGAAGATCAGGTAAATTGGATATCCTGAACTGCCCAGAAAAATTGTTATTCTAAAATTGATCTGATCTATGACTGTTCCCAGAGAAGGATTGGTACTCTGTCCTGGGTAAATGCTGTAGTGCCCAATGCAGTCCTCCAGGTGGACGGTTGTTTCCGGTTGAGAGTACGCTGTGCGCTATTGGCTGTCGCTTCTCACCACTTTGTAGATGAGTGCTGAGTATGAATGGTTGTGTGTAATACGTGTAAATTGTAAAGCGTCCTTGGGTTTCTAGAAAGGCGCTATGTAAGTTAATTCGTCCTGATATTTTTTTGGAATGTGCAGCAGGTCTGAAACAGTGGGATATATATTAACAAAGGAAATAAAGTTGGCCAGATAAAACTTGACAAATCTTCAATTATAAGCAAGAAACCCTGTGTTAATTTTGTATTTGCACCTTCCATACTGTCCCAACCTTTTCTGATTTGGGGTTGTACGGTAATTAATCATATTTGGTTCAGGCCCAAAGTCTACATCAGATGTATCATGTTGCATCACACAGACTGGAAATGAGAGATTTGGCCGTGTCTGTGTTTGAATGAACATAGGCCTAACTGGAAGCACAGCCCTGCATTGTTCCAAAGCCCATATTTACTCAAGTAAAAACACACCATAGACCTTCAGTTCAGGTGACTGACGGACAGACTGACGCGATAACGTCTGATAGCACTTCCTGAGCTGCCCAGCCTTGGAGCAGAAAGATAAAGCGGTTTTACTGGCAGAAGCACTGTTTGATATGGCTGAGCATGAATCCTACTCCACCGGATTCAATCAACACAGAAAGCAGGTGACAGGATGTTTCAGCGCTATTTTTTAACAAGTGCAAATTTGTTATCCTTTTTTTAAATTCACAGCTTTGTGTTTCCGATCACTGGCCCATTTTTTATAAATCGTGACTTTTTACTTGCATTAATTGGCCACTTTACTAGAAACATCAACGGTGAATGCTTACATGCTTGGCACTTTTTTAAAAACACAGACCGTGTGATTCTGCTCAATGACCACTTTATTATAAACTGCTTTATGCTTTATGTTCACATTAACTGGCCACTGTAATCTTATAATTAATATAATACCTGCTCTATTTACAAATCTACTCTCTGGCCACTTTATTAGAAACCCCTATTATATTATACCTTCATTCACTGGCCACTTTATTAGAAACCCCTATTATTTTATACCTTTATTCACTGACCACTTTATTAGAAACCCTTATTATTTTATACCTTTATTCACTGGCCACTTAATTAGAAACCCCTACTATTTTATACCTTCATTCACTGGCCACTTTATTAGAAACCTCTATTATTTTATACCTTCGTTCACTGGACACTTTATTAGAAACCTCTATTATTTTATACTTTTATTCACTAGATACTTTATTAAAACCCCTTTTTTATACCTTTGTTCACTGGCCACTTTACTAGAAACCCCTATTATTTTATACCTTCATTCACTGGCCACTTTACTAGAAACCCCTATTATTTTATACCTTTATTCACTGGCCACTTTATTAGAAACCCCTATTATTTTATACCTTCATTCACTGGCCACTTTATCAGAAACCTCTATGATTTTATACCTTCATTCACTGGCCACTTTATTAGAAACCCCAATTATTTTATACCTTCATTCACTGGCCACTTTATCAGAAACCTCTATGATTTTATACCTTCATTCACTGGCCACTTTATTAGAAACCTCTATGATTTTATACTTCCATTCACTGGCTACTCCATTAGAAACCCCTATTATTTACTAGCCTCTTTATTAGAAACCCCCTTCTTTATACTTCCACTCTCTAGCCACTTTCATCTGGTTTATTCATATTTCCAGACAGTACCTGCTGCGGTTTATTCATCGTGACATGGCAGTGTTCCTTATGAAGTGTGTGTGTGTGTGTGTGTGTGAGTGATATCAGTAAGAGCACAGCAATATAAGTTGTTGAAATACATTATCAGACTTTCAACAGTGATGACGCCAGACAGCAGATTGCGTTTCAAAGGGTTTTTTTTATTGTTTCTTTTTCATTAGAAAACAATACAAAAATTTTGCAACAACAGTCATAAATTTTGCTTCGAGTGAACTGAAGTCATCCACGTGTTTACAGTAAAGTGCTTCTTTAAATCTACATTTTTCTCATTGTCCTGAGGGGAACCCCCAGGCGGGAGGGGTCATTTCACAAAGTGAAACTTTTTGGCCTTTTCTGAACCAAAACTGCCCAATAGGAGAAGAGGAGGGGTCAGGGACATTTCAACTGACTGGACCATTCTTCAAATCATCAGTTAGGCTCATCAGTGTGAATTTTCTCCCAGTAGTTTGGGTTAAAGAGCCTTTCTGCTCTTCAGGCTAGAAAATAGCAAAAGAGTCAAATTTGAAGGCCTTTATTTGATCATCTTAACTGCTTCTGGGAGATATAAACCAAAGTTTCAACAATGGCTAATTGAGTGGCAAATTCAGGTGCAGAAGGTTAAAAATTCACCCTCGAGCAGACCATGGATAGCTCTGCCGAACCACTGCTGAAACTGTAGATGTTCAGCAGGAAAAAGTTAAATCTTTGAGTCAATTTTTTTATGTTCTGGACCTGGATTCACCACTTTTAGGCCTAAATGTATGAAAACGTTTTAATGCAAATGAAGACCCTCCTCAAAACCCCTGTGTTACATATAGTAAAAAAAATTGACAATGAAATAAATGTGGGGATATCGCCCTTCGTCACCCACCAGTCCAAGGCAGTCCATAACAAACGTATGGGGCGGGGGGGAAAAAGTGACGACCCTAGTTGTTTTTGTGCATTTTGTTAATTTGAGAACAAACCCAAGTTTGGTATCTTTGCATTATATAAACGAGAGGCTACTAAAATATAAAATACTGAATCGAGAAGTGGTCGAAATTTTTTTTTTTTTCAAACCAAGAGGAGATTGCCAGCTTATATCAGCTTATGAATGCTTTTACTTTTTTTTTTTTTTTTTTTTTTTTTTACTTTTTTCTTAAACAGGTTTGTTGTAGCAAGGTAGTTTCCCGAGCAAAATGTGAGAAAACTGCTGCATATACAATTCAAGTAAGTCTTACTATAAGACATAAACCTCCACAAACGATGAAAGATGCAACTGTAGAAAGATAGAAAAGAAAAAAAAAAATCAAAAATTGATTACAATCAGTGTCCTATTCTTAGCAAATAGGCTCTTAACACCAACCACCGACAAGCCAAACAGCTGAGCGGGCAAATAGCACGCCGTTAACATTCAACAGGATATATTATTATTACTGTATTAGCTCGGGTGTGTCTTTGCCTTTTTTGCCAGCGTAATGGTGATGGTAATGCTTCAAAAAACAAACTAAAACAAATCTTAAAAAATAGGAGTTTAACAATCTGAAATCAGACATTTAGACTCACAAGACGTGCTCGATTCTCCTTGTCAAACCTTTCTTTTCTCAATTCTCTCAGTCACACATCCTTATAAGAAAGAAAAAGACAACATTTCCAACACAAACTCACTGAAAAAAATGATCTGTTTTTCTCACTTCAACGGTTAAAAAAATAATAAAAAAAGAAATTCGTACGATCAATATCTCAAACATCTCAACTCCTTCCATCTTTCAGCCTCTTTCACACTTTTTTCCTCCATTCTCCCATCTTATCAAAAAGAAAATAAATCAAACATTACGTCAACGTGAATACTTAAGAGTCTTAAAAAAAAAGAAAGAAAAACAAAAATCAGGTGTTGCACCTGAACATCTGAAAAGCACCTGCGTAAATGATACAAAATTATAACAATCAATAACAAACAAAACATCAACAAGAACAATAAACAAACAATCGTAATAATAAAAGCTTAACAAAGCTTAAAACATCAGTGTGGCACAGTTTCAAATTTGGAGTTACACACAAACGAAAAGGTAAACTTAGGGAAAAAAAAAAAGAACATTTCACACATGAATGAATACAGCTACATTTTCTTGGAAGACATTTTTTATGTAAGTTTTTCTGGTGTTTTTTTTTCTGGAATGCTTTTCCATTTTTTTTTCTTACATTTTTAAATGACTTTTATTTTAGGAAGGATGTCTCTCTCTCTCTCTCTCTCTCTCTCCTCACCTAACAGGCTGTAAATGCTCGCAGATTTGGCACTGCCCACGAGGCATCGGTACCAAACTGAAGTAGTCGTGCCCTCCTTTAAAAACAGAGAGGAGGTTACGTTATCAAAGCTTTTCATTTTTTTTACATATACTATTCTATAACCAGCTGGAGATTATATAGTCGCACTGATGAATCCTGTGCTTGCATAACCACCTGATAATCCCCTTCCCTGGTGTGCGTTTAGTGACGACCCCCCGGCAAAGTGCTGACCGGTGGGTTTCGTTCGAAGACAACTGTTGGTTTAGTGACTAGTCCTGGACTTCCCAGCATTTTTAATTTTGAATGGAGTCCACTGAGTCGGGGATAACATGGTCCATGACTGGGCTAATCCTTGTCTGGGGAATCAGAACACTGCAAAAAATGATCTGTTTAGTTGATCAGACTAATTAAAACGTCTTTTCATTTTGACATTTTGTTTTGGTGTTGGCTTTCATTAGCAGACAAACTTTTATCTAAAGTTCAATTAGATAAAACTGCTTAAAACAAACAAATAGAGCCATCTCATGAATAAGAGATTACATATAGTTACAAAGCAAATGAAACATTTGTAACGTTTTGCAATAATGTGACTTTGACAGCTGTTCTGTCTAATGTACATTGGGTCATATTTAAAGATGACCAATAGAAATACTTCAAAAGGATTTTTTTTTTTTAATACATATACTTCCATCCAAAGTAAAGAGGATTTTTTTTTTACTTCTTTTGTAAATTTGCCTTTTGGATCTAGATTTTACTTTTAAAGCAAATTAAGAATCCACTCTCTAGGACTCTTTCACATCACTTTCAATGCGTCTAATAATAGGATGACGCAAAGGATAAATATAAACTCTTCTTCTATAGACACTTTCTTTTTTCAATATGCTGCCAAAGCAGGAGCAAGAATAACAATGAGCCAATGTATTCTAAGGAAAGCACAGGATCCCCAGCTTTGATACACGAGCAAACAGATGACTGTGCCCTACAGCATTGGGATCCAAACTCACACAACACTCAATAGTCAGCATCTTAATTTTCAGAGTTTGCACTTGGAGCCCCAAGATTTATATCTTACCAAGAGATCATTTTTTGCAGAGTTTCAAATGAGATCCTTATAAAACATCCTAAACATTAGACTCCGAAAGCTGGAAGTCAAACGGCTCCTAATAATACAAAAACCCCAGCAAACTTCTCAAGTTATGGAAGTGCACTTCCGCTCATAAATGACCATAAATGACTGTTTGCAAGCACTCTGGCATTAAGAAAAATGGGGGAGGGAAGAGCTAAGTGCATTTATTGTTGTGGTACTGATTAGAACTACTGAATGAGAGACTTTGAGAGTTGTACTGTTCCTAATGGGCTCGGGTTTGGAACGAGGATTATCCGTTAATGACGGAATCCAGAGGCTTTGAAGATCTACGCTAATGGAGGAGGAGGGAGGCGGGGCTGAGGCACTGAGAGCTCCACTGAAGTCACACCTGACCTGATTTACCCTATCAGGAGTTGCATAAGTGTGTATGAACCTATTATTGATGGAGCATTGCACGCACTCACACACACATTCATACACACACACGCACTCATACAGACACACACGCACTCATACAGACACACAACAGGCAGAAACATTCCTGAAACGAAACAATGTCTTCTCATTGAGAAATTCTAATTCACAGTGGATCCAGTTGTAACGTGGAAGCAGCACAAAAAAGGAGCAGGGGCTGGAGAGAAGGGGATTGTGGGTGGTGTAGTCCTTTGGTGTCTGAGCTGGTTGGCTGGCTTCAAAAATACTCTGCATTAATAATAAGAGATACATCAATCAATCAATGTCCCTTGTTTTACCAACCCTAAAATACAAGCCCTGTCCCAAACCCAGTGGTGCCCCCTTCAGGCCTGGAGGTATGGCAGCTAGGCTGCTGAGTAGGTGAAGTGCTGGGGCAGCCTGAAGGTAGCAAATGAGGCAGGGAGCACAAGTGGCTTTGGGACCGAGGAGCCCAGGAATACTTAGAGGATTACTTCACCCAAAAAAAAAAAAAAAAACACACTATCACCACCACCAACAAGAATGACAATGATAGCAAGTTAGAGGAAGAGGAAGCTTATGGTGACCAGTTAGCTCCATCCATCACATTCACACAGGTTTTGGGTGAGGTATCCCCTTTTCAAGGGGGCAAATGGGGAAGATGGTAAGGGACACTCGCATGAGGGACAGCAGAGACTTCAACAAAACCCATTCATCTTCTTCTTCTCCTCCTCCTCCTCTTCCTCTTCTCGCCGACGTCTTTTGTTGTAAAGTCAACTTGAAGATGATTATGATGATGTCTTCAAAATAACTCAACGAGCGCCCCTTCTCCTCAGGCACAGTCCCCGATCATTACCAGCGGGGCGAGGAGCTGGCTGAGCTCCGCAGCAGAGACTGGCCCCCTCTTCAGGATGCTGCTCCTCTGCCGCCGCTTAGCTAGTTTGGAGTTGGAGGGAGGCGAGAGACGCATGGAGCCAGAGCCCACGGTCACCACCTGAGGAGCCTCCTCCTCCTTCTGCTGCTCCTCCAGGTCGTCCTGCTGGGCAAGCTGGCGGTTTACGGCCACCGCCTGCCCAGCGAAGAACGTCAGGTCCTTGGCACTACTGTTCCTGTGGACGTGGAGAAAAGAAGAATGGAAGATCAGTTGGGTAGAAATTTACTAAAATTGATGCACTACTAATTGTACTGCTGGTGAAGCAAGCAGAAGGTAGCACAGATGGGATTTATGTAAACTCACCTCTGAAGCAGGATGGAGGATTGGATTGAGCCAGGAGCACCCTGAAGAGATAAGACGGAACAAAAAGGCCAATGTCAGATTCTTTTGTTGCTCCTTAAGAGGGTTTCAATGCATTATTTCTAATGTCTTATTATCATTAATTATTATCAAACATTTTAGTCCAGCTCCTTACCCCTTGGACCCACGGGTGCCGCAGAACCTGAGCAGCGCTGAGTCGGCTCTTTGCGTCCCGGACCAGCAGTTTGGAGATGAGGTCTTTGGCACTGGTAGAGATGTGAGCCCACTCCTTCTCGGGAAACTCGTACTTGCCCTCCTGGATGCTCTCAAACAGCATGTTCTGAGATTAGAGAGGGAAGGAAGGAGAATCTGTTTACTATTAGCAGACTTAAGACGCGACCTGATCCGCTAACCTAGATAGAACTGCAGGTGGACTGCAGTTGTTTACTGACAGCAGACTGATGCAACTGGTCCTGAACAAGACAAGACCAATATAGCTCATACCTGGCAGGCTGTACACGGTTCCCCGTTCTCCCAGCCACAGTCGCTCCCACAGCGGCCCACGAAAGGAGGGTACCCACTCAGCATGATGTACAGGATGACCCCCAGGCTCCACAGGTCGCAGCGCTTGTCATAGATGGTGGCTTCCTCGTTGAACGCCTCCACCACCTCAGGCGCCATGTACTCGGCCGAGCCACACTATGGGGAAAAGGAAGACAGAAAAAGCGAAGGGTTAATTTGGTGCAATGTGATGCTGGTTTGCAGTGCAACAGATTTAAGGGTGCATGATATGGAAGACAATATGAATACGATATGCAAAAATGTGGCGAGATCCCAAAATGGATATAAAATGCAATAAATGAACAATTCTAAATGAGATTAAACTTTTTAAACATTATTTTCAGCATGGTATTTAATTCATTACTGCAGCTCTTAAACTCAAAAGTGTTAACTATAAAAACAGGATGTATTGGACAGCCATGGATCAAACAGATTAGATAGAAAAAGAGAGAGAGCGAGAGAGAGAGAGAGACTTAGTCATCATATGAGAACAAATCAAACAGTCACCACCTGGCCTGTTAACCGCACAAAACGGTTGCACAGTTATGGCCGAGTGTGATAAGGAGAAGTGTGGCAAATACAACGACAGTCTGTAGTTTGTTTATGTACATCGCTAAGTGTGTGTGTGTGTGTCTTTCTGTATACGCAGAACATCCGTGTTTATCTCCTGTGTGTGTGTGTGGTTTTCTATGGAGGAGGGTGTCACTGGAGGCTTGTGTCAGCTGATGTGCATCATGTGCTCCAGCAGGGCCCTGAGCGGGTCTAAGATGGGCCGTGTGAGAGTCACATGGCAGAAATCACACAAAAATAAGATTAGAGATAAGCTGCAGGGGCAGGATCACCCCATACGAACTCCTTAATATACCAATCGAAGACTAATTAACCCTCTTTATTGTGAGTTAAGGGTAACCATTCATGTCTGTGTGAAGGAAAAGGTGTAATATGCATTTGTCCTCACCATTATATTTGTTTTTACCGTTTAGATACTTTTTTTTGTAATTTTCGTTTCTAAATTTAACCCAATTTAGAAAGCCAATTACCCAAAACCTGTTTATTTGAGCTTTCACAATTACCATCAATAGCTTTCGATACATTCAAGTCATTGCTAGGCACAAGTGTACTTTGAGTAATGTGGAGTAATGTGGGGAGAGTGTGTAGTCTACCCACCAAGAGAGCATAGCAAATTCTACTTAACCTATGACAATTTCCCTACCACCACCACGTTTAACATGTTTAACACTTCTAAAGAGCAAGTGAAGTGTGTAGGTTTGCCTATGCTTTTGTGTGTGTATAAAAGAAAGTCTACGTTTCTTCAGTAAATGCAGAAACGGTTGCTACGTGACTGAGGATGAGTGCGAGCGAGTGAGTCATTGGAGGTTTTGAAAGCTCAGCTGAATGTTTTTCACTGCGGAGCTTCTGCCAAGCCTGGACTGCCTCCGCATCTGCCTCTGAAACTAGGCCAAACACTCAGGACGAGGATGAGGGGGAAAAAAAAATAAATAAATAAAAAGAGGATTGAGCGTCGCAGAAAAAAAAAAAAAAAAAAGACCCAGTGATCCACACTTTGTCTTATGTAACATGTACTGTACGCACACCCTCCCACGACACACAAACAAACATGTACACACACCCTCCCACAGATATAATAACACAACTTAACTCATCTCAACACAACATAATACATGCTGCCTGAAACGAAGCCACCAGAACAAAAGACATTCCTCCAAACTGGCCGGCTCAGCTTTGAGGCCAATTCCGTTAACAGGAGCTTTGCTTCTTCCAGCATTTTCCATTAGAAAGAACTGTTACACTACATTAAGCACCAGTAATTATGAAATACTGACTGGGGCCCCACTGTTATCAAACTGGCATTGAGAGGGCATTTTTCCAGAAACCATTGATCCAAAAGGTATTTAGAAGGAGTTTTAGGTTAAAGGCCTTGGGCAAGATTTTAAAGCAGTTCATAAAGCTTAAGCTTAACCAGCAGCCATGGTTGGACGAGTGTTGTAACTCTAAGAACACTAAGAAGCAAAGCAGTCCAGCAAGCTCTTAAACAATTATAAAATCAGACACAAAGCATTCTTCAAAAAGTAGATTGGAGCCGATTGTGAGGCGTTACAAAAGAGGGGAGGGGGTTGAGTTGTGTCACAATGAAGGATTTCTCAGTAAACCCAATATAAATATGCTATAGTATTGCAAATTAAAATAAACCGTGATACTTCGATATATATATATTGATTTTTCCTCTGTTCTATTGTAAAGGCTTAAGTTGACTGGACTTTATCAGCTTAAGTTATGCGACACATATGAGAGAGAGAGAAAGAGAGAGAGAGAGTCCCTTCTCTTCTATCCCAGGGGTCCGGTCCATATGTGCACTCTGTCGTGTTTTTTGCTTTGTGATTGTGCTCTGTGATTTTGTTTTACGATTGTGACGGGCGCCCTCAACAAGCAGAGGCTGGCAGTGTGTTTGCACTAGACAGCAAAGCTCGTTTCTTTTGTGTTCCTGAAGGCAGCTGTCGTCGCGCTCCGCCCGCTGCGCCCTTATGTAATGCACTTTCGCAGTGCAGGAATCTGCAAGCTGCAGACAAAGACCCTGCTGTTCCAACCCGCCCCATCCTCCTCCTCCACCACCACACAGCCTGACCGCCTGCTCCACTTCACTTCCCCCCCCTCACCCTACACCCATATTCAGGTCAAAACTTCACAGCAACCCCCACGCCGTCCTAACAAAGAAACCCCGACCTGCTCCAGCTGATAGCATAAACACCACCATTAACTATTCCCAGCAGCACCAGCAGATGGAAGCGGAACGCCAAGATCAAACAATGGATAACGTACCATTTCCCTCAACATCCTTTCCCATTACAACTCAACTCTCAACTCCATACTGTTCCCCGACATTCCACTCTACTTTCTGTCATGTTCCATTTTCCATAACATTCTGTTCAATCTGGATTAACATTATAATCCATTGTATATGTTTACTCAGTAATCTTGGACATTTCCTAACATTTGATTTCTTTTGATATTCTTTTTTGATATCTTCTTTTATTTATAATATATACTTCTGTACTGCATAATATTGCTCCATACCACTTAAAATAAGATGCAATGTTTATATAAAGGGGTTATGAAGTAAATAATATAATTGTTAACATTCTATCACTTTAAATTCTATAAATACATGCAATGACATTATATTCTATACCCCTTAAAAAGTCTGTTTAAATTCTACTATTCACTTCTATGCTTTTAACATTATAACATTTTTGTACTTCTCTTAATATTACATATTCTTAACCTTCTATTCCCCCTTATCATTCCATTCTACTTCTATTGACATCTTCTAACATTCTATTACTGCTACTCCATTCCACACATATTTCCTATTCATAACATTCAATCATGCTTATCATTCTATTCACTGTGTGAGATATATATATATATATATATATATATATATATATATATATATATATATCTTTGTTCATGCCCAAGCTCCCAGCTCCTGTGCTGAGTATTCAGCAGTAAGAACCCTGCTTGTCCTTAACCAACAACTGCGTATCATGTTTCTCAGCAGTTCTGCTCTGGAATCTACAGCCCCAGAGATACGGTGGCTATCTGTGCTAGCGTTTGATAAGAGGGGGGAGAGGAGGGGGGGGTGAACGCTAGCCATCTAGCTACCCTGTACTGCAGATTTTACCCTGCTCATCTCTAATGGTGTAAAACTAGTGAAGCCTTGCATCAGGCAGATCCTGAGGCACAGGCAGGCGGGTGATATCGCTGCAGGACTCAGATAGAGCAGATATACACACAGTCACCTGACACATGCAGCAGCATTACTGGCAGGGCAAATGCGGGGCTTTCCTGCCCATGTGACAAGGAAGTGGCTGCTCAGCTGGCACCGAGCGCGGGTGGCGGTTGGTGTCGGAGGCTTGCATCAGCCTCTGGGGCGGGCATGCTGCCCTTAAGCAGAACTCAGAATTCCCCAGCATGTTTATTTTGGTTGTGGTGCGTGTGTGTGTGTATGTGTGTATGTGTGTGTGTATGTATGTATGTATGTATGTATGTTTGTGTGTATGTGTGTATGTGTGTGTGTATGTGTGTGTGTGTGTGTGTGTGTGAGAATAAGTGAAAGCTGCAGTCTGAGGTGGCGCAGTGATCAGCAGGCAGGAAGCTGTATGGTTAGGTTTCTCAGAAAAGCAAACCTGAAGATCTGCAGGTGCTGTAGAGCAGAAGCAGCTGTAATTCCTTTTAAATAAAACCCCAAGCCATTTAACTCTACTGTAACTCTCTCTCACACACACACACAAACACACACACAAACACACACACAAATTGTACACACTTGTATTTACCTATACTCACACACACTTAAATATTCCCCATTACTTAACATTCTATTTATGCTATAGAATAGAATGATCTCCACAGTACATGATGTCCACAGTATACTAAACAAAATTCTATTTTAAATATTCTATTATTTCACTTCACGTTCTATTCTAGGCTCCAGAATATTCTACTCCTTGCTCTTTAACTCTGTGCTCTAAAAATAAGGTATTTTTCTTGGTATTCTACTTTAAGCTTTAGAAGTGTTCCTTTTTTTAACTTAACATACTATCCTAGGCTCTAGAATATTATATTTCTATACTACTTAATATTCTATGCTTTAGTATATTCTAATCCATGCTTTAGAACATTCTATTGTACTTCAAATTCTAGTTAAAGCTCTGAAACATTCATCCCACTGTTTACTACACAACATTCTATGCTCTAGAACCAATTTACTTTACATTCTACTCAAGGATTTTGAACTTTGCATTCTATTTTACAGTACTTTTCGCACTATAAAGGCCTTTAATTTTTCCAAAAATCGTCAGTGCACCTTATAGTTAAAAAAAATACAGTAATAAACAATCCACTCTATGCTCTAGAATATTCCATTCTATACTACTTCATATTCTTTGCTATAGTACATTCAACTCCATGATCTAGAACATTCTATTCTGTTTAAAATCTAGTTTACAATCTGGGACATTCATCCCACTGTTTACCCCACAACATTCTACGCTCTAGAATCAAATTAGTTTACATTCTACTCTTTAGATTCTGAACTTTGCATTCTATTTTATTCAACGCTCCACTCTATGCTCTATAAACTTTTTTGCATTTTACTTTACTTAACAGCCTACTTTATGCTACACTACACCACAGTTTATACTCTAGAAAATGTTCCATTTTACTTCATATTCTATTCTATTTAAATAATATTATACACCATGCTCTAAACCACTGCTTAACATTTAACTCTATGCTCTAGAAAATTCCATTTTGCTTAACCTTCAACTCCATGCTGCAGAATGTTATATGTATAGCATCCATTAATATTTTGAGCTGTTCACTTTCATCATCCAGTGTATGTGTATGTCTGAATATATTTTGTTTACACATTGCATTTTATAATCTAAAAGGTCTTAATCTTAAGGGATAAAAAGGGACAAACATGCAGGCGTTAATCTCCAGCGTCTGTCTGTATCTCTGCGCAGACAGACAAAAAAAAGACAGACACAGGAAATCTGAAAAGATTGATCCTGCTGATGCAAAACAAGCAAAGCAAGCAGAGTGCATGTTTCACAGATCCACACAAGCCACGCCCCTTTAAAGCTCCACCAGCCTACCCTCCCTCTGAGCCAGCCAATCACAGGCCAGTTGCTATGCACTGGAAGGGAGGGGGCTGATTACACCAACATCCTCCTCCTCCTCCTCCTCCTCTCCTCTTCCATAACTCCACTCCTCTTCAGCAGAGAACAAAACAAAGCCAGGCTCAGAAAGTGAAGCGGAGGGTGCGGTGGTGAAGTGAAAAAGTGAAAAAGTGAAAAAGCCACAGGGACGGGCCCAAGCACAAGAGAGGCGGAGCATGAAAACCAGGGAACTGAACCAATGTTCCAAATAGGCCACTTCCAGGAACTGAGGAGAACTTCTTGATTCCCCGTTTGACTGTTGGTTCTGCTTTGGGCCTTGAGAAACGCTGTTTGCACAACCTGTTCCTAGAATTCCCGAGCAGAGTGGATTCCAGAGCGGGGTTTTTAGCTTTTGCGGAGAATGATAAAGCATGTCCTTGAGTGGGTGCAAGCATGACTGCTGCACAAAACGGGTCTTGGCAAGTGTATAGACAATAGTTGTGTTCTATAAGCAGTCAAAAGTTTTAGGACACCCACAAATAGGGGTGTACGATATGGACAAAGTATCTGATGTGCGATAACAATGCTAGATATCCTGATACCAATGTAAAACATGAAATTTAAGATCTAAATTAGTTTTGTTTAAATTAGTTTAGAACTGCAATGATTTATTTCAGGATAAGAAGCAACTCTACCTCAACTCTACCTCTTTTGTTGTATTTATCGTTTCAACTCCACCTCTTTTATTCTATTTATCGTTTCAACTCTACCTCTTTTTTTTGTATTTATCATGTCAACTCTACCTCAACTACACCTTTTCCATGGTGTTTTCAATCCTACCTCAACCCTACCTCAATCCTACCTCTTTCATTGTGTTTACCATGAAAACCCATCACAATAATGGTTAAAATGTGATTTATCTTACTGACCTACCTGCAATTTTACAATCTGTTCACTTTCAGAAACTTATCTCCTAAAGCTTGGGTACATTTGATTGTGTCAGACCTCTTCCTGTACCAGATCTTTGTTTTCTTAGGTTTCTATGAGTATTACAGATCCAGCACAAAACTGTTCACATTAAGCAATGATGTCCTTTTTATTATTTTTATAGTTTTTTTTTTTTTTTAGTTCTTTTCATTCATTTTTTACTGAATAAAAGCTCTGGCAATTCACATTTATTATACATTTGGACTACATTATGTTTGAGGTCACTTGACAGTTCTTCACTGGACTTAGAAGTGTAAAAAATGGTGGTGGGGCGGCGTTCTAATGGGGTTGCACTTTTGACCAGTAGTGTGTAGTGTAATTTGCCCTGCAGCTGCAGCTGACTGCCTCACAATCCTCTCATTTAAGAAGACACTGTTCATTGTGAGCCTACAGCCAGCAGTAATGTGACACCCTTCTGATGAGAACCACACTAAACCGGCTAGCCTCTGGACGCTAGACACTGGGCGTTGGACAAAAGCAGGGGGACATCCTCCACCACTGCACAGACTGAACACGTGAGAAGCCTCTGTGCCAGTCGCTCTCATTCTTCTATCCACAAATAGTCTGGTGCGGTTTCAACGAGCTGCAGGGGCTGAGCTCGACTCGAGTTACAGAAAAAGCCCCTAGCCAAACATTTCTCCACACCCCCACCAATCGACCCTCTTCGACCCTCATCAACCCCCTCCATTCACTCAGGCTCGCTCTTCTTTCTCCTGGTGCATCACCTGCTGTTATCCATCTCCTTCATCCATCCATTTAAACATATAAACTAACCTCAGAGAAACGCCTCAAAATCACCTTAACTAAGCTCCTTTTTCCTCAAGTTCAAATTCAATTCAAAACACAGCACCTTATCGTGAGTCATGCTCTGCAGACTGATAAGGCAGAAGGATATGCAGAGATAAAGCACAGAGAGAGATACAAGCTGGAGTGAAAAAACATACTGCTCCGATAACACTGGCCTAGCCTGGACTATTGGCCTGACTGAAAACTTTCCCTAGTTCAAAAACTCCACCATTCAGCTCAACTCCCTGTCCTTGACCTCTCTTTATTTGACCGTTTCTGCCAATGGGAGCGGTCAGATCAGCTGACACCACCCGGGACTGTCCAATACTGTAGCAGGACTGGGCCCCTCCATAAGGAATGGCATTGTAAAAATGCCCAGCTTATCTGTGTGACCATCAGAAACAACAAAGCAGACATACGGGAGATTTAACTCTTCATAGCCGTCCTATTAATACTGCATTATTTATAATCCGGCAGTAAGACTGAAAAGATTCATGTGTTCACTGTGTTCATTTAAACACCTCCAAATATCCCCTTGTGGAGTGTAGTATTATTTATACTTCATCATTTCAACACCTGGTTTGGCAAATCAGAGCTTAAAGATGGTAAATCAGGTGAGGAATCTGCTGATGAAATGTCTTTATTTTTACTGTATCTAGAGCTTTTAAAAGGGGCCAAAAACCTGCATATACACAAATATACAGCAAACCAAACACTGCACCTACCGGTGTGAGAAGCTCTGGAGTGGAGATAGGAGAGCTGTCACTGTTCAGCTTGATTCCACTGCCCAGGTCAAAGTCGCAAATCTTCACAGGCGAAATCTGAGTTGGAAAGAACAACAAAGGAACTTTTAACAGACCTGGAGCTACTTCAAGATAGATACTCCGGTTCAGAGAACACTGCCCGAGAGTGACCCAACTGCATGGGCTGTTTGCCTTCCAGTCGGCGAAGCGGAAAACTTTGTTTATGATTAATCGAACCCTCTCAGTGGAGAGCTATGGAATGCACGTCTGTGATTCTGTGGCTAAAACTTGCTAAACGTGTTAATGAAGAAGAGATAAGACAAAGAAGAAGAGACCAAAAACAAAAAAAAAAACAGACGCCTGAAGACTTACCCGATGCTGGTGCTCGCATAGGATGTTTTCGGGCTTGAGGTCTCTGTGGGCCATCCCTGCAGAACACAGAAAAATAAATAGAGTATATATAAAATATTAGAGCTTTAATTAACTCATTAAAATATAAAAAAATTAAAAGCATTTTTCCTTTATAAACTAAAGCTTTTAACAATGATATTTAAATGTAAAATAAGAGAGTCAATGTAGAATCAAATGCCACATTTAATCACACATTGGCATATCGTAACTCCTCATGATGCACATATAGTATCGCCAAGCTCTTACATCCAATACACAACCCAATGATAAAAATAATAAGGGATTATGGGTGGGATTATTAGTAGGGGCCACTAAGAGCATTCAAGCTCCAACAGAGAAAATAAAAAAATATATATATAATAGTATGTATACATGTTGGTTTCCAACACAGACCGCTGCCAGGAGCGGCTAAGAATAGACCCATCAGCCCATCATCTCCCAACTGTCCCTCTGGCAAGAGACAAAACATGAGACTCCTGGCCGGCCTCCTCAATATTCTTCCTAGAACTTCTCTGGAGCATCTTTCCAGTAATTGGCCTAAATATAAATCCAGAAGCATTTTGATCTCCTTTTCACCCACAACCCCCTTCAACTTCAACTTTAACTTCAACTCTAATGCCACACCCGCCCCACCCCAATGCTTCTCTCCACATGCGCAGTATTCCCAAATCTGTCACTTCCAAGAAGGTGGCCTCTACAGTTCCTTCTCTCTCACCTTTATTGTGCAAAAAGTCCAGTGCGCTTGCGATGTCCTGCACCACAATGCTAGCTTCCTGTTCACTGAAGTGTCTCCGCTTGTGAATGTGGGTCAAGACGGAGCCTAAGGAAGAGGAGAAAGATGTTAGCATCAAGCTAAATTAAGCTAAGTAGTGAAAATGTCAAAATGCTTCTGCACAATGAAATCTGCACAACTGTTGGAAAGCTCCACAGTACACTCACCTCCCCTCAGCTTCTCAAACACCAGGTAAAACTTCTCCTCCTCCTCGAAAAACTCCACAAGCTCCAGAATGTTCCTGCAGGAAGCCAGAGGGAAAGCCATCAAGCCAGGTAGGTATTAGATTTCAGATGTAGCCAAAACAAAGACCCACCCATGGAGCTCCTATTGAATGACGCATGCCCTCAGCATGGTTTCCTCAGGTTAAAGTGTGGGATGGCTGCATATTTCATTACACCGACACTTTGTCTATAAGGTGCCGGGAGTATCTGGGTCAGGGCAAGCGTCAGAGTCTAGGATACATTTCTCAAAGCATCTTATAAACAGATTTAGCACGGGCAATAAGCTCAGCGGTGGAAATTTGATTTTTTTTATATATGTTTTTGTTTTTATATTTGTTTCTTCAAAATAAAGGTTTTGAAGAGTAGAGACATAGGGATGCACTAAATATTTGCCACTGAATATTTAGCATATATATTTAAAAAAATAATAGTGAAGAGACAAAATCATTTATACCAAACAATATTGTGTTTTGCTGAATGTTAAAAATGTCCAGTATGATTATTTCAACATGATAAATTTAAAGGAATTTGGAATAGGAAAAATTTTTTTTCCCAGAAATGCCCATCATTTAAATAATTCTTAACTGCACTCCATGTTCTGTTTAAGATTTAGTTGTCCTTCATTTTTCCTTTTAGGCTTTGATACAAATGTAATAAGTCATATTTATATGTGATTCAAAATAAAGAAAAAATAAAGTTTAGTGTTCAAGAAATATTTTTAAATTGTAGTTTTTCTTTATCTAGTAGTGACCATATTCTTTTACAGGTGTTTTTTCAGAATATACACAAGCTGTGTGAATATACCAGCTGTGAGAAGCTTCATTACATCAGGCATCAGGAGGTTTGGCAAAATGACAAAAGCTTTGAGGGGGATGTTTTTATTACCTGTGGCCCTGGCATTGATACAGCATCTCCACCTCCCTGAATACACGGCTCCGGCTGTGTCCTGGTCTCTTCTCTATGATCTGTGACAGAAGAGGTGAGAAAGGAGACGACAAACATGAGATAATCAGGTTAAGATCAAAGAAGGGCTCTGTATATAATCTGTGTCTTGCTTGCGTTTCTTGTAGCCATTTGGGACTGTCGTTTGTTTCCAATCGCTGTAAACGACTACAGTCAAGCTGTAAATCAGCTCAGTGAACTGCGAACTATGAACTGTGAACTAGCAAAGGCAGGAAATAAGAAGTCAGACGATGCAAAATATCTACACACACACACACACACACACCATAACCCATTTTTTTCCCCATATTTATATTTATATTCCAGTCTGAAGAAGCTCAAGGCACTGTGACAACACAAGGGCCTCACGAGGTTCGTTCATGTCAAGCTCTGAGGGCGATGAATTCTCAACACAAACAACAACAATGACTGCGGCTAAATTTAGCCACAGGCAGGGGGTTAGGAGGAACACTGTTCTCTACACGAAGCCAAATGGACTGTTGAGCAAATGGCATGGCTCTCCCGGGCCCCTTCAACCCCTGACCGCATGCTGGACTGGCTGGACGTGCAGCTTTTCCTGCTGGCTGGATTAGTGCTGTTTTTTAGGGCAGTGCAGCGCCGCGCACAGTATGGGTCGAGGATTAGAGCTCGGTGTCTGGGCTAGAACTGCATTCCCTGACAAACCACAGCATGGCTGCAGCACTCCTGAGTCAGCAACCTCTCAGCAAAAGCAAAAAGCAGCAGCCTTTCTCTAAAGCAAGAAGAGAAAAAGCTACAATATATATATATATATATATATAAAATAATAATCAGGGATTAAGCCTAGTTTTGTACAACACTGCATTTTGTAAAGAGAGTTCCAAATGACTGAGAAACTGGACCTATACAGTGTACTGCTACTAGTATAGGACTTCCTGGAGCAGATAAAATATCATGAACCTAGTTCTGGGCGATTTTCACGATTAACTAGTTTAATTACGTTTTTTATGCAATTTTCAAAATGGTGTAATCACGATTTTGCATATAGGCATTTTATCTTTTTTAATCTGAAACAAATAATACGAAAACGCTACTCATTTCTGAAGTGTTTATCCGTCTTACCTTGGTTACCGAATCATTTATTCACTCAGTCCAAAAGCATCTGAACACCAAACTTTTTTTTAAGAGGTAAATCTAGTTTTGAACCATTTCTTAGTGATCTGTAGTTTGATTTTTAGTAGGGTAGTTAAGTTATTATGATCAAAAACCTGAATTTTTGTGAAAACATTGAAGATTATTTTTTTATAGGCCATAATCGCCCCACAACACTACACATGAACCTACTTGCACCTAATGCCTAATGGCAGGCTTTTGAGCTCGGTTCTTTGGAATAATGAATGGTGCTCCATCCAATCATTTGGGATGTGATGAGCTGAAGAGTTGAATAAAGTGGCATTCTGACTTCTATTGTTGACTGAATGCAATCAAATCCTCACAGAAATGCTCCAAAATCTAATAGAAAGCCATTTCTGTACAGTCGAGACATTCATTCTAATAAAAGGAGGTGTCTCGATGCTTTTGTCTATATATAGTGTATTACAAAACTGCAGTTTTTTTTTTCTTTAATAACTGGTCTCAAAGTGTGACACCAGCATGTAATAGGTGGTGGGCGTCCCGCGTTTTACAGTATAGTGTGGAAGATAGCACCCTAAACCTTCACAGTAGCTTACAGACAAGTGGGGGCTGTGGTGAGCTGTAAAGCGAGACAGCCAGTCTGTAAATCAAGCCAGGCTTGTAAACATGACGCCCAGGTCCAAAAATCACTGGACGCATGCACAGGCGACTACAGGGGGGGCGGGGGGCAGCTGAGGCAGACGGGCTAGCAGCTCAACTAGCTAGTGGCTAGTGGGATTGTTTTCATTTCAACCCCCCCTTTTGTTCCAGCCAGGATACCAACACCAACCCCCCTCTACACTACTCACTACTCTACTCTAACCCCACCCCACCCGAATCCACTCCACCCGGCGGGAAGAGGGGGGTGACCAAGAAGACATCTGGCCTCAATCTCTCTCCAAGCCCCTTCCCACCCAAAACGACCTATAGGAGATAACGTCCCAGCGCACCAATGAGAGCAAAGCCCTTCTGTAGATAAACAATAATAGAGGAGCTAGCATGTGGCGCGCTTAATGCAAACAGGAGGAGCAGGGGTTAACAGAGTTCAGAGGAAAATGTGAAAAATATTTAACTGGTACACGAAAATGTTTTCACATCGACTTTCACTGAAAATTGCTATTTCAAAAAGTCTTTGTCTATTGGGACACTATATTAACATAAAATAAATTAATTAAGAGTGACAAAACAACAAAAAAGGGACATAATATTTTTGTAAGACTGCAATGACTTGAAAGCAGAAAGAAAAAGCTTTCAAAAGATAACAGCAAAAAGTCAGAGCAGCTTATTTAAAAAATAAATAAATAAAAAAAGTGACGTATGCTGGTCATGAGATGATCGGTCTAATCTTTACCCTTTTCAACAAAGTCAAAAACACACTTAATCTCATAGATAAACAAGGCACTGGTAATCACATAGTTATAGTGCTGTACTTCACAGCAAAACACTCGTTTTCTCAGAATACAGCCCGATATCTGGAATATGAACTCAAGACAAGTGTTTTGCTTAGTAGTACAATACAAAAAAGATAATTTCTTCGCAGATATCCCAGGTTCCCAAGGTTAAGGGCCTTGTTTAAATGCCCAACAGTGGGAACTGAACCTACAACCATGGGGTGAATAACCCAGTGCCAAGTGCTCTAACGCCTGAGCCACCACTGTATGTTGTTTTTTTTTGGTAACATAAAAAATAAATAAATAAATAAAATGAATAAAAAAAACTCTAAAATGTATCTATATTATTTCTCAAATTGTATCTATGTATGAGTGAATAACTTATTATTTTTAATAATACTTTAAAACACAAAATCTACTAATTTTCGTATTATTTATTTTCATGCAACTTTTTGTTTCCTTCCTTAGTTTGTTTAGTCTTGATTGCTATGTATGCACGAGCTCATCGCATACAGAAACTGCACATATGGAAAGTACTAAAAATATGCATATGTGGTTTCTATAGGCAAATAGGGGCGGTAAAGCACAGTTACAGCACATTCTGTACCCACGCACATGCACTGCAGAAAAAAGAGAAAAAAAATCAAAACACCCACAGAATTTCACAACACTCCACTTCCTCAAAGTACAGCTCAGAAAAATAAATGATCACGAGCCAACAGGCCTCGGGCGTTTAACGTTTACTGTCCAGGCCACACCCTACATCTCGCACTGCGCAGGACCAGGGAAAAAACAGGGAAAATATGGGTAAACGTTTAGGTCGGCCACCACCTCACACCGGCCCCACTCTCGTCAGTGGTCTGTGTTTTAACAGACATGCCAGAACACAGTGCCAGAACACAAGTGTTCCCGCCACCAAACATCCGGCCAGCCAATGAGAGAGGAGTGTGGGGGAGTCTGCACCAATCGAGTGCTCTGATTGGTTGCCTCAAAGGCTGGGGGAACAAAAACAGGGGAAGCTTCTCTGCTGAGCCAGCACTGTACGTCAGTACAACAACAACATACACAACAATTCACAGCTTAGCACCCAAAACGTTCAAAACACACACACTCACACACACACAGCTCCAACCCTGAAAGCTGTAGATCAACAATCGACTAAACTCCAATTTTTAAAAGTTTTTTTTATTAAATGTATTAAAGTTTCTTATTTAATTTTTTTTTTATTTGTGTTTTAATAAATGAATAAATCAACGTATGCTTAGTACGCTGACTCTGTCAGATACTGATACTTTTCATTCAAACCTTAATAGAAACAACATAATTAAACAAACAAGCATGTAGGTCGGTGAGTCTGAGGCATTACTTAATTAATTATATTATCAGATAAATTATACTACTGCTTATAAATGTATACATTATTCAAACCCACACGAACAAGTGCTAAATCACTGAGCTCACCACCCACTGCCTTAAGATATGTAACATCACAACATCAATTCATACCGATCATAATAGGCATGCACATGCTGCCAGGGCACATGCAGCACTAAACAAGTACAGGCATGTGTCCTCGTCAAAAGGAAGATGACTAATTCTCAGTAACGTGTTTTATACCTCTTCCAAGAAACAGCACGTGTCCCATTCTGGACCAATCACTTATATACCACTTATTAATTACTTACATTCTTTAGAATTTTAGAATTTCACTTTGTTGACATATAATTATGTTATAAAATAGAATAATAATTTTTATTTCCACATGATTTATGAGGAAAGGCTAATAATAAGACTCTAAAACGAGGAAGGAATGAGTCTTACCTTTACAGCATATTCCTTTTGGGTGATTTGGCTGATGCAGGTTTGCACTTTTGCATAGGCTCCCTCCCCTAACACTTCATCCTGCAGCTTGTACACATCTGAAGCGGGATAAATGGAGTCTTCCATTACTCTTATTAACCACTTAAAACTGAATGCAGTTATAATAATATTATATAATAATATATATCATTTTTATTCAATTATGCTATGCTATATATGCTATATATTCAATTCCTTACAAATTGCTTGTTTAAACTGATCTACTGGACTTATTTTAGACAGATTGCAAATTTCAAGAAAGAAAACTTGCCTTTATATGAGTTTAAAGTTCTTACATAAAAGTAAATGGCACCAAATATAATATGTGTATTATCATAGCTATGATGATTAAAAAAACAAAACCACTCACCCTCAAACCGTCCTGAGAAGCTGTCGGTTGCCCTGCACCTCTTTTTCTTCTTGTTTCGTTTCTTGGCGTCGGGGATGTCAATCGGCTGGCTGGATGGCATGTCTTTATGATGGAAAATAAAGCAGAGGAAGAATGCATTAAGAAGCTGATCCTTTGGGACAGGCTCTAAACACAGGCAGATGGAGAGCGCACAGGCTTAACTATAAAAAGCACACTAACACGCAATGAAGCAGCTGAACCAGAAGCAGGTCAAGAGGTTCTGACGCTTTACTGTAAATAAACTGCATCACTGTGGTTTTATCCCACATCACAGCAAGAACTCCGCAGCCTTCCCAAAACTGTAGTTAGTGGGCGTGCAGGTGGCTTTGGAAGCAGGTCATGACCATCATCTTACCATCATCTCCAGGCAAAAAGAATAAATAAAACATCAACAAAGCCCAGAGAACTACAGAAACACTGGGTTTAAAGCAGACATGCACCTAATAATAATAATAATATTCTGCAACTGAAACTATTTGGCAAAAATTGCCAATAAGTGAAAAAATGGGAGCAAGGCAAAAATATATTTAGGTTATGTCATTTATGAAATTGAAAGAAAGAAAAAAGCTGGTTTAACTGAATGTTTAAATTTGTTTCAGTTTCACACCCTACTGTAAAAGGTTTATAACATCATGAAATCAGAGCTTGCTGAAGCCTAATACTCACCGGGACGGGTGGAACAATCAAAATCGAAGGCAGTATCAAGAAGGTGGGATCCAGTTTTGGTGAATTCTGCTGATTCAAATGGATTCTGGCCCTAAACAAAACAAAAGCAATAAAGAAAATATTTTAGGTAAATTCCAAGCCAACAAGAGTGCAAAAGGTCAGCATATCCTTAGTAATCTTCTTGTCAGCCTTGCTGATATAAGGTTCCGGAAACATCTCTTTCATTGCTTTCATAAAACAAACTGTGTCTTAAAAGGTATATCTTGTGTACAGGTTTTACCGATATATTGATATATTCAAATAAATAAATAAAACAAGTTGTAAATGTATGTATGTATGTATGTGATTCCACTTTAAAGATCACAAGCATACTGCAGCATATCCCAGCAACTCCCAGCAAGTCTAGAATCACATGCAGCAACACCAGCTTCACCACAGTGAGGAAATGTATGAAAACACACCTTGAAAGAGCGATGGAATCCATTGACAGCGGCAATCTTGTTCTGCACCATTTTTCTTGTCCTGAATCAGTTACTTTTTGGCAATTTGGTGGCTGGTGGGCAACAACGGTGGTCTTTTAGCTTCAGTGATTAAATTCACTTAGCTAAGCGACGTCTGGAGACCGTGTGCTTCGAACGGGAAACCTGTAGGCGAAGGAAAACAAAAAAACACAACTATGTTAGCAGTGTTTTAATCTGTAAAATTCTATACGCTCTATACAAAATGTTATTGAGATTCTGGTTAGAGGAGCTCACTCAGAAGGACAACAATGTTTAGTTCCTGACTTCTGTGTGAACTCCAGATTCTGCATGGATAGATTTGTCTGGCTCCACCAGAAGTTCAATTGATTTACTTTAATCAAGGACTGATTTAATTAAAACTAGGGGATGGATTAGTACTGTAAACACTGGGCTTTCATCATGAGAGTCCTGGAAATGGTGAAGTAACAAAATGAGAAATAACTAATATTCTATCAAATACCTTAAAATAAAAAAATAAATCATGGTGTACTCGACTGACCACATGTGGATACCAGGTCTAGGTCAGCAAGGGGTTTATAGCCATACAACAACAACCGAAAAGTCCCGGCCATGAATAAGAGCACGTACAAGAAGTAAGCTCCTGGCTCTGTCCCAACATGCCTGCAAAGTTAAACCAGGGCCAAGAATAACCCAGCATGTGCTCCATGCGGCTAAGCTGTCTCACTCCTCTTTACAGCACATCACATTAAATTTGACGATTGACTAAAACATAATTACTCACTTGAGTAAATTAAACCTATGCACAAGATTGCTGTGGATTCTGGAGGGGGAGAACAATAACAATCTGGCAACCATAACCATACAGTTATAGATGTGACTGTGAGCCTAATGCTGAGTCTAGTGGTTATTTTTGCTCCCACAACTCATACAAACACAAGCCAGTTATAATAGGTAAAATGGGAGTGTTAGATCAGAAAAATAATAGATACAATAATAAAAAGCTGCATTCAAATAGGATAGACAAAACCAGAGCCAGCCATTTATGCAGTTCAACAAATAATAATAATAAAAAAGAGAGTCATAGCTAATTCATTATACAGCGGGCTGCAAATGAGAATAGCAATAAAAACACAACCAAAACTACTGCTCTTTGATTGTTTATCATTGATTTGCAGCAGTATTTCCGAGCCGTATTACAATTGTCCGTTCCACCTTAAACCGTGCATTAGTTTAAGCGTGGAGCTGCACAGGCTCTACAATGCAAAAGCTGGCCTTTTAAGGTGGAATTGAAAGTTATAATACAACAACACAAAAAAGCCTCGTTTTGCTCCTTTACTTCTTTGAATCTAGCTTTAATTTATGTTTCAACTAAAATACGGTCATGTTACTTTATATATATATATCTAATTGGTAAATGTTAAAAAAGAGAAATACTATAGATAACAGTATAACACTAGGATTTAAGGTAGGCAGGTCTCCTCATGGCTGCACCAAAAGTCAGTCAAGCAGTTCAACATATAGCTATAATAATAGCAACAACAACAGCAACTTGCTAGCTAGCTAAAGAGCCATAAAATCAATAAATCAATAAATGGCGGTCTATAAATACAAATATCCATAAAAAACTACAATCAAAACCACCAACCTAGCCATTAGCACAAGCTTGAATGTGTTTTTCACTGATTTGCAGCTCTCTGGCAGATCCTTAGTCCAATTGCCCGTACCACCTTAAATCGTGCATTAGTTTAAACGAGGAGCACCACATGCTCTACAATGCAAAAGCTAGCCATTTAAGGTGGAATGAAAAAAAAAAAATACAACAACACAACAAAGCTTCGTTTTGCTTTTTTTTTTTTTAACTGTATCCGTCTTTAATTTACAATACAACCCAAATACCGCCACTTTGTTATATATCTAATAGGAAAATGTTTTTTAAAGGAAATACTAGAATTTAAGGTAGGCAGATCTTCTCATGTCTGCACAGTCAGTCATTCAGTCAGGCAGTTCACCATAGCTTTAATAATAGCAACAACAGCAGCAACTTGCTAGCTAGCTAAGCAACTTAGCTTCACTTAAATTCTAAACACACCAGCTATATAAATCAATAAATGGCTGTTTACAAATACACATAACCATAAAAACAACCAGAACCCAAAAAGGTCATTAGCTTGAATGTTTGCCACTGATTTGCAGCACTTTGGCAGTCGCTTAGTCTAAATGCCCGTACCACCTTAAATCGTGCATTAGTTTAAACGAGGAGCTCCACATGCTCTACAATGAGAATGCTGGCTTTTTAAGGTGGAATGGAAATTTAAAAAATTCAAACACAAAAACACAACCTTTTTTATTTGCTTATACTTCGCCTTTTATCAGTTTCTTTTTCTCTTTCTTTACAACACAACTCCTAGGTTGTACAGTCCCTATGCTAATTATACAGAATAGAAGAACAAATAAAAAATAAACCATAAAAAAATATATATATTCAACCCAAGCTCGCCTTACCCCCGTTGTAGGTGGTGGTGACGTTTTTACGTTTAAAGCTCCAGTCTGGACGCCGTGGTGCGACCCCTCTCTGCTTTAGGAGCAGAAGACGCTGGTCGTGGGCTGGTGGGGCTGATGTATGGAAGGTAGGAGAAACTCAGCGCTACAAGGCTTTATATAAGCGTCCCGCCCCCCTCGGCTAGCCACGCCCCCTTATCAATGTAAACAGAAAGAGAGAAAGCGGGGGACATCACGTGGTTTTTTGACGTTGGCAGTTTGGGGCGGGTTTCAACTGCTTTGTGTCTTCTCTAGAAAGAAGAAAACAGCAGAGGATATCACTATTAATTTCTGTCATAAAATAAAGAAAAACACCAAAAAAAAAAATTTTAATAAAAAAATAAAAATACTGTTAAAGCGGCTCTTTCCAGCCCAGTCAGGCCCCCTCACTGTAACTGTACATCTGAGCATCCGTCACACAGGCTGCATTACATTTAGCTTAGTCCTACTGCATGATGCAAGCATCTGTAACCTCCTTACCAACCACTAACCACCATCAGAAATAAGACTAATGACTAAGCAAAGCGAAACTATGAGCCATGCGCATCCAGAAAGCACCCAGCTACCTTACACACTATTACACTATACAGCTCTGGAAAAAACGAAGAGACTACTTCAGTTTCTGAATCAGCTTTTCTGATTTTGCTATTTATAGATATATTTTTGAGTAAAATAATCAGTGTTGTTTTATTTTACAAACTATGGACAACATTTCTCCCAAATTCCAAAGAAAAATACTGTCATATAATACAAAGAAAACAAATTCGTATTCATACAGTTTTAAGAGTTCAAAAATCAATATTTGGTGAAATAACCCTGGTTCTTACGAATCTTGGCATGTTCTCCTCCCCTAGTCTTACACACTGCTTTTGGATAACTTGGATAAATTCAAGCAGTTCAGTTTCGTTTGACGGCTTTCTCTTGATTATATTCCAGAGGTTTTCAATGTGGTAAAATCAAAGAAACTAATTTTTTTCCAGAGCTGTATATAGATACTATACTAGGGTTTGGATACTAAGCACTGGAATAATATCATGAAACCACAACCAGAGGTGTCAAGTAATGAAATTAAAATATTTTGTTACCTTTCTTAAGCAGAAATCTTGATTATTTATACTTGACTGCATAAATCAGATTGTTTTTTTTTTTTACTTCTACTTCTTACATTTTCACACAATTATCTGAACTTTCTACTGCTTACATTTTAAAAATAGCCTCGTTACTCATTATTTCATTTCAGTTTGTTTTAATTTGTGGTTGGCCTAGTACAGTGGATAACACCACTATCTATAATGAGCCACCACATCATGTAAGAGACCGGGGTTCAATTCCAGGTCTGGGTGACTGAATGCTGTGTTACACCAATAAGAGTCCTTTGACAAGACTCCTAACACTACATTGGTCCACCTCTGTAATAGAAATTACTTTAACCTTTTAAGTCACTTTGGATAAAAGTTTCAGCTAAACACCATAAATGTAATAAAAAAAAACCCTATCCAGATAAATCTCTCCATCCAGATTGAGTGAATTTGATTGTGGTTGGATGTAGAGAAGTATAAACATATACCATGCCCACAGCCTATTGGTTTATATGATCCATCACAATCCAGCACACATCACGCCCCCCCCACACTTCAGCAAGAATATAGCAGATGTATGTAGTCTAGCCAAATGTCTCAACTAAGCTTCTTTAATATATTTACCTTATTTTTAATATATATGTTTTTTAGTTTTTAGTTAGTTAGGTGTGATGGATAAACCAATAGGGTGTCAGAATTTATTATTTTTAACATTATTTTTTTACTTTAAAAGCATTTGAAAAACATTCAAGTTTCAGGCATACGAACAGGGTAAAGATTCAAAAACAAAACCAAGACAAAGAAGAGGAATGAAACACTTCCACATTGTAATACTTCAGCCGGAATGTGACGAATACAGTGGTACGTGCCTCAGTGTAGCAGCACATGACCTAATGAAGGGAAAACACCTTTACAGTGCCGTCCAATAAAGCTGCCTCGTGTTCAAACAACTGCACAGATGAACACTGGGATGTGACTTCTGCGAGATGAAGCTGTGTATTCTGAGAGTTTACTCATGCCCTCGTGTCTCTGGCACGTTTCAAAGAGCGCTGAGTCAGGTGCAGCTGCTCGGGACACTCTCATGATAGTGTTAATGAAATCGCAGGCCATCGATTGATTAGCTGCTGTGGAAAAGTCAAACAAGAGTTTAAAGGGAAAGTTCTCAGGAGATTTAAAAATTCTGTATAACTTTTGAAACAAAGGTTTAGCATGGATCTATTTTATTCTTTAATTCAAATTTTTATCCCATTTTGTCCACAACTCACAAGGCCAATGACCCAACCCACTCATAAGGACTCTATCTCTAATCACTAGTGATGCCCCAACACCAGGAGGGTAAAGACTAGCACATGGCTTCTCTGATACAGGTGAAGTCAGATTCTTTCAGACTCAGTCTCTTTTCGAACTGCTACTGATCCTGCATTGCCGAGTAGCATCACAGTGCATTTGGAGGAAAGCCCAGCGAATCGGTTCTGATACATCAGCTCACAGATGCCTTGTGATCGACATCACCCTTTCAGAGTGATGTGGGGAGAGAGCACCATCTACCCACCCAGAGAGAGCAAGGCCAACTGTGCACTCTCGTGGCTCCGGTAGCTGATGGCAAGCTACATGAACGGGATTCATGGTGGCAGCGCTTAGCCCGGTGGACCACTCGAAGCCCCTGTCTGCTCACTTTTCCAACCTCACATCAGAAAAAAGTTGAGACAATATGATCAAACTTAAGGAGGTCTATCTTACACCCTGCACAAGGTGTGTTGAGATGCTCATTGCTATCTTACAACCCACAAACAGTCCTTTGCCGAGAAGCGTTGGACACGTCCAGGTAGCTGCACCGTTAAAATAGCAAACTGCCAAAGTCAGAGCGCACCTGGCTCTTAAAGGGTATGGCTAGTGACACACATTGGTTGGTTTATTGTACGTTAAACCCAAAACAAACCCATGATTATTTTCAAAAATTAGTACATAAGCTCCATGTTACCCATGTCCAGAAGCTGCATCCACTCCTCTGGGCTCAGAGGTATCTGGGGTAGAACATCACACAGTGACAATGTTTATTCGACACCATGTGCTCCAGACCAAAGACAAAAAGATCATCCACATTGTTAAAAGCAACCAGTCAAAATGCCAGGGTCTGTCATGGTATGGAGTTGTGTTCGTACTCTTCTGTTGGTGGGGGTACATCCATATATTTTTTTTTTTTTTCTACAAGACAGTGCCAAACCACATGCGTGTTGCAGGACTGAAATGAAGAAATGGATGTATACTAACATATAAAATCAGTTGAGCAGACAAACCCAAAGAATTCTCCCTCAAAAGGCCAAATCTTTTGTGCATGCTCTCCAGGCTTCGTACAGCCTTGTTTATGTTGGAGGCATTATCGTTTTCTGTGTACATTAATAAGGGGAAATACGTTGACTTATGTAGAGAATGTGGAAGGTTCCCATAGCGTACATGCCAGACTTATGAAATATGAGTCAAATATCCTCTCTGCTTACAGACCGCTTAGGCTTTTTTCCCTCAACCCGTCCAGCAAATCCTATTTTATCCCTCCCAAGTGTAAGGCCACTTAATAAAGAGGAACATCTTGTGACTCTCTCTCTTTCTACATATCTCCCTCCCTCTCTCTCTCTCTCTCCCTCTATCTCAGTATCCTGGTCTGCAGGCGCTGGTCTGAAAACAGAAGCAAACATTGCGCAAAGCCCTGCCGAGCACTGGTGCTGGTGGAGGGGAGAAGCACATGATGCAATTCTCAATCCTGTTGACAACAAGCTGTGCAGTGTGGAAGGAGTGGAGGGTCATTCACTGGGCAGCAGAAGCAGGACGGTGTACCAGGGCTCAGGGTTGGGTCAGGCATTAAACCCTGATTTGGTCAGAAAAGTTTGTGACAGTGACAGTAAACTCAATAAAATAGCTACAATAGCCATGTTTTTGCACGTTTGGTTGAGCTACTCCAGAGAAGATGTGCCAGTGAATTGGGTGCCAATTGCATTTGCAATGTATGATGAAATGCATTAACCATAAAAACGATGAAATGTGCAAAAGTGCGTTTTAAATAATTTCAAATGCAATGATTTAGAGTAAAACACACTCATAATACCAAACCATCAACTAACTTGACAACACCCTAGCAACCCACTAGAAACACCATAGCAATCACCACACCACTCTACAGCACCTATGCAGTGTCCACTTATCTACATCATAGCAACCACCTTGTAACAATTTGACAACATCATAGCAGCCACCTGGAGTACCACAGCAATCACTTAGCATATTAAACATCTTTCATACCACTGCAACTTGTTGGTAACATCATCATAGAAACCACCTGTAATACCACAGCAACCAGTTACTGACCACTTAGCAACATCACAGCAGTCACCTGGAGTACCACAGCAATCACCTAGCATATTAACCATCTTTCATACCACTGCAATTAGTTGGTAACATCATCATAGAAACCACCTGTAATACCACAGCAACCAGTTACTGACAACTTAGCAACATCACAGCAGTCACCTGGAATACCACAGCAACTAGCTAGCAGCAATATATTGACCATCGTTGATACCATTGCAATTAGTTTGTAACATCATCATAGAAACCACGTGAAATACCACAGCAACCAGCTAGTAACTACTTAGCAACATCATAGCAGCCACCTAGGACACCACAGTAAACTCTTAGTCACCATTTATTTACATCATAGCAGCCACCTAGAATACCACAGCAACCAGCTAGAAAGCATTTAGTAAAATAATAGCAGTTACATGGAATACCACAGCAACCACCTTGCAGCAACATTTTAACCATATATGATGCCAATTCACTTAGTTGTCAACAGTATCATAGAAACCACCTGTTAACATCCTAGCATCCTAGCAACCACCTGGCAGCAACATACAAACATCCTAGCAGCCACCTAGAATACCACAGCAACCACCTTGGATATTATAGCACTATCCAAGCAACCACTAATCAACATCATGGCTGGAATTAGTACTCAACATTTCAGCATCCATCTAGTATGCACTTAGCAACACTATAGGAATCAGCTGGGATACCATGTCAACCACCATGTTAATGAAATCTATCTATCTATCTATCTATCTATCTATCTATCTATCTATCTATCTATCTATCTATCTATCTATCTATCTATCTATCTATCTATCTATCTATCTATCACCATATAACGCCATATTAGACTAATGTTTGCAGGTAAATTGAGGCATGTTGTTACATCACTCATCCTAATTAGTAATCTTAGCAAAACAGCTCAAACTAATTGTGCTAATTAGTGCATATGCTAGCTCAGAGCCTGTGTTCCACAAGGATTTCAGTGGAAAACAACCAGGTAGAACCTTTCATAGACCTGCGACTGCAGTAGATGGAGATAAAAGCTGACCCCGGGCCTACTGAATGTTTCACTGGACAGGAATGTGTTTTCGAAATCAGCAGCAGCCACACCACGCTGACGTCTGCAGCACAAACACCAGCCCTGATTGGCTGGGCTCCGGGGGGTGCGGTGCCGAGACACATGCAGAGAGAATAATGCACATGCACAGTACATGCATGTCAGAAACATGTATCACACAGTTCACACCTCAGGCAGATGTGCTGGGAGCTGCACCTACAGGAACTGTAAATGTGTCTACTGTCTTCTGTTTTTTTTAAAGCAGGGCTGTGATTGGTTGGAATTTACAGCATGTCAAAAATCCTAAGTACCCTGTCGCTGTCATGTCATTTTTGTCATTTGTATCTTTTTGGCAGTTATTGCAGTTCGTGCTGATTTGAGTCAGAGAGAGCACAATCAGACATGCTCTCTCTCTCTCTTTCTCTCTCTCTCTGAGTGGCTTTTTATTAGAAATAAATTATATTTAAAATAAATAATAACTAATTAATTCATTAATGCATAGATATGCTAAACATTTACTTAAAATACACATATAATCTCTGTACTTTGACTTCTATTTAAATTTAAGAAGAGTTTTTTCCATCTTCTATAAAGTTACCTTGTTTTTTTATGTTTGACCGTTTTCAGTGTTCGAGCAAAAAATTACACAAAAAGCTTTTAAGCAAATATTATTTCTGTAAAAAATTTGGAGAGAATTTTTGAGAAACTTGGATCCACCATGCGGCACACCACATGGCTAGTGTGTGTGTGTGTGTGTGTGTGTGTGTGTGAGTGTGTAATGGGGGAGGAGGAGTGTGACCTGGGGGAGAAGAAGGAGAAAGAAATCAATATGAGTACATTCCATTAAAGCAAATGGAGGGAAAAGTAAACATTTAAAGAATCTGCAAATCTATGAATCTCTAAAAACAGCGACTTTACAGGAAAAATATACTGTAAAAAGGAAATTATAATACAACATAAATAATACACACACAGACAGCTTAGTTAAAAAATCTAGTTCAACAAGATTTAAAAATTATTCTAAATTAATTAATTCTCCAACACATCCCAAAGATTCTCAATAAGGTTTAAGGTCTGGACTCTGTGGTGAACTCTTTCAATCCATGTGTGAAAATGATGATCTAAGGTTTCCTGAACCCTAAACTCTTTCACAGTTCCAGCCCCATGAATCCTGGCATTCTCATCAGCTAGCCTAACTGATAAGTAGTTTTCTTAAAGCTACACAGCTGTTTAGTTCCATTCCCTTGAGTTCTCTTCAGATTGTGCATGTGGAAATGCTCTTACTTTCACTATTAAACATGTAAATGAATTTTAGTGATGTTTGTTTTTCTATTATTTTATTTCACCAAATGTTTAAGTAATTTCTGATCACGATCATTAATTTTTTTTTTCAACCACATTCCTTCCTCGAAGATGATGTTTCCTCTCTGTCCTTTTCCCCCACTCTTTTTTAATAATGTGTTGGACAGTTTTTAACCAAATTTTGCTAGTTTAGCAGTGTTCTTAGATGTTTTTCTTCTCGATGCATGCCAATAATGTGACCCTTCTTAAACAGATTAACAGCTTTTCCACAATATGTCTTTTCACATTTAACAAATAAGAAGCTACTCACTGCATCAGTTAGGTTT
The DNA here is from genome assembly GCF_023375975.1 of Astyanax mexicanus. Lineage (NCBI taxonomy): Eukaryota > Metazoa > Chordata > Actinopteri > Characiformes > Acestrorhamphidae > Astyanax > Astyanax mexicanus. The sequence goes on along the minus strand of NC_064419.1, from coordinate 6,046,731 downwards.
AACTAGCTAAAGTATAAAGACCCAGGCAGTTATTCTGCAATGGGAGCCTATAAGCTATTTGCTATTGACCTGATATATATATATATATATATATATATATATATATATATATATATATATATATATATACATAAATGTGTGTGTATTTATATGTGTGTTATGAATGATGGCGTGACCACCGCTCACTACTGCTATACTGTTACAGGCTGTGTAGATTTTCCAGTTAATCAGCTACTACATACACACCCTCAAGATTTATCCCCTGTTCTCCTGAAGCTTTCCTAGAGTACAGCTACACAGAACTGCCGGCAGCTGCAGGCCTCAGCCGCGCCTTATCAAAGCAGAACCTGAACTTCAGGCCTGCTGAAGAGCTTTGTCATGAGATCCGATTGGCACGCTTCAGCATCCCATGTGCTCGCTGTTCTATATGTCCAGCATTTCCTGTTTATAAATAGAGATTTTACTCCTCATGTGCATTCAAAAATAGCCTCCAATTTTCTGGGAAGTCTTTACACTCGATGCACACAGGGTTTGATTCGGTTCACCCTCATAAAAAGCATAAAAAAGGTCAGGAACTGATGCTAAATGATTAGCTCTGCTACTGTTCTGACTTATCTCAAAGGTATGGTATTAATGGAGCTCCATCATTCCAGAGAACACAGTTCCACAGCTCCACACCTCAATGTTGGGGGCTTAATAGCCCTCTAGCTCAGGTTCTGGAAAGGGTTTTCTGTGAAGGTTTTTTCTTTAAAGCAGCACTAGGTAGAATTTACTTGATTTTTTATCTTTTTAAAGAAGTAAATTTACAGCTTGAAACTCTCTGCAGCGCTGCATTGAGGTGTAATAGGAGGAATAGCGGTGCTCTCGTGTCTGTACCGGGGCTCCTCTGAGCTCAAACCAGACTTTCCGAGGCTGCCGCGACCATCGCTCACGAGAACTGCGACCTGCTTTCCGACCTTTAGTTCTAACAGTTCTACAAGGACTACTGGTTCATTCTTTACAAACTAACACACAGACATTCTGGCAGAAGCTGGAAAAAGACCAAATATGTCTGTGAAAGCCAGAAAACGAGAAAGAGAAACTAATCTGCCTGAAACATTTATTACACTCTACAACTGTAGGGGGAGCCCACGAGCACAAAATCTCAATGCTACTTAGTGGAGCTTTAATGTCAAATCTGTGGGCACTTGTAAAAATCTTTAATTAGAAGATACTTAATATATGCTTAAAATTATGCAATACAAAAGAATTCAAACACCTGTGCACATATTGATTCTTCCAAAATCAAAAATATTACTAAGTGTTCATCCTGATTTTATTGGAGTAATTGTCTCTACTGTCCAAGGAAGGCTTTCTTCTAGATTTTGGAGCATTGCTGTGAGGATTTGATTGCACTCAGCATAAAGAGCATTAATTAGGTCATGTGGCTGGATGGTCACCACCCCACCTCACATCACCCCCAACTCTACAACTCCTTGTTACAAAAGTATTGCATCATTCCACCATCATTCCAGAGACCTATGTACCTATATACCTACCGCTCTAGCCCAAACATGACATTAGACTAGGTGCCAAATGATTTTTTTTGTTTATTTATAATTCAACTTGCTCTATTCTATTGTCAATACATCTAAATCTACATGGATTAGACCATGGGATTAAATGTTTTGAAAATGCATTAAATAAGAAATAAAGAAGTGTCCACAAATATTTAGACAATAGTGAACCTAGGGATGATGAATAAAGATGAAAAATCTCAAAAATGAAACTTTTATCAGTGTATAAAGAGAAATAAGGCACAACCCTATTTATTTAATTACATAAACGGTTGCATTAAGTTTCATAACAGAGCTCCTGACTGCTGTGGCATGAAGGCCATTTGCTAATGTTTACTTCCCACTACAGTGTTGTACTAGAAGTGCAGTCAATATGCAAGAATGAAAGGAAATCTAGGCTAAGCTTTTGTTCTCCAACTGGAAAGAAATTTCCTCTGGCCCAGAAAATACATCCCTGACCGAACAACCCCTTCTCCGCCTCGGTTACATAACCGTGTTTCATTCGTCACTGGCTGAAATCCTTTCATAAGCTGAAACTACACCAACAGTCAGGCTAAAATAATACTTCAGCAGTGGGTTTTTTTTCTATTCTGATTATTTAAACAAATTAAATATAAGATATACCACTAGAGTACACTCAAATTATATTATATTTTATCTACTTATACAGTTGCAAGAAAAAGTATTTGAACCCCTTGGGTTTACTTGGATTTTTGCATAAATTGGTCATTAAATGTATTCTGATCTTCATCTAAGTCACAACAATAGACAAACATCATCTGCTGAAACTAATACCAGACAAAAAATATATATGTTTGCATGGTTTTATTGAACACAACATGTTAACATTAACAGTGAGGAAAGAAAAAGTCTGTGAACCTTTGGATTTAATAACTGGTTGATCCTCCTTTGGCAGCAATAACCTCAACTACCAAACGTTTCCTGTAGTTGTAGATCAGACCTGCACAACAGTCAGAAGGAATTTTGGACCATTCCTCTTCCCTAAACTGTTTCAGTTCAGCAAAATAATTTTGGGATATCTGGCGTGAATCGCTCTCTTGAGGTCATGATGCCACAGCATCTCAACTGGGTTCAGGAGGTCAGGACTCCCCAGAAGGCGTTCAGTTGTTGATTTACTTCTATGTTTTGGGTCGTTGTCCTGTTGCATCATCCATCCACTGTTGAGCTTCAGTTGGCGGACAGATGGTCTTACGTTTCCCTGCAAAATGTCTTGGTAAACTTGGAAATTCATATATACATGTGTGTGTCTGTTTTAGACATTTATGGAAATACAGGACAAATCATGTCCCGTATTGGTTCAATAAGGGGTGCAACATTTAATTGCCATATACAAAAAGATTCTATATTTTATGAGATTGGTAGCAACCCTATTCCCAGTCTTACATATATTTAAACCAATACATTAAATCATAAACAATTTAAAATACACATGCTGATAAATGATTCAAATGAGAAGTATGTATGTGTATGCTGGCAAAATATGAAAAGAACTGGCCTCAAGTTTTACTGCTTATTTTTGTGGATAAAAATATAAATGCTCCAGGCTGTGAGCTGAAAGCTCTGTTTAGTGCTCTGTCAGCACACACTGCTGATTCACTCAGACGTGGACTGAAGCAAAACAATAAATTCTATATCAGCAAAATAAATGGATATAAAGCCAGTCTATCTGATGCAACTCCAGACCAGACTGACTGGCCTGCACCACAGCGCTCACGTCATCGCCCCGCCCTCCTGACGCGCCGTCTCCTCTTTGCCGGATTGGTCCGGATCCTTCCAGAAGCAAAACAAGCCAGGAACACACGAACACGAACACACACACACACGAACGAACGAACACACACACACACACACACATCGCGCACGTCTCACACGAAGGAGGAAGGGGGTGGGGGCTCATCAGACATTAACAAAACCTCAACAAGAGACGTTTTAATGCCCTTCTGGGGGAGGTGTGTTTTCTCTTTCTGTTTCGTACTCCACTTTCACCCCATCCTCCCCCCATAAGAACTCTTTTACAGCACACTGAAAACGTGCTGCACTAAATGTGCAGATCATTTCTGCAGTACTAAACAAAACACTGTGATTCTGCCCTTATAATTAGTATTATTAACATTACAATAAACCCAAATGTATCCTCGAGATCAAGACCAGACATCAGCTTAGGAAATAAAATAAGAGACCACTTAAAAAACCAACTGCACAAAGTTATCCAAAGCAGTGTGTAAGACTGGTGGAGGAGAACGTGCCAAGATGCATGAAAACGGTGATAACAAACCAGTATTGTTCCATCAAATATTCAATTCAATTTTATTTATATAGCGCTTTTTACAACAAAGGTTGTCACAAAGCCGCTTTACAGGTAAAACAGGTCCACGCCTCTTATGAGCAGCACCACAGAGATACCAATTTTATGGTGACACAGTGGCAAGGAAAAACTCCCTTTAAGAGGAAGAAACCTTGGAAGGAACCAAGACTCAGTCCGAGGAACCCATCCTACTCGGGTTGACCCGCTCAGTTGTATTGATTTCTGAACTCAAATAAATAAAAAATAAAGGTCAGCCAATACGAAAAAAATCAAGAAATTTGAACGTACCTTCAAGTGCAGCTGAAAAGACGATCAAAAACGTCATGATGAAACTGGCACTCATCAGGACTGCCCCAGGAAAGGAAGAGCAAGAGTTTCACAGGATACGTTTATCAGTGTTACCAGCCTCAGAGCCACTTAATTGATCCTTCACAGAGTATTTTGGGTTGTTTAACACTTTTTATTCCACTATATGATTCCTTATGCGTTCCTTTATTGTCTGGATGAATTCAGTAATCATTTATAAGTTTGGTAAAAAATAAAACCAAACCATTGAATGAGAAGGTGTGTCAAATTATTGTACATATAAAAAAAATAAATCTTATGATAGTAAAAAAAAACATTTTGTGTACACTGTCTTTAGTACAACTATTTAAATGTATCAACTGACTGTTACAGTCCTTGTAAAAGTCAGTTTAGTTTCGTTTGAACTGCTTGACGTTTTGCACCAGGAGTGGCATAAAGTTATCCAAAAGCAGTGTGTAAGACTGGTGGAGGAGAACATGCCAGGATGCATGAAAACTATGATTAAAAACCAGGCTTATTCCACCACATTTTGATTTCTGAACTCTTAAAACTTTATGAATATGAACTTGTTTTCTTTGCATTGTTTGAGGTCTGCAAGCTCTGCATCTTTTTGTTATTTGAGCCATTTCTCATTTTCTGCAAATAAATGCTCTAAATGACAGTATTTTTATTTATAATTTGGGAGAAATGTTTGTCTGTATAGAATAAAACAATGAACAATGTTCATTTTACTCGAACATATATCTATAATTAGCAAAATCAGAGAAACATACATGTTTTTTATGGTACCATCATTCTCCAGGGACAATGTCCTTTTTAATGTTTTTCCCCAGACACAAACCTTTATCCCACATGCTTTATGTCCCAAACACAACAAACAGGGCAATTCAGACTCATTTATAAGGCTTGTCTGAGTTGTTATGTACAGCAACAATAAATGATCTCTGTACAAATATCAGCAGGACTGTTTGTTGCATAACCTCCAATCTGTAGATAAGCTGTGAACCAGTTTCTGACTGGCCTGTGAATTGTCTCAGTATTTGTACAGAGAGGAAAGTTTGATCTGCAGGAGTGTAGCACCACCTTCTGGGCATCACTACCACTATGCTGTTTTTATACCAGTGGTGAGCAGCAGTTCTGGAGTTAGATGCTTAATGTAAGTCCAGAGGTTTTTGCACACCTACAGCCAAAATCAGTGATATGAATAAGCAGTTTAGTCCTTAATAAGAATAACAGGTTCTACTATTGTGGGAAGGCCAGATAACACATTTTGGTCCATTGCTCTAAGAAGGATTTGATTGCAGCACTCTAGCTCATCCCTAATTGAGTAAAATGAGTAGTTCTCTCTTAAACATTTCTTAGAGAATATATATATATATATATACAGTGCCCTCCATAATTATTGGCACCCCTGGTTAAGATGTGTTCTTTAGCTTCTCATAAATTGAGTTTTGTTCAAAATAATATAGGACCACGATGGGAAAAAAAAGTAAAGTCCAACCTTTAACTCAAGTAAATTTTAAGGGGGAAATAAAATCCCTGACTAAGAAATAATTATTCTTCATAAAATCACCTGTTCCACAATTATTGGCACCCCTAACAATTCTTAGGAAATAAATTTAATAAAAGTATTTCTGTCACTTCTACAGTAGTTTACGAAGTTGATCAGAGTATGTAGGAACATTTAATTAGTAATTCACAACTTCCTGTTTCCCTGGGGTATAAATATGACGTGACACAGAGGCCATTTATCTTCAACATGGGAAAGACAAAGGAACATACCATTCAAGTGAGGCAGATGTGTGTTGACCTTCACAATTCAGGCAATGGCTACAAGAAAATCGCTACTCGCCTACACCTGTCCATATCTACTGTCAGAGGAATTATTAAGAAGTTTAAAACAACTGGAACAGTGGTAAACAAGCCTGGACGAGGACGCAAGTTTATTTTGCCACCACGCACAGTGAGGAGGATGATAAGAGAAATAAAAAGTTCTCCAAAGCTCACTGTTACAGAATTGCAACAAATGGTAGCTTCTTGGGGTCACAAAGTCTCCAAAACAACCATCAGGCGCTATCTACATGCCAACAAGCTGTTTGGGAGGCATGCACGGAAGAAACCATTTCTCACTCACAATCATAAACGCAAACGTTTGGAGTTTGCTAAGCGGTACTATGACTTCAACTGGGACCGTGTGCTTTGGTCAGATGAAACAAAGATAGAGCTTTTTGGCAACAAATGCTCTAAGTGGGTCTGGCGTAACACAAGAGCTGAGTATGCAGAAAAGCACCTCATGCCCACTGTGAAATACGGCGGGGGATCAGTGATGCTGTGGGCCTGTTTCTCTTCTAAAGGCCCTGGGAACCTTGTTAGGGTGCATGGCATCATGAATGCTCTAAAATACCAGGACATTTTAAAACAAAATCTGGTGGCTTCTGCCCGAAAGCTGAAGATGGGTCGTCACTGGGTCTTTCAGCAAGATAATGACCCTAAACATGTGGCCAAATCTACACAGAAATGGTTCACCGCACACAGAATCAAGCTCCTCCCATGGCCATCTCAGTCCCCAGACCTCAACCCCATTGAAAACCTGTGGGGTGAGCTGAAGAGGAGAGTGCAGAGGAGAGGACCCAGGTCGTTGGATGATTTAGAGAGAATGTGCAAAGAGGAATGGTCAAAGATCCCTCTTTCTGTATTGTCCCATCTTGTGAAACATTACAGGAGAAGATTAGGTGCTGTTTTGTTGGCAAAAGGGGGTTGTACAAAGTATTAACATCAGGGGTGCTAATAATTGTGGCACACATGATTTGATGTTAAATAATTATTTCTTAATGTGGGATTTTTTTCCTACTGAATAAATTCACTTGAGTTAAAGGTTGTATTTTACTCTTTTTTTCCATCGTGGTCCTATATTATTTTGAACAAAACTCAATTTATGAGAAGCTAAAGAACACATCTTAACCAGGGGTGCCAATAATTATGGAGGACACTATATATATATATATATATATATATATAATTTTGTCTATAATATACTGTCTATTAAAGAACAATTTAATTTCAACAAACCTACCAGACCACTTAGTGTTTCGAATTATTATGTAAGACACTGTAGGTAGGGTCGTGCCAAAACACTGATATTATTAATTAGTACATATTATCCTCTACCAAATTTGCTATATTACTGCTATCAATTTAAAAGAAATAATCTTAGGTACTGCTCCACTGTTCCTTTAAGAGTGTAGGCCTGCAAAGGAGTAAAATAAGTTCAATGTGTGCAAAGAGCTAATCTCCCACTGCAGTCGTGTCGAAACTTACTAAGCAAAAATGACTTACTGTACTGAGAAGGCAGGTGGCATTCTTGCTCAACAAAGTTCTGCAGAAATTAAGAAATTGAGAAATAGAGAAATTGAGAAACGGCCAACCAGCAGAGAACAGTCATCTCCAGGGCTGCTCTCTGACAGATGAGTGGAAAAAGTCACAGGAAATTCTGTCAGAATATATTTTAATGTCTCCAACACATACATAAATATCCACAAATATAATCTGTATGCTTAAGATGACAAAAGAAAAAATAAAAACAGCAAAAAAAGACACAAGAGTACAGGAATGATTAGGAATTAATGTGGGACTTCTAATACTGGTATCTAGTAAAAAATCCCCCAAAGCACTGAAGAGAGCTTTTGAAATTGAAAGACTAAATACAACATCGCTAAATACAACATTCAAGTGTATAAAAATAAAGTCTTTGGAAAATTTGGTTCTCTTTGCTTTTTTTTTTTTTTTTTTACATTATTCTTTTTTTTTAAATCATTGATTTTCATGGTCCAGCTGATCAGTCTGGAATGTAACCAACACATTCCAAAACTGCTCCTTCTGTTCAGTGGCACATCCTCGCCGTCATCTCTTTCTGTTCGAAGAAAACAGAAAAACAAAGGCAAACATTTAGAGTCTCAAACACTCTCTCACACACACACACACACAACTGAGAGGTCTGATTCTGCTTAGCCATAATAATAAAATCTAACATCTAAAACCATCTCAAAAAAGGATTTTCCTAAAAGAACTGTATGGAGCTCCATCATTCCAGAGAACACTGTTGGCATTGGGTATGGATCCAATAGGTTCCAAAAGGTTCATGTTAGTTTATCTGCTCCAGAGGGTCATATTCTATTGAATATACTTCTCTACAGGGCATAGACAAGGTGTGTGTGTGTGCAATTGTACATCTGTGTCAGCAATGGGTGTTTAAACTTAAACTTAATCTGAATAATGCATTCATTTGAGGATGTGTACATATAAGTTAGTGTATTTTGCGATATGCAACAGACAAATATTATGAAATATTATGTATACAATGTGTATTGTGCAGCACTTATAGCATGCAATAATACAGACATTCTGCACAACATTTATTCCAGCTCCTTATACTTTATATGAACTATGTATATTGTTGGTTGTGTGCAAAAGTTTGGGCACCTATGGTCAATATCAACATGTTTTATTGATGTTCTAATTAAAAATAAGCGAGGAAACATCTTATAGAGAACCTAGTTCTGCATACTTAATTTATATTTATTGCATTTGACACATTTCATAAAAAAGTAACTTGTAGGGATGGGCGATAAGGCCCTAAAATAATATCACGATATTTCATGGTATTATCGCGATAACGATACTCTTGGCGATATATATATATTTTTTTTTAAATACACCACTGAAACAAAATGATATAATATTGCACACCCCCAACTGTGATATTAAAAAGATACAAGAAATTTAGCAGATTTGTAGCAGAAGTAATTGATCCAGAATGACACGATACTAATATAAAAGCACTCCAAATAATATCCAGGATTAAAGTAAAATAAATGATACTGGACAGATGTAATCTGTCTCTAGTAGATATTTAATAGGAAATGAGAACAGTGTGAACTTCTATTTTGCTTAAAACAGCAAAAAAGTTGTACCCTGATGGGATAATTAGGGGTAGGTAATATGGCACGATATTTTGGCGATATTATCGCCAGTGTTGGGAGTAACGGCGTTAAAACTTTTTTCAGTAACGAGTAATCTAACTAATTACTCTGACTGTAACTATAACGCCGTTACCATTTCCGACACCCCGTTACTGCACGTTACTTTAGCCTCTATGAACTTTTTTTTTGTTGTAACTTCGCTTTGCCCTGGTTAACCCCTCCTCTTTCCGGTGAACTTGAGCTTCTGGCCGCTGTGCCTGTGTGTTGGCGTGGTGAAGTGAGGCACAATTGTGAGGATTTGCTGCTCTAATCAATTCAGTGATTGCCCTGGACAGGCCAAGTTCCGATTTAAGGAAGTTAAGCTCTTTTTAGCTGCTCCGGTTTTTGTGGTGCTGCTGCTTTCTCTTTTAGAGCTTAGATTCTCTGCCCGAACCCGACCTGACCCAAAGACCGTCCCAAAATCGGGCTCCTATTTTTATTTTATATTAAGCTCTGGTGTGATAATCACAATGTTGCTAAATAACCAATTATTATTGTTCACTAAAGCGAACGAAATAGCGAAAACTGAAAGTGAAAAAACATTTGTGTTAACTGAAACTAATAAAAACGGTAATTAAAAGGAAAAAACATAACTATCTCGAACTGTATTTTGTGTTTATAAAACTAACTAAAACGAACTAAAATTACAGAATTTTCGTGTTTAATTTATTTATAAGAGCTGTTGTACAGCGGAGTTGTACAGCGGGCGGTGTAGCCGCAAAATACGACAGAAAACACTGAAAATCTGCAGAACTATGAATGGGATTACAATATGAGCGCAAGGCAGATGAAAGAGAAACAGGAGATTCAGTATGTGAGAACATTTACCTGTGAGTAGCTCATTCCAGAACAAGCAAATATCTCTCTCTCTCTCTCTCTTTCTCTCTCTCTCTTCCTCTCTCACGTTTATTAGATTGATCTCTCTGATGAGATGTGTGAAAACTAATAAAAACTAGCAAGCCCACCCTAAAAACAAATTAAAACTTACTGAATCAAACTATAATAAAATGAAAAATGTAATCACGTAGCTCTGGGGGCACGTGAACGCCTCCGCGTTTGACTTGCAGCACTGTGTGTAGCTGTTCTTAAAAATCATTTTAATTAAATAATAGTTTTATGCTATGTTTCAGTGTTAATTAACATAATTCTGATTATATTTCACTCATTCAATCAGCCCGAAAACAGACAGTTTATGGTTTGGGTTGGCTCGGGCTGATAATGACAGTTCATGGTTCGGGCTTGGGCAGAACGTGCACGGGCTCCAGCTGGGTCGGGTCGGATTTTTTGGGCCGATCTAAGCTCTATTCTCTTTTGGTGAAACTGTTATATTAATACCATTTTAACGGTCATTAGATTGTTGTTTTTGTCCATTATTTTGTTTTGTTTATATATACATATTTCCTTTGAGTGTGGCTTGGTTTGTTTAACTCCATCCCCAGACGCGTATTTCCGTTTTTTTCAGTATTATATGTTTTAGTAATTTTCTTTGGTTCTGTGAAGAATTTCGTTTTTATTTTTTGTAATTCGTTAGATTATATTTTTGTCAACATTTTGGGTTTATTATCGTTTGGTATTTTTCTAATAATAGTAAATACATAATTCATTTCCTTTTTTTTGACGGGCGAATAATAAAAGTAACGCGATAGTTACTTTTACTGGTAACTAGTTACTTTTATAGTGGAGTAACTCCGTTAGTAACTCAGTTACTTTTTTGGAGAAGTAACGAGTAACTATAACTAATTACTTTTTCAAAGTAACGTGCCCAACACTGATTATCGCATACGATACGATATGGCACACCCCTAGTAATTATTTTTCCAAAATGTGCATCATCTACCACACACTCACCAGTGGCTCCAGCTCCTTGTGGTCTGTGAGACTGAATTCAGTAACAAAGTAGTAGAAATGCTTGTAACAGGTGTTGACATGCGCTTCTGCCCCCATGTGGCTGACGCGGTCGAAGTGGTGGATGTACACGTGCACGAAGACGCGGAACAGGCGGGACAGGATCTTCTTGGCTACCTGCATGAAGGTCTTAGGGAAGGGAGTACCTGCAGGAGGAAACAGATGAGATACAGATGAAAAAAGAGATGTGGTGAAAGAACATCTGATGAAGCACCATGTGAGAGAGTGTGAGTGTGAGAGAGTGTTACTGAGGACGGCAGAGTGTGAGAAAGCGAGAGAGAGAGAGAGAGAGAGAGAGAGAGCTGTTTCAGACCTGAATTATATCCAGTGGTGAAAAAAATTTAAGAATGCTGTTTTCTGTCTGCAATGCACAGAAAAGAAGACACTAATATTTTACTATAAAATCTATACAGCAAATAAATCCAATTAACTAAAATAAAATAAAATAAAAAATGTTCATTGCTTTGGAAGTTTGTGTTTAATATTTTATTTTGACCTTTTTATTTCATAAAGCATTCCTAAACAGTAAAAACATTATTGAAAAAAGTGTTCTAAATCAAATTAAATTAGTGAAAATAGCCCCTTTTAATTAAGTTTAAATACTACTCTTTTTCCAGTGTAGTGGGCAGGGCCAAGGTACAGTTTTATTGGTTTAGAAATTTATTGGTATATAAAATTGTCTGGTTCATGGTCTATTCTGATAAACAACAGCTCTCAAATAGCTTTATGTGCAACAAAACATTTAAAAATAAAGAAAACAAATTATGTCTACTGTAATATAGGCAGTGTCCGAAAGGGTTATGAGTGGCCAAAAAAGTGAGTGATAGAGAGAGAGATTGGGACAGAGATAGCGAGAAAAAGAAAGAAAGAGAGAGAGAGAGCATGAGACAGTCTCTCTTTCTGGCTGTGTGCTGGGTATTGGTGAGACTGGTGGAGGTGACTGGGGTTAAAAATAGGTGTGAAGTTTATGACAGAGCTAAAACAGCAGCAGCCTGAATCAGCAGCCTAAAGCATGAAGTGCGCTCAGACATTAGTTCATATTTATAGATTATACTAGAATGTCAAACAGGGATGTTCAGTCTGGTTTTGATATTTATGAGCAATTTGATCTGGACAATTGGTTTAATTTTAAATGTAAGACTGGGTGATAGAACTAAAAAAAACATATCTCCATTTTTTCTTTAGGAAAAATGTACATACAATACAATATGAAAAAAAAATTAAGTATAAATACAAGTATTTATTTTGTTTTGTTTAATTATAATTTATTGGCACCACTTTAAAATAAGACAGCTCTTATTTAAGGTGTATCAATGATTTGTAAATAAACACATTAATGTTTTTAATGAGGTTATAAATGCTTTCAAATAATTACTAACCAGTTAGTAATTATTTATCAATACCTTTTACAATCATGAAGATGCCAGATATCATCCTGAAAATGAAAAGGTACAGAATATAGAAAGTCGATTTAGTCATTTAATGTGTACACCACATAATCATTAATGTTTTTATTAATTAACTAACTGGGTAGATTAATTATTAAACTTATTAACAAATATGTTAATATAACAGGTTAAGCGCTGACTGATGGAAAAGACCAAATAAGATAATTATCTTGAAATATCTGACGTTTGGCAAATGACAGATTTGCCTTTTTATTTTTATGTTTTAGGTTATTAGTGATTTTTAAAGTATTTGTAACCCAATTAACAACCATTAACAAACTCCTTTATAAACAAATAATAAAACCTACCCTATAAGGGTAGTCATATTTTAAAGTGGTACCCATTCATTTGATTCATTTCTGTAGCTGTTTTAGAGATGATATAATAAAAGCACTTGTTGATATGTGCCATATTGTAATGTGATATTTCAGAGCTTATGAACTGTGTGCAGAAACAGAAGTGCAGAAACAGCACCACAGTGACCACAGCCCTCGTTTACAGCTGACAGAGTACCTGTACCTTTAGTGGTGGGCTGTTGCTGTGTGATATTCTCTCACACTGCAGCACTAAAAACTGCAGCTGTAAACTCTAACAGCAGAACTGCAGCAGGGCTTAAACTGTCCTCCTATCATTAGACATGTAGTATTAAACCCTGTATCATTAATCAGCCTCTCCAGGCCACAGCTGCCGTTTTCGTCATCACCCTGTGACTTCCTCTCTGCTTTCACACTAAACAGGACGTCTGCGCTGAGAGCCGTGACTCAATGGATGTATTAAAACCACACAGTAAAACAAACCCCCCATCACTGTATTTAAACCTACCCTCAAAGAGCTGCAGTGAAATAAAAGAGAGGCACAGAGAGATAGAGAGAGAGAGAGAGAGAGAGATAGAGAGAGAGTTTACCTGAGGCCTAGAGAGTAAGTGAGTGAAAGAGAGAGTGAGAGAGAGAGTGAGAGAGTGTCACAGAGGTCTAGAGAGTAAGAAAGAGAGAGTGAGAGAGAGTGTCACTGAGGTCTAGAGAGCAAGAGAGAGTGAGAGAGTGTAACTGAGGCCTAAAGAATGAGAGAGTGAGAGAGAGAGTGAGAGAGAGCTTAACTGAGGCCTAAAGAATGAGAGAGTGAGAGAGAGAGTGAGAGAGAGACAGAGAGAGCTTAACTGAGGCCTAAAGAATGAGAGAGTGAGAGAGAAAGAGAGAAAGAGAGAGTGAGAGAGAGAAAGAGAGAGCTTAACTGAGGCCTAAAGAATGAGAGAGTGAGAGAGAGTGAGAGAGTGTCACAGAGGTCTAGAGAGTAAGAGAGAGAGTGTGAGAAAGAGAGAGGGAGTTTAACGGAGGCCTAGAGAGTAAGAGAGAGAGAGAGAGAGAGTCACTGAGGTCTAGAGAGCAAGAGAGAGTGAGAGAGTGTAACTGAGGCCTAAAGAATGAGAGTAAGAGAGAGAGAGAAAGAGAGTGAGAGAGCTTAAAGAATAAGAGAGAGTGTCATTAAGTCCTAGAGAGTGAAAGAGAGAGTGAGAGAGTTTAACTGAAGCATAGAGAGTAAGAGAAAGAGTGAGAGAGTTTAACTGAAGCATAGAGAGTAAGAGAAAGAGTGAGAGAGTTTAGCTGAGAGAGTGAGAGAGAAAGAAAGAAAGGCTGTCTGTGATGCTTATAGAGTGAGAGAGAGAAATTCACTGAGATCTAGAGAGAGAGAGAGAGAGTTTACCTTAGGCCTAAAGAATGAGAGAGCGGTGATTAGTTAATCTTATAGCATCTATATGGTATCTAATATCTATAAATGAATATTTATTTTGCTTATCTGAAAATTATCCAATCTATGAGTTTTGTGATCAGTGGAAATTTTATTAACATGAGTGAGACGGTTGACTATACAGCTGGAAAGAAAAGTAATTTGATAAGTGTAAGCGGCAAGTTACAAAATAATCCAATCATGCAACCGCACACGCAGCACCTAGAGCAGATAGCTTTTACACCTACAGCGGACTGACCGCACCAGAGTCCACTTAGGAATGAGTTCCAGACCACTGATTACAGGAGGAGCAGAGATTGATACTGTACTTTGAATTGCTCAAAAGCAATTACGTACTGAACACATGACGCAAATGCTTCTGGAACCAGAAAGAAAAGGCTAATTTTAGTATAAACTATGTATAAAACAGAGTTCTGCATATTTTCCTGATTTTCCAAGGAGAAAGGACCATTTCTGTTATAAAAGTGTATAAAAATACGGTACTTCTTCTCACTTTCTAATGTATGAACAGTGAACTGAGGTCATTTCCAACACAACTAATGTCTCTATGTGGTTTATAAATAGCAAATTACTGAAGATTTCATTAAGTCTGGCCTTGGCCTGCCCTATAGAGCGGAAGACACGTGACTAACCACATTCTGAAAAGGTTTTAAAGTTCCCGCAGGCTCTGGGAATTTATATCCCATGATGAACTCTCTCACCCGCTCTGAAAGGCGATGCTCGGATGCCTGTAAGGGTAGGGGGACTCCAGGTTTAGGGGGATGATGGGACAGAGCCAGAAAGCTGCTCTGATCTCAGCCACTCTGCTGGCTGCTTCTTTTAGCGCTGTTTAATTGGACAGCCTATGTCAGTGCTGATCACCGTCCGGGAGTTATATTTACTCCAGCTGAGTTATATTTACTGCAGGTCAGCTCTGGAGGGGATAAGTTTACTCTCACTAAGTTAAATCTGAGTCAACTGTGCTGAGTGTCACTCAGCAGTGTGTACTCAGTAAACTTTGCATGCTTATTTGAATGAAGATTACTAGACAGCGACACCACGGCCTTTCCTTTAGTGATAAGCAGAACAGCTCAGAAATACACAGAAATATACTATTGTGACCTTTGACCTACAGACATTAAGAGTCGACCTCTAGAAAATAGGCTAATTCATTGATTGCTTTCCTTGCTAGGAAATACATAATTTGCTTCAATGCTGAGGTCAGCAATAATCCAAATGTTGTACAATATTTTGATTACATATTGTCAATTTAAAGCTTAAAATAAGATTTGAACTAATCATTTTTCCTTAAGGTAAGCATCTAAAAATAGGCTTTATACTAACTTATTCTTCTGCGTTGAGTTACCATTAAATAACATGAGTTATTTACTTACAAATACACCTACATAGCAACTATCTGCCACATAAGGCACTCAAGGACTCCTACAATAACATTCCACACACACTCAATAAACACTGTTGAGAAGTGCCAACCAATCACACATAGCATACTCTTAACCGGAACAATCATCCACTTGGAGGTGGATTCATATCTGGGTGTACATTCACACACCAGGCAATTTTTAGGATATCCAATTTTCTGGGCCATTTAGAATATCCAATTTACCTGATCTTCATGTTTTTGAACTGTGGGAGGAAATGTGTGAGCATTTCTGCATCAATTTAAACCGCAAAAGCAAGAATGTGTAGCCAGATCAGTGGACCAATCACAGCTGCTGCTATCCAGATGTCCTTCACGAGATGCATAGTTACATTTCTGGTGAGGTTCACGTTGGGCTACAGCTTTTATAGGGCCCTATGCCATCAAATCCTCACCGAAATAATTAGAAATCTAGTATTAAAGTAGGATTAACCTTTTTAATATAGTCAAACACTCCTCTACACACCTAACAATGTCATATTGCACATGTGAGCATGTGCTGCCTGTTTCATTCATTAATCTATCTGACATTTGATGATCCATTGTTTTCTGCTGATATCAGTTTGACACTGATATGCCATCTCAAACAATAACTTATTTAAATGCCCTATAATGGAGAACTGTGTTTATCTTGGTGTATCTGAGAATTCAGTACATGGAAGTGACACACCTGGAATGTCAAACACAGTTGTTCCACTTTTAAAAGAACATCCAGCACTTCCAAAACAATGGACCAAATTTAAAACCCCAAAACTGTTACATCACAGTCTTGACTTATCTTTACTTAACTTTCCACAAGAGAGAGGTCTAGTCAAAGCTTGCGGAACAGTAAAATGTGACAGTGACATTGGGAGAATATGGTGTTGTTGATACTGGAGAGCAGCTCATCACCTCCAGACTTGTGACCAAAGATTTTCTGAAAACACTGTCTGCACAGGGATTTGTGCTAGACTAAAAGCTAATGTATCAATGTTTACGTGCTTTGACTGGCTAATGAAGAGGTCTCAATTCCTATAACACTGGTCTTATAAAAGATTATATCTACTTTCATCATCAACACATCTCCTGTAAGGTTAAAACAGAGCCAATCAAAGTCTTTTCTGCTTCATTTGTTGCCAGTGGGATTGTCAAAAATCATCAGCAATTGAGCAAGAGGTACAGATGCAGCAGTAAATAAAAATCACACTTCCAGTGCCCTCTCATGGACAGCTGTATATGTGCATTTGCTGTCAAGATGAGAGGTACAGAAGCATGCGGACTGAGATTAATATTAAAATATTAAAAAATTAATATAGATAACACACTTTACACAGGTCCTGAGAGAGGTAGCAAGTGCACCATGTAAGCCTAAGGTGAGATTGTTTTTGTAGCTGCTATTTCAGCAAAGCAATTTAACAAGCATCAACTACAGTATTTTTCAGACTATTAGGCGCACTTAAAAATTTTATTTAATATAATTTAATTTTCAGAAAAAGCGACAGTGCTTCTATAATCCGGTGTGCCTTATGCATAAATTCTACCAGTCAAGTTGTAAGGAGCAGTAAAGGCTTTTAGCTGAAGTGGCTAGTGATGGGACGATACACTTTTTTCAGTTCCGATCCGATACCGATATAAAACTGATATAAGATTGCCGATACCGATACAAATACCGATACTTTTAGTTTATTAATAGTACTATGATTAAGGTTAAATAATGAGGCTGAAACAGACCACACAGCCCTTTTAAGAGTATCCACAGGTGCATTTAATGTAAATGCATTCAAAAGTCATTTATTTGACACACTTCATATGCAATTACACAATAATTTCCTTTCAAATAAAATGTTTGAATTTTTATTAAATATAAAAAAAGTAAAATATTAAATACGTTAAATATTAAATTCAGGGCATTTTTTGCAACGGTTGTGCAGGAGACTTTTATTTTGACAGGTAGCGTAGAGGATTAGCTGCAATAGCTAACGGCTAACTGGCGATGCTAACTGTATTTCCGAGCTAAATTAATCACTGTTTTTTAATAACAGATTTCTTAGTGCTGGTTAGGGTTGGTAGGATCTGTGGTTTGATATTAGATGTGGATTATGGCTGTAGTTCACTTAAGATAGTTATTTATTACATTCACAATGCCGGAATGATTTTGCTAGCTAGGCTAACAGACTGCAGATCTTAATGGAGATGGCTAACGGCTAAGTGGCAATGCTAACTGTATTTCCGAACTAAATTAATGACTGTTTTTTAATAACAGATGGGTGTGTTTGTGCTGGTTAGTGTTTGTAGATGCTGTTGTTTTATAGGATATGTGAATTATGACTATAGTTTACTCCAGTCTGTAGTTCATACCTTCACAACACCGGAATGCAGCTGCTGTCAGTTCAGTGCTAGCTAGGCTAACAGACTGCTGGTGTTAATCTGTTTACCTCTCAGACGCTGACTTTACGTGTACCGTTCTGCTGTACAGCGTTTCCAAAGTGAAAACTCTCCAGATAATGGACTTTTTTTTGTAGATAAACAGCTAAAGTTACTCAGTCAGCCACAGACTGAAGCTGCTGGGGGTTCAGGGTAAACTGTTAAACTGGAATCCTGATCAGGGATGCGTTTTGTGTTAACGTTATGGCGGGTTTATTGTTCAGCTCAAGCTTTGGACTGGAATATGGATCGGTAAGTGGATCGGCAGCGCCCGCCCGATATCCGATTCGTCGGATTACGTCAATATCGGCCCCGATACCGATATTGTATCGGATCGGTCCCATCTCTAGAAGTGGCTGCTGCTAACCGCAGCTAGCGCTACTTATAACTGTGCTATTCCAAAATATTTTAGTTCTAAGTTTGCTGTAATTAAACGGAAGTGCTTTACTCCCCCAAATAAACATTTTTCAGGAGAGAAATATGTGTAGATTACTGTGCGACACCCTTGTTCCTTACTATTGTTGCTTAATATGCGCCTTAAGCCTTACAATCCGATGTGACTTATGTATAAAAATAGACCAGTTCGTTGATAGTGCGCCTTATAATATGATCCGTAAAATAAGGTAATATGTGATGAGTTCCTGACTGAAGCTTACCAACATTGGTGGGGAAGATGTGCTCGTTGTTGATCTGTACCTCGATCCAGTCCATCAGCAGACTCATGTACTTAGGGGCGGGCAGCGCCGTGGGCCGCTTGTATTTGTGCTCGTCCTGCCAGCGGTACTCGTACTTGGGCCCGCCGGACATGACGGGGCAGCTCTGGTCCGTGCAGGAGTCACTGATGGTGCCGTAGATGAGGTTGATGCGGTTGAAGAAGTCGACAACATGCACGGCCACCCAGTCGTTCAGGTCCTCGCCGTGCGGCAGCTGGACGGCCAACTTCAGGTCCAGGCCGGCGTTCAGGGACGCCTGAGCTTTCTTGTGCAGCTCGAAGCGCTGAGTCCCCGGCTCAAACTTCCGCTTGGGCCGGAACGTTCTGTCTTTGTTGAAGACTTGCTTCAAGGCCAGCGACATGGTCAGCTTGGGTTTAGCTTTGGTGCAGCAGACGATGAAGCAGATGAAGGAGACGGGGAAAATAAAACAAACAACAACAGGGAGGTTGTTGCTAAGGGCCTTCGGAGGATCACTGACAACTGTATGCAGGCCCAGGGAGAACAGATGCTGTTCTGAGAGATATATGAAGATAGAGAGAGAAAGAGAGAGAGAGAGGGAAAGAGGGGGATTATATTCACTTTCAGTTCTGTTCTCTTATCTCTCACAGCTCGTAAGAAAGCTGAGGTCAGACAAAGCAGAAGCAGATTCTTCTGATGCTGCCAATTTGACTGGGTTCTCAGACACCTTGCAAGGATACATTCTGATTCACTGTAATGCTGAAAATATGGGCAATATGGTGCTTTACTAGCTGAATTCTGCAAACCTTTTAGTGTCAAGAATGGGAAGACACTGCCCATATATGTGATGACGACATAAGGTAGTAAAGGCCTTTAGCGTGCTAACTGATCTGTAGTGTGAAACCAAACTAAGCAGACCAAATATACACAACATAAAAAAAAACTCCAAAACCTGTGGGAACACTTTTAAAGTCTTTGTGATAATATATAATATTGGGTAATCATTTGGATAAAACTTTTACCCCACTACATGTCAAACTTCTTATAATTTGTTTTTTAAATACCTTATGCGAAATTTTAGAGTATCTTTACTTAACTTAACTTAACTTAACTTAAGTATTTAATTTGGGTATTTTGTCCACGACTGTCTGTCAGAATATCAAAATTCATCACAATACAATAAAATATTTTCATATTGCTCAGCTCTATTTCAGAGCATCACATGTTAACCTTGGTGTCGGTTTTATGACACTTCTTTAGAATACGTAAAGATGGGAAATTACCAAACTAGCCACATTAATGGCTTTGCAAGGGGATTTTGAGGGGTTTTACTCTACATTATTACTTAGTAATAGATGGTACTTGGTCATTAAAAAGACAAGGAAAAACAAGAAAATAGGTTGGTTATCTAGAAGAACAAACTATTAATCTGTAATAACACTAAAATATATTGTTACAAAACAGGTTATATTAACATATTAATATAATCATCATAAAATACATTAATAGTACCAGAACTATAAATAAGGTACCTATTCAAATACTTGAAATATCCCAAATATACTGTAAATTAAATACATATTTTTAACAGGTTATATTAACCGTCACAAACCTAAACATACTGTTTTCATACACTTAAAATACACATAATATGCTGTAGTTACCAAACAAAGTGTTGATACAGTAGGTTTCATTTCCAAATTATCCGTTCCACCTTAAACGCAGCAAAAGTTACATTGCGGCCACAGTAGCGTCATTACTTTAACGCTGTAGCCGCCACATTGTAACTACTGCTACACTTAAGGTGGAACGGAGAGTTCGTACAAGAACCTGGCGAAGCGTGTTACGTGTAATAAACAGTGCTAAAAAGCTAGAATAAAAGTAGATAAGCTAAGTTTTCCTTTCACAGAACAAGATTAAAAGCTCTTTTAACGTCATTACAACCTAAAAATGTTCATTTAAACCACCTTAAACCACCGTCATGCCTAAACCTACTGAAGCCTGGAGCACTTCAAACAAACTCACCGAGGAGATCCGGAGTTTTCTTGTTCCGTTTTGATGTTAGACACCTTCCCTGCCGACGGTAAAGCGAAATTATCCCGAATAAACGCGCTGTTTTTGTTCTTAAAGCTACATAATGTGGATGATACGCGTCCTAAAGCGTAATTATTAGCACACTAACAGTTATTAAGCTTATAGTTAGTGTGGAAAGTACACAGCTAGCCCCTCCCTGCTGAGCAAAGTACAGTACACTTCCTCTCCTGAAGAGGAGCTAACTAGGCCTACAGTACACAACCAGAAACTACACAATCTATCTGTCCAAATATTTGTGCACACCCCTCCTAATTACGGCATTTATAATCGCTTTAATTTTCACACATTGCTGACACAGGTGTGCAAATGTATTGCCAGTGGTTCCCAAACTTTTGCAACTCCTGTGGCTCCGTTGCCCGGTTGAAAATTTTACAGACCCTGGAATAAATATATGTACAGCTCTGGAAAAAAAATAAGAGGCTACTTAAAAATGATTCTTTCTTTGATTTTACCAAATTGAAAACCTCTGGAATATAATCAAGAGGAAGATGGATGATCACAAGCCATCAAACCAAACTGAACTGCCTGAATTTTTGAGTGCAGGCATAGTTATTCAAAAGCAGTGTGTAAGACTGGTGGAGGAAAACATGCCAAGATGCATGAAAACTGTGATTAAAAAACAGGATTATTCCGTTAAATATTGATTTTTGAACTTTTAAAACTTTATGAATATGAACTTGTTTTCTTTGCATTATTTTACCTATGAAAGCTCTGCATCTTTTTTGTTATTTCATCCATTTCTCATTTTCTGTAAATAAATGCTCTAAATGACAACATTTTTATTTGGGAGAAATGTTGTCTGTAGTTTATAGAATAAAACAACAATGTTCATTTTACTCAAACATATACCTTTTTAGAATTTAGAAACTGAATTGGTCTCTCTCTCTCTCTCTCTCTCTCTCTCTCTCTCTCTCTCTCTCATTAACCTTGTCGTTTCCTTTTCCTGTGCATTTAAATAGAGATTGGCCCCCAAAAAAATCAAGCTTTAATTTTAACCACACAGACCTTTAATTTTAACCATGCAAAGTTTTAATTTTAGCTGTGCAGGCTTTAATATTAGCCATGCAGAGCTTGAATTTTAGCCAAGTAGAGCTTTAATATTAGCCATATGGAGCTTTAATTTTAGCCACACAGAGCTGGAATTTTAGTTGTGCAAAGCTTACATTTCAGCTGATTTTAAATATTATTACTTTTACCATCCTTAATGGGTTAGCTCACCCTGGGGATGTATAATGATTTGCTCCTTGTAAAGGGGGTGGGGCTAGGCCCATAAGAAAAGCTCTGTGGGACTCACCTGTTGCTGTAGGAGGGCATGGGTAATGATATCAGAAGCAAGGATGTGAGTTTCATGACCTTCCGGTCTGGACTCGAGTACTTTCCTGAACTGCTTTTAGTCTGGTGGTATGCTTTTATTATTATTTCATGTTAAAGGAAGCAAAAGGCAGGTCATCTTTAATCCTATCAGAACCCCTGAATTATCTGTATTAGTTGAGAAGAGGTGCTTTGTACATTTGCACAATTGGTAGACTACTCCCTCTCTTCCAGCATTTCTTCTCAAATTAAGGGTATAAGAGTGTTTAACTCAACTCTTCTAGAAAGTCTAGATACTACATAATACTATACATATATCATGGGGCAACACTATGTAAATTGATCATGAAGTGATACCTCACGGGACAGATAGGGGATGCCCACACCTGTATAAGTTGTGAGGTGATTTATTGTGAGTGAGGCAATTTATGTCAAGGCTGTTAGTAGTGGGTACAGATGGATGGGATACTCAATCTCTATCTATCACTGATAACATCTCTGCATACGTGCCACTGGAAACCCCATCAATCAATGCTGAGTTAATGTTTTGGCTGATTTCTGTATAGTGCATGTAGCATCACATTTCATATCCTCTGCTATAACTGGACAATGCCTTCTGGTTTTCATTACGAACTTGTGTATTAAAAGACATCACACGTGATGTATTAATTTATTTTAATAGTTTATTATATGTATGCATGAGAACCTTACAACATACACAAACTACAATGTCACAGAATTTAGTTAGAAGCATTAAATACTGAAATTATGCAGAGAGAACTGTAACTGAAGAGTTGTTACATTGAAATTTAGGTTCTTGGAGTGAAACAAAAGGATAGTTTGTTCTTGGGCTTTAAATATCAGCATACAAGCAACTTTAGTAACTTCTCAAGTTTACCACACAGATTGCCATCATAGTTTGTCATAGTTTGAACATTCCTGGAAAACATGAAGTGGCAAAGACACGTAAAGCAAGCCTAAGACGTTCATTCTTAAAAAGGAAAACAGAAACTCGCTTTCTTACATCTACATCATTACATCATTCAGGATGTGACAGAAATAGATATTCTTTTAAAAATAACAAAAGTCAATCTGCTATTTCTCAGAGCGGGTCCTGCAGAAGACCACTGTTTCCCAAACGTCACCAATCCCAGTCCTTCACAGATTCCAGATTCCCAGCAGATTCCTCTTCTCCATCACTTCTTGAACAGTGTCAGGTATGATATTAAAGCAGGGAGATACACCAGACTGGGGTCCTGAGATTTGCTAAATATCAGCTTTAGTCTTTTCTGCTTTTTCAGCCTTTTCTGCGTTTGCCTCAGCGGCAGCCTTCTTAGAACAGGAGTAATAATAGGTCCTCATCTTCTCCTCCACCTTCACAAAACTAGGCCTCTCCTCATACCTGCAAACGATGAATCAAAAACATCATCAATTATTGATTCTTCTCAGATTTTAGTGAGAAAATGTACACTACATGATATAAGGTAGGGGTTACTAATAAAGTGGACAGTGAGAAGAAGCACAAGACTAATCTTTGTAATAAAGTTGGAAGTGATTGGAAGTCTAAGATATAAGGTATGTGTTTCTAATAAAGTGGTCACTGAGTGGGAGTATAACATATTAGGTGTTTCTAATAAAGTGGCCAGATATTGGAAGTATAAGAAAGTAGAGGTTTCCAATAAAATGGCCAGTGAGTGGAAGTGTAAGAGAGTAGAGGTTTTTAATAAAGTGGTCTGTGATTAGACATACAGCTCTGGAAAAAAAATAAGAGACCACTTCAGTTTCTGAATCAGTTTCTCTGAATTTGCTATTTATAGTTATACGTTTGAGTAAAATGAACATTGTTGTTTTATTCTATAAACTACTGACAACATTTCTCACAAATTTCAAATAAAGACAATTAGAAATGGCTGAAATAACAAAAAGATTTAACGCAAATCATACAAGTTCATATTAATTTAAATTAATTTAAATAAACAATTAAAGTTTTAAGAGTTCAGAAATCAATATTTAGTGGAATAACCCTGGTTTTTAATCACAGTTTTCATGCATCTTGGCATCATGTTCTCCTCCACCAGTCTTATACACTGCTTTTGGATAATTTTACACCACAGCTGGTGCAAAAATTCAAGCAGTTCAGTTTGGTTCGATGGCTTGTGATCATCCATCTTCTTTTTGATTATTTTCCAGATGTTTTTAATTTGGTAAAATCAAAGATTTTTAAATGGTCTCTTAATTTTGGATGGCCAGTAAGTGAAAGCATAAGATAGTAGGGGTTTCTAAAAGTGTCCAGTGAATAGAAATATAAAATATTTACTAAAACCTGAAATATAAAGTGCATGTGTTATATGAATTCATGCTAAATTAACATTTAAATATAGTAACAGTGATGAATTTTACATACTTGTATGTCCAGCAGTCTTTCATCACTTCGTACATGGCCTCCGGGCAGCCAGCTGGACACTCCATGCGATTGCCATTCTGTATCATGCTGATCACCTCTGGACCCTTCATTTTCTATTGTGTACAAAAAAAACAAGCTTCAACAAACAGCAGGAATGGACTTATAATAATTTCCTGTTGCAGTTTTCATTTCTGCCAGAGAGGGCAGTAAAAGCTTAGTGAGCCACTGCTTACCTTTGAAACTGAGTACAAGTATTTTACAGACCATAATAAGGTGCAACGGATTATAAGGTGCATTTAAAGTGACAGTAGTAAGAAATAAATGTCACCATTTTTTCCTTCTAATTCAGCAGATCTCGCCACTGTTAATCTACACAGATTAAAGCAGGCAAGCTTGATTCACATTTACTTGATATCTTGATATTGCAGACGTTTGTGGGACATTCCAGGATTTTGGTACATTTCCTGTCCCACCACTTAAATTTCAAATGTACATATCCAAAATATCGAAATGACTATTTTTTGTGAAAAATGTACTTGTTGTAAGAAAAATGGTAAAATATCGTGGAAAAATAAGCTCCTTAGATATTATTCAAAAGACCGAATACCTTTGGACCACCTCATAAAATGGCTGTTTTCTCTTGTCCCACACATTGGGTGACCAACTCCTTTGGCAAATTTAACAATTAAAATAAGCTCTAAATAAATGACTTCCTCTTGTATATTGTCGATATGCATCTCCTTTACTTATGAAAACAACTTCTTTGGTCTACATTGTTTTGCATGTTACATGTAGCAGTGTCCCACAACATGCACTCAACTCTGTTACCATAAGGAATTTTACCTGCAGAGAAAGAGTTAAAAATATTTGTCTACTGGCACCAAGGAAGTGACATCACAAGGACATTTTCTGCCCACATGGCAAGACCAAGAGTAAGTGCTCTAACAATTTTCAAGTTTTTTTTTCCAGATATGTTTGTCCAAGTTGTGTGTGTCACTCAGTGAACGCAACCCTGTTACTCATATTGTAAGACTAATAATGAGTAGAGTCAAATTCTCTTTACTTTATATACTTATATAACCATGTTTGTGCTTGATCTTGTATACATAGCTAATTTTTACAGTTAGCATCTGTTCCTGGGGTAAACCACAACTTAGCCTAGATTTGCAACCCTGTTACTCGCAACCCTGTTACTGTAAGTTACCAAATATATTGCATAATCTAATTAAAAAACTGCTTTGATACCTGAGCTTGACGCATCAAACTTTTTGATAGTCCATTACCTGTATTTAATAAATATATGACTAAAAATGATCAAATATCAGAAGTGACCACCCTTGAAATGTACCAAAATCCTAGAATGTCCCTTAACTGGCTTTTGTTATACTGTGATTATTAAGTGTTCCTTTATTTTTTATTATTAGATCAGTGTAACTGTGTAAACAGTGTATGAATACCTTGTAAGGTTTTCCTCCGTAGGAGAAGGCTTCCCACATGGTGACTCCATAGCTCCAGACGTCACCTTTATTGGAGAACTTGTGGAAGTTGATGCACTCTGGCGCGTACCATTTTAGAGGCCATTTGCCCAATGTGCGAGCCTGCATACACACACACACACACACTCGTATATTAGTTTGGAACAAGCATATATAATTATTTTCACTTGTCTAAATGTTATGACTGATCAAAAGAAATACTTCCTGTTTACTCATTCTACTGTAAAGTTAAAAAATTAGGAAATTTTAGGAAATTAAAGTATTATTTGTAATTGTCATTAGATATATTTTAGAGGCAAGGCCTAACAATTTGCTTGTTTTGATGCTACAAACAGTGATGCATGGTTCAGTACAAAAGCCAGTATAGTTTACATGTGTATTAGTTGCTTCGTACTTTATACATATCACAGACAATTATTCACTTACATAAATCAGTCTTAAAGGCAAGTTAATAAAACAGCCAATTTCATTGGTTTATTAAAACCACACACATTTCAGAGGAGTTAAGTAACAAAGTACAACTACTTTGTAAGTGAATCTGGGGTAGTGCACTATAGGTCTAATAGGTCCTTAATGCAATTTTATTCCATTACATTACTTTTACTTTTATACTTACTAAGTAGTTTTGAAAGCAGTACACTCTTTTACACTCTTATTTAAAGAGTAAAAAGCTTAAGTTGATGCTTCAACTTCTACAGAAGTGTTTTAAACCCTATAATCTGTACTTTTACCTACAGAGTAATGAATGTCAATATTTTTTCTCACCTTGTAGTAGTTATCGTCTGCCCCCAGAGCCTTGGACAGGCCGAAGTCGCTGATCTTGGCGTAATGCTGGTTGACCAGCAGGACATTACGAGCTGCTAAATCTCTGTGTACAAAATTCTTCTCCTCCAGATACTTCATCCCCAACGACACCTGGTGCATCAGCTCCACCACGTTCTCCACCGACACCTGATCTCTGACAACACAATCAGACTTTTTTTTAGGAATTCTATTATCAGCTCTTAATTGGAATTTCAAGTGGTTGCTAGTTAGTTACTACAGTGCCTCAAAAATGCCTTTTTATGACTTTACAGTCATAATACAGTATCGCAGTTTTTAAAAACAAAAAACGTGATTGACTTGTGTACACTATCAAATTGTCATGAAGAGAAAGTTCATGTTTAGTGGTGTGTGTTATATTGCCAGGTTCTGACCAATACTAAACATTACAGTCCTATAGACTCTGGTATTTGATGGATTAATCTTACTTTTTGGAGGAGAGGAACTTGTTGAGGGGCCCTGCAGGGGCCATCTCCATCACCAGCATCAGAGCCTCAGCCTGGCACAGGCCGATCATGCGCACAATATAGGGGTTATCCAGCTGGTGCATGATCTCAGCCTCACGCATCATCTCGTCCTTCACCGCCTTCTCATTCTCACTCTTCAGAACCTTAATGGCCACATCTATGTGCTTACTGCAAAGAGAGAAAACACCCGCCTTTATATATCATCTGTATAATGCACCATGTGTAGTACATTATCCAAAGTATAGTTTTTTTTTGTACTATGCCACTATACACATGATGGAATACTGCACATAGGGCAATATCCACAGTATAGTTCACTGCACATCGGACACTATACACGGGATAGTGTACTACACAATGTCCGACACTTTATGTAGGAGACTATACGTAGGATAGTGCACTGTACATAGGGCACTATATGTAGGACACTATACACGGCATAGTGCACTACATATAGGACACTATGCACATGATGCTATAGGGCACTATACATAGGACATTATTTGTAGGATAGTGTACTATACATGGGACACCATATGCAGAATAGTGCACTATACATAAGACGTATATAGTGACCTATGTGCAGTGCACTATCCTGTGTTTAGTGTTTTACATATAGTGTCCTATATGCAGTGCACTATCCTGAGTGTAGTGGCCCACATATAGTGCCCTATGTACAGTGCACTATCCTGTGTTTAGTGTCCTGCATGTAGTGTCCTATGCATAGTGCACTATTCTGCATATACTATCTTATATCTAGTGCAGGGCACTATCCTACGTATAGTGCCCTATGTAGAATGCACTATCCTGTGAATAGTTTCCTATGAATAATGTACATCAACCTCATCCTCTTTCTCACACAGCTCCTTACTCACCTCTTCATCTTATACACTCCTTTCTTCACGCAGCCGAAGTTTCCGGAGCCCAGCTCCACCTCGTCCACCATCAGCTTCTCACGCTTGATGAAGAGTGTTTTATCCTGAAGCTCCTTCGGGTCAGCGTACGGGCTGACGAACTCATCACTGTCCATGGGCAGACTGCGTCCACCAGTGGTCACGACCTTAAACGCTCCAGGAACTTAAGATGAATATAATAAACTTATTTAATATATAAAATATGATTTAATGAGAAATAAAATAAAAATACTTTTTAAACATCATCACCATTGCCAGAGTTACAGCTGTGTTTCTCAACCCTGGTCCTGGACTCACACTCCTGTTTCAACTAATCAGTGTGTTGAAGCAGGGAATTCACTAAAATGTGCAGGCAATAGTGCCTCCAGAAGCGAGAGGGGTAATGCTGTAGACCGGAGACCTAAATGGGCGTGGACTCGGGACATAAGCCTGTCGATCATGTTTTGTATCAACCAATTAAATTCTTGTTCTTTGCCGTCAATCATATTTTGCATAAACCAATTGCAAAACAGAATGGCCTATCCATCATTTTTTGCATTAGCCAATCAAGATGTTGTTAGGTTATTTAACGTTCAAATTTGATTGTAAAGTGCACTGTAAAGTGCTGTGGTTGCCTGTCTGCCTTAAACTCTCCAGTTTCCTTTAAAGAGTTGCACAAATGATGATGATGCACAAAATGACAGACAGGTGCTTCACACTTTTAATTGGCCAATGCAAGAACTGATTGACAGTTTTCCCGCCCTTTCTCTACACCCATTGGTTCTTCCGGTTGCAGTTACACATATTACCCAGAAGCAGGATGAGAAACACTGCTTTTTACGTTAAGCACTGCACTGACACAGACTCACCTTCAGGGGGCGGTGTGTATCCATTCCCTCTGGCTCTTCTCTGAAAAAGAAAAAAAGAAAAGGTATTGCAGAGGATTTACACACACACACACACACACATGCACACACACACATTTCTCTGACTGCTCTGGACGTCTTATTTATGGTCAGATCACAGCAGTAGGTGAAAGTTTCTGATACTCACTCCTGCTGGAACTGCTGGAGTCTCTGCAGAGAAAAACAGCACAGAATAGAATTTAGTTTAGTTTAGCTGATCATAAAGTAAGTTTTTTTTTTTTTTTACAACAAATTGCCAAAGATTATCTCCCATGACTTTTGCAGTATCCTATAAAATCCAATGATTAATGACCTGACCTGTGTCAGAAAAGTTTTATTTCTATTTCTTCCCATTTTCTGCCCAATTTACAAAGCCACTTACCCAACCCACTCATTAGGACTAGTGATGCCTCAACACAAGAAGGGTGAATACTAGCACAAGCCTCCTCCGATACATGTGAAGTCAGCCACCACCTCTTTTCGAAAACTACAGAGTAGCATTACAGTGCTAACATTTGGAGGAAAGCGCAGCGACTAGGTTCCGATACATCAGCTCACAGATGCAGCCTTGTGCTGATCAACATCACCCTGAGGGGAAAGAGCACCATCTACTCTACCCACCCAGAGAGAGCAAGCCCAATTGTGCTCTCTTAGGGCTCCGGTAGCTGATGGCAAGCTAAATGAACAGGATTCAAACTTGGCTTAAAAATAATTGTAAAATAAAAAAAAATAAATTTTAAATTGAATTTTGTGCCCAAAGTTTTACACACCAAAAAATATTTTTGAATCAAAAGATAAAATTACTTTATTATTTATTGCAATTATTTATAAAAATATCTGTGTATGGATTTTGCCTTTTGCTTCTAAACTTTTGTATATAAAATATAATCTGCTAGTTTAATTGCAGATTTTTAAATTTTTTTGTGTAAAAAAACAACAAAATTAACTTATCAATTTTGCCTTCATTATTATTGTACATAGACAAAATTAGTGGCATGACAGGAGCACTTTAGAGGGCCAATCAAATTTCAGCTGCAGCCATTGCCCCTGTGACCCTGTCTCTAGAACCGCCTGTGGAGGGGTCGATTACCTGTGTTTACACGGACAGATCTAGCCAGACACTGCCAGTCACCATCATTAGCACCATCACGGTGCTGTCCACTGTGGGTGTTAATGTCTTGAAAATGTCCCCTTGTCCTATCAATTTGCACAGTCCACTGTCAACTTTTGCTCCCACTCCCATTTCCAATTCATTTTGCCTTGCCATGAGCATGCTGGCCAGTGTTTAATCAGCCACTGATAACAACTCACAGGATAACACCTCATAACTGCTTCCAAGGGACATGCCAAAGGTCATGGGACACAATACACTAATCAGTGTATGGTCATCTATTAGCTTTTTAATATACTCATCTTTAGATCATTGCAGTGAAAAAAAATGTTTATTGTGTTTCACTCAAAAAAAAATAAAATAAAATTCTTAGCCTTTTGTAACGATGCATTTTCGCCTGAGCAGATCTGCAGCCAAAACTACGGCCGGCCGATTACATAAAGCCTGCGATGAGCTGCATTCTTGGTGTTCAGCTTCTGCTGGAGTGTGTTTTTTTATTTTTTTTTATTTTACGTAATGGAAAAAGTGTGTTACAAAAGTGCGAGGTAGGTCGCAACCACACACACTGTACACTGCTGTACACACTGCTGTGTTACGAATGTGCAACTAGAAGTTCATGCATGCTGGAAACATGAGTATTGCTTCTAGTAATCAAGAACACAAACATCCTGCCGTGAGAGTAAATGCACAGAGTTCTAGATGTATTAAATTACATTATGATAAACATTCTCGAGCATCAAACTGATACGATCTATGCTCAGGTTTAGAAACCTTTTAGAAGTCTCTCACTGCTAGCGTTAGCATGCTGGTAGCTCTGACCATGCAGATAGAGACTGCAGCTCATCTCCTAATGCAGGGAAATGTTTTAAAGGGTAACTAAACCCCCTGATTTTAGCTGACTCCACCTTGAGCTACTTTTGAAAAATGTTTGAAAAAATGGGAGTTGTGAGGGGATCTGGGTGATGTATGGGTTTAGGGGTGGGGCTGAAGGGAGAGCTGATTGGTCTGAGCTGTGTGCCTCTGATAGCATAGATGCAGACGTTATTATTGATTGACGCACACATCATCCTTGTTTATTGCACAGTTACACCTGAGAGGGTGCTGCTGTGCCTCAGCAGCACCCTCTCAGGTGTAACTGTGCAATAAACAAGAGCACAATGTCCACAAACTGCTTAGTGTTGGAAATTATTAGATGGTGGAGCATATTTCAGCAGTGTTGGGCACGTTACTTTGAAAAAGTAATTAGATTTAGTTACTAGTTACTTCTCAAAAAAAGTACTTACTGAGTTACTCCACTATAAAAGTAACAAAGTACCAGTAAAAGTAACTATTGCGTTACTTTAGTGTTACTCTAAACACCCACCCACCTATTTTCCTATTTTCTGATTGGCTGAAGACGTAATCTTTCTATACCTTAGCCAATCATTGCTTAGGCGGTTATCTTATCCTCCCCTCCTTTGTGACTCACACACACAACGCACACACACACACACACACACACACACTTGCGCTTTTGTCTCTAAAGTAACGTGCAGTAACGTGGTGTTGGAAAAAGTAACAGCGTTATAGTTACAGTCAGAGTAATTGCTTAGATTACTAATTACTGAAAAAAGTAACGACGCTAGTAACGCCATAATTCCCAGCACTGCCTTTAAGTCAACACTATTTAAAGTATATGTTCTTTGAGTAACTTTTAGGGGTTCTTTAGTTTAAAAATATGGATATATTTACGTATATGTTAGCATATTTATATTTATATAGTATGACAGTTTTCCTAAATATGACCTTGTTTAAATTAGTATGATATTTTAAATCGTAACCCCTGTATTCTGATATGAATCATACCGCCACATTTTGCCAATACGCAGCCCTAGTATATATGTACATCATGTGTCACACTTATCACACCAATAGTGTTATTCAGTAAATGTACAGGTTGAGTGTATACATACGGCTGGCGTTGTTCTGGTTCACGCAGGCCTCTCGCAGCAACGTAACCAAACCATCAGGCTTCATCTTCAGATACTCAACCAGCTGCAAATAAAACAGATAAACAGTCAAAAAAGAGTCACATAATCTCATCAGATTTAGATCCTTCAGGCGTTTTCACACCAGCACAATTTGATCCGGTTAAAACATACTCAGGTTTGTTTTTTCCCTTAGTGTGTAAACAGTAATCGCACTTAAGTATGGATTAAAACGACCCAAAAAACTCTAGAGTGGTTTGCTTTGTGGTGAGAACGTGATCTGGTCTAATGCATGCCAACCCAGCAATCAAATACGCTCCTTTTATTTGAGCTAAACTGCTGATAAGGCGCAGTTTAATCTGATATATTAGCGAGATAACACTAATTACCACAGCTACAGTATCAACAAATGCTGCGTTCACTACATTTCAGTGTTCTGTGTTAAAGCAGCTTCACACTGCACAGATATACAAGCTTAAACACAGAATCTTCTCGCTATATTTACTTTCTTTCTCCCACGCCAAACAGCTCTGACCAATCAGAGGAGACAATGCGCTTGCATGGTTTATTGGTGCACATTTTGGTGCACATTTAGGTTTATGCCTGTGTGAAACCAAATCAAACAGAGGGAGAAAACGCTCCAAGTAAACAAACTCACTTAACCCCTTAAATCCCAGATATAGAGACATCTTCTTGTTTGGGTATTAAAACAGTTAATCCTGGTTTTATTGTAGCAATTGTCTTTACTGTTCAGGAACATTTTGGAATAGAAACATTGCTGTAAGTATTTGATTGCATTCAATGGCAAGAGCAGTTAAAATAAGGTCAGGATGTTGGATGATCACCATCACACCTCATCCCAACCTCATTCCAGAAGTATTGGACAGAGCACCATCATTCCAGAGAACAATTTACATAATTTAGAGAGTGCTATTCTATTGGCTTTAGACAGGGTATAGACAAGCTGTGTGTGTGCATTTGCACATCTTTGTCAGCAATGGCTGAAATAATTGATATTGCTGAATTATGACACATCGTAATAGTAAGATATAGGTATTTGGACATATTGTAATAAGTAACTCAAATGATATGAATAATGGCATTTAAGTTTACAAAGTTGACATATGATGGCAGTTTCCCAGACAAGGATTAAGCCTAGTTTTGGACTACTTTGGACTACATTTCTTTCCTTCAATAGAAAATCTCAATTCAGAATGCTGTGTAGTCTAGGATTAGTCTTAATCCATGTTTGGGAAACCGGCCCATAGTGTAAATCAAAGGAATTCTGCCCTGTTCCACATGCATGATTCATAGTGGAATCGTGCTCTATGATTTATTTGCTGTACCTGCCACACAGTGTCAAATTTGGTTCCCTCTGGCATGGAGTATTTGCCCGATTTATCGTGCAGGACCTGGTAATGGTAGGCTGTTTTACCGTACATCACTGACAGAGCAAAGGTGCCCGATTCGTCTCGTTCTCTCACCCTGAAGAAGAGAAAAAAACAACAACATCCGGTTTCAGCATTATTACCTCCCTTTAGACACTTTGGTTTCAAAGCGGTTCAAAGCAAACAAAAAAAAAATCAGCTATAAATATGGTATGGTAGAGCATGTTCAAGGGTTTGTAGTTTCATAGTTACAGGCTGTAGTCCTGTATCTGTTTCTCTGCATACTTTATTATTATCCTCCATTTACCTCCTTTTGTTGTTCACTACAGTGATTAGCACTGATTAGCATGGTGGTAGTGGTGTATGAGGTGTTAGTTCGTGTTGAGCTGATGGTACAGTGAGTGGATCAGATACAGCAGCAGTGCTGCTGGAGTTTTTAAACACTGTGTTCAATCACTCACTGTCCTCCACTCTCTATTAGACATTACCTACAGCTGATCCACCTTATAGATGAAGTGAAGTCAGAGACAGAAGCTCTGAATCTGTTGATGCACAGTTTGAGTTTGTGTTGGTCATCATCTAGTCTAGGGGTGAGCAATTCATTTTCTTGAGGGGTAAGCAATTATATGGTTTTGATAAGCTATTATTGATAAGAGTAGATGTTACAATTAGGAAATAACATTTGCGAAGCATGCATAGTGAATAACATCTATACCATATCATTATTTTTAACATTCACATAAACAGTAGTTTTGCAAAAAACAGCAATAAATTAACTTAAAGTAGCAGTCCGTATTATGTTGTTTCTAAACTGAACACAGAGGCATTCCTAAGTAGAGAAGGGCTAAAATATTGTGTTTAATGGTACCACCATTCTAAAAACTGGGGTGTCGTGTTGCTTTTGGCGGTAGTTCTTCTTCTGGCCACGTCACGCATCTTTCAGTACTTAAGTCACGCGTACAGTCTCTAAAAGAGGATCCGGCTCAGTTTTACTGAACGCGAGCGGCTGGTGGAGCAGTGGAGACTTCAGAAGGGGAAAGCCATAGCTCAGTAGCTCATTCACTCATAGAAAAACAAAGTGTGTAGTTAAAGTAAAGTTTCTCCCTCTCTCTCTCTATTTCTCTCTCTCTTTTTCTCACGCTCTCTGACTGAACATGACCTGGAATCGGATTCATCCGCTCTGAAAGAAGACCGCATCACACCCACCCAGTTTAAAATGATTCTTCCGCATGCTCGGTGCAATTACCCGTTTTTACCAGAGAGGGCTCTAAATCCCAAAATTTACAGACATCAGCTTTAACACAAAGTACAATTGCTATTTGGTTTGTAGTCTAATGACTTAATTTGCTGTTTTTCAGTACTTTTTCTTGTTCATTGAAATAAATCTAGTCTGTTTGTGGGCTTCAAGAAGTGCAGTAAAGCATGGTTCAGTTTCTGAGTTATATATGTGAAGGGCGTGGTGTGCCCAGGTCTGATGTAGTCCTTCATTAGTTGTCGCAAAGATGCTGCCCATAAGAAGCTTCTCACATGATTTTGGTAGAATATTTCATTACAGTTGGTGGACTATTGTCAGTCCAGCAGTGGCACTGCAGTGTTTAAAAACTCCAGCAGCACTGCTGTGTCTGATCCACTCATACTAGCACAACACACACTAGGGAGTGGAGGTTCTTGAAGTGATACCATAAAAGATACCATCCAGTTTGTTTCCATAAAGAACATTAATGGCAACAGTTTGAGTTAAACTTTAGCAATTTAAAGGTTCTTCACATTCACACATCTCTTTTACTCTTTTAAAAACATGGTTCCGAATTGGTTCCCCTATAGCTTTGCTCCAAGAAACCTCAATAGCACATTTACTTCTAATAAAGTAGTATTATTGTTACTGTAAAACTGTTCCATGTGGCTGATTTAATAAGATCTTGGTCTTCTGGTAATTTTTGTATCTTGGTTTTTTTTGTGATATCTGTGATGCTTTCGGCAAACCAGACGGTGTGTTTTGCTTATCTGCTAAACCGCATTCGAAAAGATAAGAGCTTTTTTACGCTTTGCTTTGCTTGCTGTTTCTCTTACATTTCAAATAAGCAGAAAACAAACAGTACTGTGCAAATGTTTTAGCCCATAATCCAATTATTATAAATAATTTCTCAGTACAGTAAGAGAGTTCATACTGTATAAACTCCTGATATCATTAGAACAGATGATTTTACCAGCCACCAAAGGAACATTTAGCACTCGGAGGAAAGACCCAGATCCCTATGCTGACCAACATCACATTAGGACTGATAAGGGAAGAGAGCATCATCCACACACCCAGAAAGAGCATAGCTAAGAGTGCTCTCTCAGACTTCGGCTGCTGATGGCAAGCAGGATGATATCAAACCATGGTGACAGTGCTTTAGTCTGCTGGAGCACTTGCAGTTAGTACAATGACTTCAAATTTGAGAACAGATTAGTAGAGATTGAGATTGTCTCTTACAGAAACTTGCCGTCTGGCTGAGAGCCAGAGTAAAGGCGTCTCTCGCCCTCCTGCCGCGGGATTTTGCCGTGGTACCAGAGCATCTTCTCATGGGCCGTGGTGGCGATCAGCTTCTCCAGCTGCGGGGCCTGGCTGATGATGGCCTGCTCCATTGCTTCTCCCTGATGTCAGCAATAATCACACACAAACACACACAAACACAAAAAACATTCATCAGGCTCTTTACACAAAATCTATCTCACATAAAGAGATCTCACTAGCTCTATTCTTACCAGTTTTAGCCCCTTTCAGAATGAACATGTAAATAAGCTGTTGCTGGTCAAGGCATGTTTACACTGAGCAATTGCCACAGGTTAGTGTAAGAAACAGAAAACTCATTATTTGGAAGTACTCTCCCTTAATCTGCTGACTTGCCACAAACAGTAAGTATAGAGCTCTTCCTCAGATGAAGTCTGTCTGAGGTTCACAACCAGCAGATGGTAATGGCGGATTTTCATCTAACCTAGAGGGTGGGCCTCTGGTTGGGGTTGATGAATGACGGGTTGTGTCAGAGTGGCTCTATGCAGGTTTCCTTAATGTGACGTCCCAAAAAGGGAACAATTCAAATAGCTAATAGAAGCATATGATTCCAGACACCAAACTCTTTCAACTGATTCACAGAAAACGGGTGGATTGTTTTTTTTTTTGTTTAGATGGGCAGTCAAAATCATGCAAAGTGAGTTTTGCATAATGAACATGTAATCACTGAGCTTCAGTAAGGTTGCTAAGCATAGCTAGATAATTTACCACCACCACTAGTGTAGTAGAGACACTGAAACGTATATACAGTATATTCACTGACCAGCCACAGAGTAAGACTGTTCGCATGCCACTGTTTGTCAATCTGGCAACCTGCATGAGCTTTGCATCTAGGGAGGAGTGGGTGGGGCAGAAAACTCTTGTGTCTTGTGTCTGTTAACAATATTAGGCATGTGGATCTGTCTAATTTTCCAAACCTATCATTCCCTTTCTTATACTGTTGACCACCCCTCACCTCCAGGTTCCAGGTGTGTCTGACGTATTCTCTCAGCATGTTGTCCCTCAGGTTGTCGAAGACGCCGTGTTTGATGGGTGTTTCTGCGGTGCGGAGGCAGGGTTTCCTCAGCATGCACACCAGCCCGTCTGCGTCCTTACTGTAGTACTCGCAGAGCTCCGCCGGCCCGCAGTGCGGCTTTCCTCCCGAGATGCAGAAGGTCCCGTTCAGCTGCTTCTCCACGGGGTAGTGGTAGAACTCCAGGTTCCACACCAGCGACAGCACATAGCCGCCCAGGCTGCGCAGGCACTGGCGCAGCAGGAACAGGCCATCGCTCATGCCGGCCAGCTTCAGGTGCTGCTCGGCCTCCGAGCGGCTGATGCTGCCGTAGAAGAATGGCAGTTCAGCCGCAGCGTCGATCATGGTCGGGGGCGGTCAGACAGTCAGGATACACCGTCTAAAGAGAGACATAGCATGTTAGGTTATATAATGTTATATAGGTTCTGCTATAGGACATAGAGGATGCTTCCGAGATACATCTCTGGAGAAGTCAGTGTTTTACATTGTCTATACTGAATTCAATCAACAAAGCGCTTTTTTTCAATTATCTAATGAGCTAAATAAATGTCTACCTCCAGTCCACAGAACTATAAGCTTCCGCACTAGTTCTAGCGGGAAGCTCCTGTGCTCGTCTCTCGTATCTCAACCAATCACCAGCTTCCACCTGTGTTTATAAGACCTACCCTTAACATGGAATATGGAGTTACACAAAGCACACAGGAAGTTCTTAACCAGCATAAAGTCACTCATTTTTCTTTGCAGGAGAAAAGAAATAACTTTTATGAGCTCTTATGGCCTACAGCACTGCATACAGGCTGTCAACCATTACACAGTATAAAACATAACAGAATACCCAAGAGAAGGTAGCCATGATGGGAAAGCCTACACATTGATGGTAAGTGCAATTATTCCTTGTGGGATATCTAGTATATTTTGAAGTATATCTTAGCTGTTCATTATTGTTTAGATAACATTTACTAAATACATGGTCTAAATCAGGGGTCGGCAATAGGCGACCCGCAAGCCCACAAGCATAAAACATTTGGTCTGTGAGGTTGTTTGAACTATAATAAATGATAATGATGAAAATAAACATATAAAATGCTTCTCTGGCGAACCTTTGTTTACATTCCTCCCCTGTTGTCTCTCTATCTCTTGCGCTCGGCGTGACTTTAGTTTACGCCCGTTCTCGTTTTTTCGCCCGTTCTTGGGCTTCCTATCTCTCTATAAGGGCGTTTTTTTCCCGACTGTGTCCTAATTCACTAGCTGGGGCAGCGATAGTGTATTGGACCGCGACCCTGACGACACAGGTTCGATCCTGCGTGAGATGCGATGTGTTTATTTTTTTTTTTTTTTCCCTTTTTTCTTGGGTTTACCTGCT
Source organism: Astyanax mexicanus (assembly GCF_023375975.1). Classification (NCBI taxonomy): domain Eukaryota; kingdom Metazoa; phylum Chordata; class Actinopteri; order Characiformes; family Acestrorhamphidae; genus Astyanax; species Astyanax mexicanus. The sequence continues at coordinate 6,008,145 of NC_064419.1, read as the reverse complement.
TTGACATCAACTGTTCTGCAATTGGGTTCAACAACCCTCTGGGCTGGAGAACTACTAGCCTGTAGCAACTCCATCCCATTACACTTAATTTTCCAAAACAGCAAATTACTCGTTATATATATATATATATATATATATATATATATATATATATATATATATATATATATATATATATATATACTTGTTATATTCAGGACTGAAAGTCTATAGGTGTAACACAGCAAATTGTTATTATAAAGGAATATCCAGAACTTTTTGTAGGCCCTTGAAGGTTGGTGTGTTTGTTACGTTCGTTTTTGTGTGTGTGAGTGTACAGTATGAAGGTGTGTGTGTTCAGTATGAGTGTGTGTGTGTGTTGCAGTGTTTTGGAGGCTTGCTCTGCTGGCTGCACGGCTGGCTCTCTGAAGGTGGCAGTGGCTTCTGGAAGTTTCTCTTCAGTTCTGAGATCACACTCTCCCCACAGGCGACACGGCCACAACAGGAAGCTGACACACACATCCTGCCCCTCCCCCTCCCCTCTCATCATCTCATCATCACAGCATCTACCGTCTGCCGCAGGTGCTGCCGCTTCACAAACGATCCAGAGCTTCAGCGACAGACCACACACATACAGCACATATAGGCCTACTGTGATCCAATATATAATCCCATACACTAGGTTCAATATTCTGTATATTATACTGTAGATTTTTTTTAGTATTAATATATCGTCACTGTCCAATGAAAAATGTGTATCTCTGAAACAGCAGCTTTACAGGAGAGAGATAAACCTTTTGAACTTTCAGTGGAAGTCAATTTAATTTTGAAGTATTACTGTTGGTACGCTCATCAAGAAAGTTTGGCATAGTGAAACTATATTTCACAAATATTTCACTTCCACCAGTGAGTTTTTTGGCTTTTCGTTCACATGACATGCAATGGTGTTCAGTAGCTCCTCCATTTCCACTCACTGTTGTGTTTACATAGATCTCAGTGAAAAACAGTACATAATCCAGCCTGTCATTTTCTCAAAGGACATCTGAGAAAAACATGTACAAGATCATTCCGAACGGGAATTAAATCACAGAAGACCCCCCCATAAAAGATAAAATCACCCCAGGACCCCCTAAGAAACTAATCCCGTCTGTATATGGCTTAAAGGACAGATTGTCTGTTCAAATTATGTAGTAAACTAAAAATGAACAAAAATTTAGATACTTATTCATGTATTTGTTCATTGGACAGTGACAATATATTACTGTGATTCATAATTACAATGTAGCTTAAGCATGCTAACTGAATTTCTGTCCACGTGAGTATAGATGAGTATAGATGAGGAGACGACAGATTCCCAGTTTAAATGTCTACCATTTTTATTATTTCTATTATTAGTCTTTGTACATGTTATTTCTATTTGTAATAACTACACAACATAATCGATATGTTCATCTTTCAAAAATCAACCAAAACATATTTTCCCGCTACAGGCAAAGTCCGTGTTCAGACAAAGGAGCAATGTCGTCGCTGTCCGATTAAAAACAAGTATCTCCAAAACAGCTTTACAGGAGAGAGAAAAAACCTTCTTAACCTCCAATGAAAGTCAATGTAAAAAGAATTAATTTCAGGTCATTTGGAAGAATTTCTATTGGTCCATTCATCAAGAAATGTTGATACAGTGTAAAAGACAATTGGTTTGTTGAAATTATGTAGTATTCTAAAAATTGACAAAAAAGGAGATACTTGTTTTTCATTGGACAGCGATGAAATTCACAATAAAACATAACGTAAAGTTTAAACCAAAAATTGCTGCAGTTCTTTTTGACATTTTCCCGTTCATGACCACACACACACATACACGTTTAATTTACCTTTATCGCGTGAAAATTGTAAAAAAACAAAAAAAACAAACCAGGGTTATTGGGTTTGAGCTTAAGCTTTTAAGCTTGAAGGCATTAAATACAGTATATACTGTATATGCTTATATTTTAGATGTTTAAATGTCTTTTAAGTCTAAAATACGGACAAATGGAAATGGCCATGCAAAGCTGTGGAAAAAAATAAGACACCACTTAAAAATGATGAGTTTCTTTAATTTTACCAAATTAAAAAAAGGAAGAGGATGAAGAGGAAGTTGGATGATCACAAACCATTAAACCAAGCTGAACTGCTTGATTTTTTTTTTTTGCACCAGGATAAGTAAAGGTATAAAGTTATCCAAAAGCAGTGTGTAAGACTGGTGGAGAAGAACATGATGCCAAGATGCATGAAAACTGTGATTAAAAACCAGGGTTATTCCACTAAATATTGATTTCTGAACTGAATTTGGGACAAATGTTGTCTGTAGTTTATAGAATAAAACAGCAATTCTTAATTCTCATTTCACTCAAACATGTATCTATAAATAGCAAAATCAGAGAAACTGATTCAGAAATTGAAGTGGTTTCTTTTTAGAGCTGTAGTTTATATTACTTTGTTTTAGGTAATATTATCTTTTCATATTTCATTTATTACTTAACAAAACATTTTTAAAAGCTTGTAAAGTGTTTTATTATTATTATTATTATTATTATTATTATTTTTGTGCTCATCGCATTTCGTCATATTCTCTGAAGACGCGTTTCCTAAAGTATTTAGCAAAATGACGCGGAAACTGTTGTTTTATAGTATTATTGACTTTTAGAAGAATAAACAAAAATTAAAAAACACATTTTATAAAGATTAAAAAATAACACTGAACTCAAATACAATTTATAGCAAATATATAGCGGCATACTGTCCGAGACATCGCTCCTGAGAACTTGAGCACAACAGTGTTTCATCCAAGTCTGATTAAGTTACACTACAGTCATAAAAATGAGCTAAACTCTATCTAGGCCACAGACACGTTATTCTACTTCTCAAACACTGCTGTTTATATCAAATCTAGATGAGATAAAGGTCAGAAACACCTTACTCACACAGCCATGTAAAACCGAAGCCTGGATCAATGTTCGTTCTTAGATTCTGCCATTAATCGTTCTGAGAAATCAAGCAAACTGTGTTTGTTAGCTTCTCTTCAGCCTTTTCCTTTCAGCACTCTTTCCTCCCTCACTCTCTCTTTCTCTCTTTCTCTCTCTTTCTCAGATCAACAGTTTTTTCCAGTGTGTGGGAGGTTAGAGATCACGACAGATGACTGATCTGATGTTTTACCACAAGCTAAGCAGAAAGGAAGTGATCCTAGTTCAACCTGGCATATATAAAAATGATATACAGCATAACCCCTTTACAGTCAGAGCTTTACCTGTATTAGTATCAATATAGCATTGGCTTTTGCCTTTTGGGTTGCGGAATAGTTTAAAGTTTACATTTCATTTACAGTTTTTCAACATTTAGTCTGAAAAAAAAAACACATTGTTACACATATATATAGAGGAACGTTACTCTTTACTATTTTTCACTGTTTTTTTTATACATTTTATATAAATGGACTTTTTTGTCATCTCTGCTGTGCTACCTGGTTTTTTCATATAGCAGCATACCTGCAAATCATTTAGCATATCTGCAATTCACCGTGGACAATTAATTAACCCCATTTCCATCA